>NW_006159439.1:1860323-1907312 GCF_000334495.1 Tupaia belangeri chinensis | reverse complement strand
TAAAGTGCCATAGTGATGTACCAGTCAGAGTAGGGGTTTATGAAAGTTATGTTTTAGTACAAGACTATTTCACAGTGGGCCCAAAGGGGCTTCAAATCTATCCTGAGGTATTTACGTAGTTCCAGAATGCATAATTAGAGTAGACATACTCAACAACTGGCAAAATCCACACACTGGTTTCTTGACCTATGGGGTGACATCTATTATGGCAGAAAAGACTGATGGAAAGCTACTAGACTTGCCTCTACCCAGAAAATCAAAAGTAATGCCACAGAGATTAGTTTTACCATCAAGGACTTGAAAGAGGAAAGATTGGTCATTTCAACCATATCTTCAACTTTCGTATTTGGACTGTTACAGAAAACTGATGGAATTTTTATTTTTATTTTTTGAAAAGTTTTTGCTATAGGGTGCATACACTCACCAGAAAGACAGAGAGAGACAGAAAGCGGGAAATCAGCCCCTGGGGGGGATGGCCATGCCACAATCCTTTCTCCTCCATTCTCTTCTTGGGATCTTGGGCATGCATGCACACGTGCCAAGTGTGAGTTTAAGCCACTGGGCCCAGGCCTTGAACCATGGTCGACTACAGTGGGAATCCAGCCACATAGCCATTATGTCATCTGCTGGTCGCAAGATCAGATGGATCTTGAAAAATGACAATAAATTCTCATACGCTTAACAAGGTAGTTGATTGATTCTAGTTGATTTGAGAAATAATTTTTTTCCTTCTCTGTTAGTAAGGACCACAAAAAGTAGCTTATTTTCAGTTGAAATGGCCAATAATACACCTTCATCATCCTTCTTCAGTGGTATATACATTGTCCAGCCCTAGGTCATAATTCATTTCCCAGAGATTCTGATTGCCTTTCTGCAAGCAAGACATTACACTGGTCTATTGTATTGATAACATTATACTGATTGGATCTAGTAAGCAAGAAGTAGCAACTCTTCTAGACTTATTGATAAGACACTTGCATATCAGAGGATGGGAAATAAATCCATCAAAAATCCAGCAGAATTCTACTGCAGTGAAATTTGTACAGATCTGTGGTATGGGGGATGTAGAGATATCCTTTTCAGGTAAAGAGTAAGTTGTATCAGGAACCTCAAACAACCAAGAAAGAGACAAAATGCCTACTAGCTTCTTTGGATTTTTGAGACAACATATTCCTCATTTAGGTTTGCTGCTCCAGCCTATTTACTAAGCAGCCAAAAAAGGTACTAGTTTTGCATAGGTCCAAGAACAAAAGAGGGCTCTTTGATAGGTCCAGGTGGCCATGCTAAGCTGCCCTGACTCTTGGATGATACAATCTAGTGGTTCACAGTGTTTGAACTGTCAGTGGCAGAAATTTGTTTGGGGCCTTTGGCTTGTCCCTGTAATGAATCACCAGGCAGACTCTTCTAATTTGGAGCAAACCTCTATCATCCTCTGCAGATAACTGCCTTCTTTGGATAAACAGCTTTTGATTTGCTAGTGGACCTTGGTAGAGGCTGATTGCTCAACCACAGGCCATCAGATTGCTCTGTGATCTGAGCTGCCCCTCATGGACTGGATATTGTCCGACCCACCAAGGCATACAGTGGAGTGTGCACAGTAATACACCATCATCAAATGGAAGTAATGTAGATGGGATTGGGATCAAGCAGGCTTTTTTTTTTTTTTTTTAAGAGAGATTTTTGCTCTAGGGTGTGTGCGCTTGCCAGAGAGATAGAGAGAAACAGAAAGAAAGAAAGTGAGGAATCGCTTCCCGGTGGATGGCTATATTGCAATCCCTCCTCTTCTATTCTCTCAGGATCCTTCCATTCTCCTCCCTTTCCTTGCATTAGCTTTAAGCCACCGGGTCTGAGACTTGAACCATACTCAATTACGTGGAAGTTCAGCAATGTAACCATTACACCATTTGCAGGTCCCAGGATCAAGCAGGTTTCAAAAGCACAAGTTACATTTAAAAAAGAAAAAAAAAAAAAAAGAAAGAAAAGAAAAGCCCAAGTGCTTACGATTCTCATTCCTGTTAGACTGTCTTCTCTCTTTTCAGCTGCGTCTGTGGCTGCATGGAAAGTTCCCTATAATCGGTTGACATGGAAAAGACTAGGGCCTGGCTTACAGGTGCTTCTGCATAATATTCAAGTACCTCTCAAAAGCTGCAGTACTAACACCCCTCTCTAGGACATCCCTGGAGAGAGTGATGAAGGGGAATTTTCCCAACAGGCAGACCTTTGAGCAATGTACCTGTTGCTCACTTTGTTTGGAAAGAGAAATGCCCAGATACTCAATTCTATATGGATTCATGGACTGAGGCCAATGGTTTAGATGATGTGTAGAGACTTGGAAGAAATGTAATCACAAAATGGATGATGAGGAGGTCTGGGGAAGATCTGAATTGGAGAAAAATATGAAGATATTTTTGGCTTATGTTAATGATTACAAAGGATGATCTCAGCAGGGGAGGAATTTAATACTCAAGTAAATAGAAAGACTTCTTTTGTAGCTATTACTTAGCCTTTCACCCATTACTCTTGTAATGGTGTGAGTTTCAAGCCTCTAGGTCTGGGACTCGAACCGTGGTCGGCCGTGTGAGTGTCCAACGATGTAACCATTACATCATCTACTGGTCCTGATAATATTGTTTTTATAGATGAGGGAAATAAGAGTGTTTGAGTGGTGAAGTGAATATCTAAAAATGATATAAACTTTAGATGGCAGCTTCAGGAATGACACTCATATTCTGGGACAACAAATATCGCAGGGATTTTCTGAGGCGCAGCATCCACTTACTTCTACTGGGCTTCATTTGGGCAAGATTATTGCTTAGTTATAAAATGAGTATAATAATTATATGTAAGTTAATGGATTGTTTGCCGATCGAGATGCATATACCAAACATTTTGGACAGTGCTTAATTAACATTATTTAATAAGTGGTATTAATATTTTTTAAAAATTAAACCATAACTAGTGCTTTTCTGTTATACTTTCTGATATAGCAGGATATTATCTGCACTCTGGGTTTAGGATGAGTAAGGTGGAAAGAAATAATGAAAGGTATGTGCCAAGCATCAATTGCTGCTCCAAAATGGTCCAAGAATGCCTTCAGGTTTTTTTTTTTAAGCTCTAGTATTTTTAAAAATAATTATTTAACTCTTTATCTCTTTATTTATTTTTAATTTGACCAGACAAGGAGAGAGAGAGAAAAAGTGAGAAAGCCAGTTGCCAGGTCTGGGACTCAAACTGCCACCAGCCATGTGGGAGTCCAGTGCCCCTAACTACCATGCCACCTGCCAGTCCCTAAACTCTAGTATTAATATTTAGAAACCACTTAAGAAGGGTTTTCATCTGTAACTTCCTTCAAACATCCCTTTGGAAAATGATTGATTGGCGTTTGTAGACAACCTTTATTATATCAAAGCTTTGTTATGATCTTCAGTATTAGGGAAAAGAAGGTTCAGCATTAGGGCAAAAAATTCAAAATATGCACTTCTATGCTAGTCCCAAAGGTAATAACAAGAGGATTAAACACAATCAGTTCTCTGGAGTCAGTCACAGCCATAAATATGCTATTGAACATATGTTGAAACAGCCTCTAAAGTTTCAGAGAATAAAAAATGAGTTAAAGAGTTTTTTTCTTTCCCTCTACAATTTCTTCTATTCAAGAATGGAAAGCATTGGGAGGATGCTAAAAATTGTTGATTCAGACTCAGTAGTCACTTACATCTTGGGAATTTTGGTTATAAAATCCAATTCAGATTTGGTCATCTATGTGAAATATCGTATCAAAACTAGAGTTTCAGAAGATAACAGTATAATGGTAAAAAAATGATATAATTTCTGATGTGGGAGAAAAATATGAAGATATTTTTGGCTTATGTTAATGATTCAAAGGATGATCTCAGCAGGGGAGGAATTTAATACTCAAGTAAATAGAAAGACTTCTTTTGTAGCTATTACTTAGCCTTTCACCCATTACTCTTGTAATGGTGTGAGTTTCAAGCCTCTAGGTCTGGGACTCGAACCGTGGTCGACCGTGTGAGTGTCCAGCAATGTAACCATTACATTATCTGCTGGTCCTGATAATATTGTTTTTATAGAAGAGGGAATTAAGAGTGTTTGAGTGGTGAAGTGAATATCTAAAAATGATATAAACTTTAGATGTCACCTTCAAGAATGACACTTAATTCTTTCCATTTCAATGTTTTTCACCAGTTTGCTGAACAAACAGTAACTTGTTTTATGTATTCGAATTCTGACAATATATAGCCACTTTTACTGGAAGTATTGAACCTATCATCAGCATTTGACATTGTTGCTCTCTCTCCCCTCCTTAACTATCTTTTAATATTTTATTTTTGGTATTGATTTGATTGACTTCCTTCCTAACGTACTGGTTGTTCATTCTCAGTATATTTTCCAGGCCTTTCTCTTATTTGACCAATTATTATTGATTGACATGAACCAGAACTTAGGTTTTAGATATTTTTTTCTTCAGCTACAGACTCATAGTATTCCATTCAATCTCATAGCTTTAAATACTATTTACTTGTTGACGATTCCTTGATATTTTAACTCTTGGTCACATAATACTCCCAAACTATAGACCCATACATGCAATAGTCAATTGAACATCCCCATTTGGCTATGTAATAGGCATCCACAATACACAAGTTTAATTTTTTTAATTCTAAATTTTCCATTTCAAATCTGCTTCCTCACTTTTGCTCAGTTCTCCCAAACTCTTTACTTCCCTTGTACTAGTTGTCCAAGATGAAATCCTTGGAACAAATACTTATCTCATTTCTTTCACATTCTATATTGGATTTGTCAGGAAATGATGATGGCTCTATATGTCCAAAACATATTGCCTTATCTGAGCCACCACCGACTTTTGCCTGAATACTGAGGTCTCCTAAAATATAAATCTGATGAAACCGTATCTTTATTTCACTCAGGTTAGAATTCCAACTTCAGAAAGTGGCTGACATGGTCCCTCATAGTCTGCTTCTACCCGTCCCCTCTTCTCCACACCTTCCACATTCGGTCAGCTCTAGCTCAACGGCTGCCTTGGTGGTGCGTGAACTTACTGGATGGATTCCTGTTTATGACTTTTGCTCTATCTATTCTGAAATGTTCTTCCAGATAACAATTTGGCTAAACTCACCACCTTGTCTGGATCTCATCATTTCAATGAGACTTACTCTGACCATCGTAATTAATATGAACTAAATTCTGCTCGCTACTTATGGTCCCCCTCCTTGCACTTTGCACATCACCTCTGGACCCCAGTCTCGATCTTCTCACCTCCTTCACCAACCTTATTTTCATTTTTTTTCCCCATAGAACTACTCACTTGTAATGCTTTTCTCCAACTAGATTCCTTAGGAATCTTTGGTTTTATTCACTGGCTTATCTAAGGACAGAATAGTACTTGACACTTAGTAGACATTTACACCAAGTTTTGAGTAAAGAGTAAATAGATGAGAGGTCTAGCAAGGCTCTAGCTTCTGGCCAAATCTCACCTACAAGCTAAGTAGTCTGAGTGAATTTGAAGTGGACAGTAGTTTGAAAGGAAAAAGGTTACTTTTCTTTGCAATCTACCAAATCTAGATTATCTTTCATAAGTTTAACATTTTTTATGCAAAAGACCTTTTTCAAATTATTTATCATAGATAATGACAGTATGTAGTTTTATATTAAGATGAAAAAGAAATGACGACCAACATAGGGAAACAATAGCACAATACAGAGCTAATATGTGAATTGTGTTAGTCTGAGAACTGACCAAAACTCCAGTGGTGAGGACTTCAAAGATAATAACTTCAAAGTACCTGAGTTTTAAGGCTGAGTACAATGTCTGGCGTGATCTGGCAGGTTTTGAAAGGATAACATTCTGTCTGAATTATGATAAGACTTCATAAAGATTTATATGTTTCTTGAAGCTTATGATTTGTATATTTCCTTCATCTTTCCCTTCATTTGTTGTTATAAATCCCAGCTGTTATTGTATGAATTTTTAAAGGATTGTGTGCTATATATTTTCCTGTTAGAGGTTATTTAGATGTCTTCAATACATGAGATGTGTTTAGATCTTGAAAACTTCATAATAGGAAGAATTCTTTTTTTTTTTTTTCTTTTTTTGGAGAGGTTTTTGCTATAGGGTGTGTGCACTCTCCAGAAAGACTGAAAGAGAGGCAGAGAGACAGAAAGCGAGAAATCCCCCCCAGGGGTGATGGCCAAGCCACAATCCCTTCTCCTCCATTCTCCTCTCGGGATCTTGGGCACACACTCACAAGCGCCTGGCGTGAGTTTAAGCCACCGGGTCTGGGACTCGAACTGCGGTCGACTATGTGGGAGTCCAGCGATATAGCCATTATTCTAACTGCTGGTCCTAAAAGGAAGGATTCTTTAAAAAACAGAAAAAAAATCAATTCATGGCATGTTATTTTTATTCTTAGCACAATATGCTTACCTGACTATAGTGGAACTATGAATTTACAAAGATATTAGGGAATTGAATGCACATCCAGTGGTAAATCTCTTGGAACCAGAAGGCGAAAAACTGAAACAGGTGAAAATTGATTTATAAAAAAGTTAAAATTGTTTGCAGAATTTGAGAATTTGATATTATATGATGTGTACGTCATGAGTCAAGTTTATTAAGACACCATTTGATTTAACCTAAAGCAAATTGATTAATTAAATAGCATATTCTTTTGCTCTTACTAAAATATCTGCTCTACAAAAAGCTTATTTATTTATTTATTGAGAAAGAGAAAGAGAGAGGAGACCAGCACCTCCAACTGGGTCTTTACACCTTGATCTGTTCTCAGTCTCAGCTGGCCCCGATCATGGGTGCACACGCTCGGCTCGCTGAGGGGATCCCAAGATGCCAATGCAGGGCCCTTCCCATGTGGTTCCAGTTGTACTAATTACTTCTGCACCACCATACAGCCCTACAGGTATACTTTTGATGGAAATAAATAGGCTTAATTTTTTTTCTTACGCAGAAAGCCAAAGCAAGCCCTACGAGCCATTTTGAGACAATATTAAGAATTCAGTACAATTGCTATTTTTTAAAATCCATTTATTTTTTTTTCATGAACAAAAGAGAGAGAAAGAGAGATAGGAACAGCACTCCCAACTGGGTTTTGACTTAGTGATTCACCCCAAGTGCCTGGTGTACTTACAGAGGTCTTCAGACTTGAACCTTTTACCTGTGGGATTGCCTCAGTGTCATGTTTTATCATTATGCCACTGCCTGCCCTTTGCTAAGTTCTGAGAACTTGCAGTTGGACTAAGAACATTAGAGAAAGTCAGCATTCTGTGCGCTGTTTTCCTCATCTAGATATTATACTGATTGTGTTATTATGAGGTAACAGAGATAAAACAGTTATTACAAAATTATTGCCATTAAAATAAATTTAGGGTCCTTGGAAAAAAGCCATCATAAAAAGTGAAATTCTTTGCATTAATATAATATTGTTCTTTCTTTCTTACCAAAACAAGACTAATATAAAGGTTTCTGTTGAGCCAGACTGTGTTATGGTGGTTAAAGTTGCTGGATCTCACATGGTTAACTGCATAGTTCAGGTACCAGACCAGGCAGCTTGGAAAAAGCCCTGGGAGAATGTGTTTCCACGCCCAAGAGGAGAATGAAGGAGAAGGGCTTGTGCTGAGATCATTCACCCTGGGAAGGTGCTTTCTCGGATTTTCTCTTTTTCTCTCTGTCTGTTTCTCTCCTGAAAGTATATGCAACCTTGAGCAAATTTTTAAACAAAATGTAGAGGTTTCTGTTTAATTGAAGTTTTAATTTCTTAGTAATTTTAATTGTACATTAATCAAATCAACTATAAAATGTGAATGTGTATGAAATCCATGGTAAATCATGACTTAAAAATGTACAACCTTTGGGACCAGTAGTTAGCATAATGGCTATGTCACTGTACTCCCATGTAGGTGACTGCGGTTCGAGTCCCAGACCTGGTGGCTTAAACTCATGCTGGGTGCGTGTGCATGCGTGCCCAAGATCCCGAGAGGAGAATGGAGGAGAAGGGATTGTAGCATGGCCATCCCCCTTGGGGGGAGATTTCTCGCTTTCTGTCTCTCTCTCACTCTGTCTCCCTCTGTCTTTCTGGCGAGCACACGCGTCCTATAGCAAAAATATCTCTCTCTAAAAAAAAGTACAACCTTTAATAAAATATCTAAATATGTAAAAGCAGGAAAAAGTCTTTAATTGCTCCATTAACCATATGGAATTATATGTATTATATTGAACATAGGGGAAGAAAGTTAAATTTTTACCTTATTATTTAAATTTTGTATTATTTTTGTTTTCCCAATAGGTAGAAATACCAGTTACAAAATCTTTCCAGTGTGAAAGAACTAAGACTACAGCATGCTGTCTAAAGTGATTTATGATCTTCAGTGCTTAAGGTAACGTCAAGTTTCAGTTTTGGATCACACTATTATAATGTGTCAAACAATTTTAAAAATACTCTAACAGTTTACTACACCTGTTTCCACTTTGCAAATCCTTTCAAGTTCATGGCACATTGATCGAAAGGGAAATATTTAAATAGTGCAACTTGTGCCTTTCTTTTTCAATCTAAAATTTGAAAATTTTTCTTGTTGTAGTTTTCTGTATGATATGTTAATAAGAAAATAAATGATTAAAATTAGCAATTTTATTTTACTTGGTAATTTATGAGGGAATTTTTCAGTGTTATATTGGATTATTTCTAAGAAACTCCATAGTCCAAAATGTGGTAAGATTCTACTAAATTATATTGCCATGTCTTAATTAATCAAATATTTTAACACTTCATGAAGCTATTTTGAGCATACCTTTCCAAATTTGAGCAACATGCATACACACATTTAAATATTTAACAGCAAACATCTAATAATTAGGCTCACAGTAAGACACATCAATCATGTAGTTATTACATTATTTGGTATTTTGGCCAGGTTACTTATTTTTGTGAACTTTGATTAGAATGGGGTACTTATTTTGCTGAGATTTTCATGTCTTCATAGTCATTGGAAATCATCATTTTTCTGTTTAGTCACCCCCAACAGGTTGCAATTATGGAGACAGAATAATATAATCTTACTGTTATTTTCTCACTCTTAGTATAGAAATTTGATTAATTCTAGAGTTCATTAGTAAGGGATAAGCCATGTGAGTAACAGAGCAATATAAACTTTCTTAAGAAGAGAATGTGGAGTTTTTGTAAATAGAAAAACATTTCATAGGTGCTCTCAGTACATTTGACACCCTTCATCTTACATACTATCAGTTTTAGCCTTCTCAATTAGGTTTTATGGATCCTAATTTTCTCAGCTTTCAGACACTCTCTAGTCCTATAAGCCACAGTGAGAAATTGTTTTTTTCAATCCATTATGGATTTCAATCAAGGGTTTAAAATGTCTTAATTCAAACACAAACACATTATCAAACAAATAGTTTAAAAATTAGGTTTTGCAGCTTATAAACATCTCTTGACTAAAATATTATTGTCAAGGTAAGAGTTGAATGAGAAATTTCAAAACATGTTATTAAAATATTCAAGGAAGATTTCTTAGGATGTAATCTGGAATGCTAATAGGTAAGGCTATAGAGCTATAAAGTGCTGTTTTTTTTTTTCTTTTGGAGAGGTTTTTGCTATTGGGCGCGTGTGCTTGCCAGACAGAGAGAGGCAGAGTGACAGAAAGCGAGAAATCACCCCCTGGGGGAGATGGCCACACCGCAATCTTTTCTCCTCCATTCTCCTCTCGGGATCTTGGGCGTGCATGCACACACACGACCGGCGTGAGTTTTAAGCCACTGGGTCTGGGACGTGAACCGCGGTCGACTACGTGGGAGTCCAGCAACATAGCTATTACTCTAACTGCTGGTCTCTAAAGTGCTTTCGAAAAAGGAAGACAGTTATGTCTTCAGTAAGCCCATTTAGAAAACAAAACAAAACATGCTTGACAAATAAGTGTCATAATTCTTACTGGAAAGAGCATCATCTTAAGGGCGACTTCAGTATTCCATGAAGAGTCCCTAATATGCTCTCAAGTCTGACTTCTATCCTAGGCCTTGAGCTGTGTTTACTGTTGCTGAGAGGCTGTAGTTACCTGTGCTTTATAGAGCCAGGTAGGGAGCAGACTAGGGAGATGTAAAGTTATATGTTCTTACTGATAGAAAACGAGACAACCTTTAAAACTCGGGCTTATTTTCCAAAGACATTTGGACCTGTGAACCCTACAGGGTGGGTCTGATAGATCAACAGTGGTTTTCAGGAAGAAGAAAAGATATGCAGGGTTCCTGATAGCAATCTTTCCTCTATCCACCGGATAGTAGCAAAATGAATAACATCTCTATTATGGTATTGATCTAAGCGTTAAAGATCATCTCAGGGAGACACCTAATATAGTGGCAAAAAATATAGAGGCAAAAAATAGGCTTTTGAAGAGTGGAACTCTAAAAAACAGTGATAAAATATCTCAGAAATCTTAAGATATTCAGTCAAATTTATAATCCCATTGGTATAGCTACACTTTTCATGTCCTCCTTTTTCGGGGCAGTGTCAGCATTATACTCAATCTGTGCTTCTGTTTAAGTTCTTAGCTTTGCTACAGTGACTTCGTAAATCATGTGGATGACCTAGAATAATTTTTATTGAAGATATTCAGCAATATTCTTCCTTGTGTGTGTGTGTGTATATATGTGTGTGTGCACGCGTGTGTGTGTAAGATTTAAGTGGCATCTTGACTTTCCCAGATGATTTATTTCACAAAATATTGTCTCCTAATCAACCACTTAGTGATCTAGAAAATATTCAGGTATATACTCTAGTTGATTACAATATTAAACAGAGAACTGTGTTGAAGATTCAAAGTTCAAAACAAAAAACAAACAACTCAGTATCAAAATCACAACCAAAGTATTGAAGATGAACAATTAAAAATATGTAGTAGAGAGTGGTAGTAAGTGCCGAGATAAAGGGCCCCAGGATGAAGATATAGATCACTTTTTTTTTTTGTCCTAGAATTGGCTGACTCCATTTTATTTTATTTTATTTTTTTGAGAGGTTTGTGCTATAGGGCACGTGCACTCGCCAGAAAGACAGAGAGATAGAAACAGAGAGACAGAAAGCGAGAAATCATCCCCCAGAGGAGATGGCCACACTCTAATTCCTTCTTCATTCTCCTCTCAGGACCTTGGACATGCACACTCACCTGGCTTGAGTTTAAGTCACCAGGTCCAGGACTCGAACTGCAGTAGACTACATGGGAGTCCAATGACATAGCCATTACGTCAACTGCTGGTCCCGTCTGCCTACTTTTTATATCTGTTAGCTCAAGAAAACTTAGTAAAAGTGATCATCAGAAAGGCTACTTTAACTATTTTGTTATCTCTCAAAGTCTCTTTTGTTTTAAGTTAACATAGAACATTCTACTTATCCCCTTGTTCTTTACTTCTATTATGGCTTTCATATTTAGCATATTCTCATGCCCCATGGGTCATCACCTGAAGACTCATTTATGCTTATGTACCATTAATTTTCAGTTTTTTATATTTATGACAAATGTAAACAGTGCAAGTAAATTGCAGAAAAAGAAGGAAATAAAAACTTTTAATAAATCATTTGATAGCATGGAATTGCATATACAGTATAATGTGTATGCCACAGAGTATGCCTATACATTTAAATTATTTCTTTTATTTTTCCTTTAGAGAAATATTTTTGCTATAGGGCATGCGTACTCTCTGGAAAGATAGAGAGAGATGAACAGTGAGGGAGAAATCACCCCCCCCCCCAGGGGAGATGGCCATACCACAATCACTTCTCTGTTCTTCTCTTGGAATCTTGGGGATGCACACACATGCACTGCCATGAGTTTAAGGTGCCAGGTCCAGGACCCAAACTGTGGTTGACTACATAGGAGTCCAGTGACATAACCATTACACTATCCGCTGGTCCCTAAATTAATTTTTAGTTGTACTTTCGTTAGCATATTTTGATGAACTATAAGGGATAAATACATAATATAGTCATATATTTGAAATATGTTATAATTCAATTTATTCATTGGTTCCAAATGATCTTCTAGAAAAAAGGATCCAAATGAGTTATTTTTCCCTAATCCTTCCTTGTGAAGATATTTTTTGAAGGTAAAATAAAACATTTATTTCACAATCTGTCCTGTTTTCTTTAGTCAGAATTTCAGTACATCATACTTATTTTATATTCTTCATGTCATTGACAACTACAGTTCAGTATTAGCACTTAGACTACAGACTTTTTTCTTCATATGTTTCCCCTGTGTCATTTTTCCTGGCTTAAGTCATCACTTTCACAATTTTTCTGACTCCCCTGTGGGGGTCCTTCTTCATGTTTTGTCATTTTCTTCCTTCTTTTTTCATTTAGGGAGAGTGCATGTGCTCTCCAGAGACAGAGAGAGGCAGAGAGACAGAAAGCAAGAAATCACCCCCCCATGGGGGATGACCATGCCAAAATCCATTCTCCTACATTGTCCTCTTGGGATCTTGGGCACGCATGCACACACTCCCAGCGTGCGTTTTAAGCCACTGGGTCTTGAATTCGAGCAACGGTCAGCTATGTGGGAGTCTAGTGATGTAACCTTTATGTTATCTGCTGGTCCCCATTCTCTTCCTTTTCTTAACCTGGAGTCTGTATTGTCTTCTGAGTGTTACTTTTTGTATCTTACAGAGCTACCTTAAATTATGCTTGAACTCATTAACTTTGTAATATACCATTGGGTATATCAGTAACTTTCCATTGTAGCTAACGTGCTGGACACACAACTGATTATATTAGGGTGCTATGATAGCCATAATAAAGATGTGTGGCTTCAACAACAGACATTAATGTTCTCACAGTTCTGGAGGTTGGAAGTTCAAGGGCAAGGTGTTAGCAGCATCACTTTTCTGCAGCCTCTCTTCTTGACTTGTAAATGGCTGTCTTTTGTTGTTGTTTGTTTTTTTCCTAGTGTCTTAGATTTTTGCCATAGGGTGCATGTGCTCTCCAGAGAGACAGAGTGACAGATAGTGAGAAATCACCTTTCCCCTCCAGGGGAGATGGCTACGCTCAATCTCGCCTCCTCCAGTCTCCTCTTGGGATCTTGGGCACACACACACATGTGCCTGGCATGAGTTTTGAGTTGCCGGTCCAGGACTCGAATGGTGGTTGACTACGTGGGAGTCCAGCAATGTAACCATTATGCCATCTGCTGGTCTCCCCATTCCCCATTTTTTTGGAGCCTAGTGTCTTTCCATGGTCTTTCTCTGTGTGTCTTTGTTCTAATCCCCACTTTTCATAAGGACATCAGTCATATTTTGTTCCATACATATGACCTCATTTTCCCGTATTTACAATTTTAAAGGTTCTGTTTCCAAATACAATCATGTTCTGAGAAACTGGAGGTTTGACCATAACAATTTGGAGAGAGGCACAATTAAGGCCTTAACACTTACACAGCAGAAAGCTTGTTTGTAGTTTTTCCTTTTCCTAAATAATTTCTAATAGAATTCCAGTCTACCAGCCTAATTTTGTGTACTTTTTCAGAATATATGCTGTGTTTCAAACTTTCAAACTTTACCTAAACTGCGAACTCTTTGATTACTACTCATTCTATGTTTTTCATGGTCCTGATCTATGGTGGAGAGCTAAAGAAAAAAAAATCCAATTTTACCAAGTGCAACAATGAGATAATGAACGCTGAAGTTGATAAACAGTTACACATTCTTGATAATGTATTTCCATTTACACAGGATTCTCTGAAAGTGTAATTATTTTATAATAGAAGTGAAGAAAATGGAAGATACTTCTCAAGTGAGGTAAAGCTGCTGAGGACACATGCGATTACATGAGTTTTGGGAACTTTGAAGCAATGCTGCGAGGGGGATCTCTGACAGAGTATTTCTGAGATATTGTATACAGAATCGTTCAAGATAATTTTCATCATTTATCATTAAATGTCTTGTTTGCTGGCAGTTTCACGACTTCCTCTTGTAAAAAACACAGATTTTTAATTTAAACCTCTGTGAGTCATTATTTTTCAGGGTTGTAGACTAGCAATGACCATTAGCCATGTAACCTTTATCACTGAGCTAAATCAAATGAAATCATCATTAACAAAGCACTTCTATGTGCAAAATAATATGCTTATGCCATGTGAGTCTAAATGATTGTGTTAATTGGATATGAACATAACTTTCACAATATGTCCCAGAGTGTGATGTTTTTCACCCACCTCCTCTGAATTATGTTTCTAAACTAATTAAGACATGAAACAGATAAAGCATGCTTTCCAGGTATGAGAGTCAATATGACTATAGGCATTATCAAGGCCAAAATGTTGAAATTTTCAGACTATTTTATTGCTTGACAAAAATGACTTGAAATCTGGTACATATGGTAAGCATCATACCTACCCAAGTATTTTTCCTTTCCACCCCTGCCCTTCGTAATTTTCAAAATGTGTGGGGTTAAGGTGAGAATTACATAAGGATCTGGACCCTGCTCTCCCTTAGGGTGGGACAAAAGGTGTGAAAAGGTGTGAAATAGAGAACACTTCTGTATGCTCCTGCACTTACAAATCACTTTGGGTTTCCCCCATGACTCAGGCATAAAGTGATTGAAGGGTGATGAAGTTTACAAATTAGTATTTCCTTTTCTGTGAAGTTTCAGGATTGAGGCTCGGCATCTTTGGGGAGACTGTCCAGCAGCTGCTGCTGGGTCGATGAGCTACAGGAATCAGAGGCGGGCAGGCACAAAAGGAAGTCAAGAAGAGGGCAGATGGCGAGAGGAGATGGGTGAATGCTGACTCACACTTCCAAACCTTAGGGCCCAGTCAGCAGCAAGCTCTTTTAACTCCTTGTTAGCTCCAGTGACATCATATCAGATGGTTTCCAGTGAGAAGCAGCTCTAAATAGATCCTCTGACTTCAGCCAAAAGCTGAAAGTAGCATCTGCTGAAATTCTGTTTCAAACCTGGAAAGTAGAGTGGGTGTTACGTAATGTTCTTAGTTTTGTTCAGAGTGAGAGAACTAAGATTCTACCTACGGGAACCGATCAAACCCTGCTTAGATCATGTCATAATAAAACAACAAAGTGACTTAAAAGTCACTTAGGAACACTCAATCTCCAGGTTTCACATACACTTCTATCAGTAGTTGAAGTTTTAAAAAAACACATTGTCTAATTTTAACTTCTTTACTTTTATATGTCAATGAATGTTATTTTATAGTGTCCTACTGCTTATCATTATCACATAATCCACATTTCAAGCAGTTACTACGTTATTTTTTTGATCTTCTGGTTTTCTTTTTCAACAGCTTATGTTGATTACTTCGATTACTGAATACAAACGGTCGTTCAAATAAATGATGTTGAGGCTAGCCTTGGTGCGGTGCTTAAGGAACTGGACCCCTAATAACTGACCGTGTAGTTCAAGTCCTGAACCTGGTAGCTTGAGAGACATGGCAGATATACGGGTGTGTGCCCAAAATCCTGAAAGGAAGGAGAAATGGAAGAACAGGGATTATGGAGTGACCATCCCCCATGCAAAATGCCTTCTCACTTTCTCTCTCTTTCTCTCATTCTGGTGGGTAAATACCCCTTCTGGCAAATCTAAAAAAATTAATAATAAAAATAAAATTAAATAATGCTGGTATTTTCATGTTTTGGGGACACATACAAAACAATCCAGAATAAAATTCAGCTACACTATTGTCTGTGCTGTACTTGCACATTGTATATCCAGATTTATATAATGCCACATATACAGGGACATTGATTGTGAATCCACTCTTTCAATTTGCCCAAAATTGAAAAATAATGATCTTATTGAGAAACATTGCATTATTTATTCTCCGAAAAAAGGACAAGAATCTGTCTTTTTTTTTTTTTAATCTCTTATCCTTTGGGAATGTAAAGCTATTACACAGTTGTCTCAGCTGCTACTTGGCATTCAAACCAGATCCTTGAGCTGCCAGACACATTTTTAAGCCCCACTCTCTCCTCTTTTCCCAAGCAGTTTACAGTTACAGGATGGCACCCATGAGCTACATCTCTCAAGGGATCTCTCACAAGAATATCCAACTGACAGCAGTAGGAACAGTCAGTCCTTGACTCAGTTCAAGTCTCTTCAGAAAACTACAACCCTCTCACAAGTTGACATGCATCAATCCATCTAACCCAGCGATCTTCTCAAAGACCAGTTTATATTCCAAATTTGTTCCTCAAAGGCATTCTTCCAGGACAGAAATGTTCCAAAATCAACAATCCAGTCATTTCAAAACCTCACAAAGTTTGTAATAATACATATGACAATAAATTGTTTCTTATTCCAGCAGCATAAATGATGAAATGTTCATTTCAGTACTTTCAATGCTTTGCAAAGGTTTTAAATAGTCAATGATAGCTTTATGTGGATGGTGACTTAGACATGTATAAATACCGATGGCATATTTTTTTTTCTTCACTAATCAAATGTGTGTTTGAGTGTGTATGTGTGTGTCAGTAAACACAAATGTTTGAGGCAGGAAAATAAATGCAAAAACCTGCTAGGTTGTGTCGAATGGTAAAATGACAAGCAACTTGTCTTTGAGATCTATATTAACAGACATTTTGTAAGAAGGTAAAGTTAATGTGCCCCTGGAGCTTCTATTTAAATGACTCTGACTTTATGGTCTTTTAATGTGGGACCCTTCAGCCTGGAAATGAGGTGGATTTTCCATCCTCTGACTCAAATCTGCTCAGTGGGATATCTTCCCCACTATCCTCTGAGCAGCTGTTAGTAGCAAGAGAAACAGTGTACTGCAATAAAATTGATTGCTCCAACCTCCACTGCTCTACAACCCTCCGACAGCTCGACTTTTTGTTAGGTCTCTTAACACCTGCTCCCCAAAGCATCCGATCTTATCTCCAATTGGTCTAAATGCAAGTTCCAAAAAAGGAGAATGGCTGGCTAGCCAAACCATCAGGCTGTTCTGTGAGAATCATGAAGAATTGAGTGTCTCATTGCAGAGGTCTTCATGAAGATAACAGCAAAGGTCTGCCAAAGCAAGGGTTTTATTGTGATTAAGATCTTAGTTCTAAATCAAGACGTGGCAGTCTGTATCCCTAAATCACTCCTGCGTAGACACTAGGGAGAAGGACAGAATGTATTAAGTGAATTTCCAGCAATATAGAGCCTTACAAATGCCCCGGGTCTTCCTGGAAGCTTCACATGTGGATAAGTAACACCTACTTGATATTTCCTTTCAGATTCCTGAGGATCAGTTGTCAACCCTTTGAAATGTCCACTCTCAGTATAAGGTATTGTCATAACTTGGTAACACAAGGGAAGTTATTCAGCCTTCGGTGTCAAGGGTGATTGGTGTGCTGGTAAAATTGTTAATCTTAATTTTTAAATGTCATAATACTTCACTTTAGTAATTAATAACTGCCACTATAGCATTAATTTTGGGATTCTACTTGCACCTTATTCCAATTTAACATTCAAATAATATTCAAATCAAGTTTTAGGATACTTTTCCTAATGAGATACTCTGAATTATTAATTCTGTCATAATGCAGTCTACGTGTCATTGTATTGTGCTTAAAGACACCTAGGGTAATTTACTCATGCTTTTTTTAGTGGATCATAACTCACAGCATTATAAAACTTAGAAAGATAATTAGGTATAGCCATCATACGTGACTTTTAACATGTATTATGAAAAACTTAGATATTTGAAACAACATATTCCTCTGTGCCCTTTTAGTGAAATTTAGTTTTCAATTAAAAAAACTGTTGAAAAATTTATCCTAGAAAAATAAAATGCATGCATAAAATACATAGTAGTTGGCAAATCCAAATAAAAGTCATAAAATAATTAGTGGAAAAAATATGTATTCATTTTAGAATAAAATATGAAATTTATTTCCCCTCCAAAGGATATACACACATGCACATACCCACACACAAACACACACACACATGAGGATACATGGAAAAAAAATAGGAACAAGATTTGACCGAAGTTGTTAATATTACTTTTTGTTTGGGAGCTTCTTGCACATAAGAGATTTCTGGGAAGACAGTTGAGCACAGACAGGATGATGTCACTCCTAAAACTGTTCACTTTCAGAAACTATTATTTGCATCATAGTTCTTACTAACAGTTAACTCAGTAGGTTTGGTTGCTCCAAAGAATTTCCATTAACTTTGACTGAACTATTTGTATTAAGAGGTGAATATACTGATATATTCAAACACAGAATTTTGAAATGCATCCTATGCCTTATTATTAGTTATTTTCCCAAAAGTCTTTTCCACTGATTTTTTTTTTTTTTGGGAGAGATTTTCACTGTAGGGCGCGTGCGCTCGCCAGACAGACAGAGAGAGACATAGAGACAGAAAGCGAGAAATCACCTCCCAGGGGGGATGGTCATGCCGCAATCCCTTCTCCTCCATTCTCCTCTCGGGATCTTGGGCACGCACGCACACGCACCCGGCGTGAGTTTTAAGCCATCGGGTCCGGGACACGAACCGCGGTCGACTACATGGGAGTCCAGCGACATAGCCATTACGCTAACTGCGACTACGTGGGAGTCCAGCGACATAGCCATTACGCTAACTGCTGGTTCCCTTTTCCACTCATTTTTTATTCTCTTCTTCTTCTTTTTTTTTTTTTTACATTCAATAGATGTACATTTTTACACCATACAAAATGAATAATGAATTTTCTTAGTATGAATACCCTGTATATTTGCATTTTTGTCTCTATTAAATGTTTCATTTCTATTTTCCACTTAAAAGATAGATGGGGCTAGCAGGTGGCATGGTAGTTAAGGTGCTGGACACTCCCACATGGCTGACCATGGTTCGAGTCCTGGACCTGTTGGCTTACTTTCTCACTTTCTCTCCCTCTTTCTCCCTGTGTGTGTGTATGTGTGTGTGTGTCTGTGCAAATTAAAACAAATCAATGAATAAATTAAAAAAATAGGAATAAATTCTTTTCTTACATGCCCTGTTTATTTTCATTCTTCTTTAAAGATAGTAGATTTTCACATAATGTATTGCCATTTAATAATGAATAAAGTGTCTGTGTCATCCAAAATTTTATAATTATTCAGTACTATTTAACTGATAATACATTAAGAAGTATCACTCATAAGCATTTTTATGTTATTTAGATTTGTCATATTTAACTTTTTAAGATGTTTCCAAAGATGAATAATTTCTGTATATATCTGAATAATTTCACCAATCTTGCACAGGCCAGAATTTTCTATTTTAAAATGAGGATTCTATTTTTTTTCCACATCTACCTAAGTTTAAAGTTATAGTATATTAAACATCAATAAAGCTTCCGCCTCAGTAGTCATTTTGAGCTTCAGCCACGGTTCTGCGATACCCCATGGCCGTGGTCCTCAAACAGGGCCACAAAAGTGACCAAGAACATGAGCAAGCCGAGGCACAGCCGCCGGGTCGCCTCACTGAACACACTACATTCGTGCGCGACATGATCCGGGAGGTGTGCGGCTTCGCCCCCTACGAGCGGCGTGCCATGGAGCTGCTTGAGGTGTCCAAGGACAAGCACGTGCTCAAGAAGTGGGTGGGGACACAGATCTGCGCCAAGAGGAGCGCAGGAACTGAGTGCTGGCCTCCATGTGGGAAGGGCTGCAAAGAGCCCGCCCCTTGCCAATACAGCTGACTTAAACCCCCCCAAAAAATAAATCAAATATTTTTTATGTAAGAAATGCTTAAAAATAGGGACCAGCAGTTAGCGTAATGGCTATTTCGCTGGACTCCCGTGTAGTCCACTGTGGTTCGCGTCCCAGACCTGGTGGCTTAAAATTCATGCCGGGCGCGTGTGCGTGCATGCCCAAGATCCCGAGAGGAGAATGGAGGAGAAGGGATTGCGGCCTGGCCATCCCCCCTGGGGGGTGACTTCTCGCTTTCTGACCCTCTGTCCATTTCAGTCTGTCTGGCAAGCACACACGCCCTATAGCAAAAACAAAAACAAAAACAAAAACAAAAACAAAAACAAAAACCAAAAAAAACTCTCAAAAAAAAAAAAGAAAAAAAAAAAAAATAGAAAAAAGAAATTTTTAAAATAATCATTTATTTAATATTATTTTTTATTTTAATTTGACCAGAGAGATACAGAGAGAGAGGGGGAAATTGAGAAAGCAAGCTGCCAGGTCTGGGACTTGAATCGTGGGATGCCAGCACCTCAACCACTATGCCACATTTTAGCCCCAATAGAAATATTTTAATAGTCATTGATATCACAGATTATGTTTGTTTGTTCAGTGTGTGTGTGTGTGTGTGTATTAGAAAATGAGTTTTTTAAAAGCAGCATATTAGAACTGATATGAAAATTCATTTTTAAAATGTACTGTTGGGCTTTGGATCAACACAAGGGACATGGACCTGTTTCCTCTGTTTCTTCTCACAAAGTAAAGCTAAAGCCCCCAGACATAGTTCAAAGACAATTCAAGGAGAAGTCTAAAATGTGATAAGAAAAAAACAAATTGACTCGGGACTCTAAAACTAGAGGGAAAATACAGTGTCAGAAAGTCTTCTATCTCCCCAAAGAAGAACACCTAGACCCACCATTTTCTGACCCCAAGACAGTAACAGAAACCAACCGAGGTAGACTTATTTCTCCTCCATATCTAAAGGGAGTCTCTGAGACTACGTTGGGCAAGCTAGACACCACCAACAAAGGTGAGTGATGAAAAGCTTCTCTAGTAGCAGAGGTCTGGAGACGCTTCTCCCTCACCAAGACATACCGAGAGGGTGTGAGGAAATGACAATAGGGACACAATTACATTGAGGTTGGGATCACTTTGTCTCCTTGGACTGAGACTCTTCTCTTCTGCCCAGAGACACTGGAACTTGGGGAAGAATGGGCAGAAAGAAAACAATCGAAATAAGTGAATGAATGGTTGATCCTGTTTGTCTCCAAGGGTCCAAGAACCTGCTTCCCTGCTCACAGACATAGAGCAGGTGGGGAGTACTGAGAGGAGGTAGTCACTCACGTGATTTCTTTACAAATCACCAGTCTCAGGTATGTGTCATCAATACAGTGCCAACCAAGACGGACCAAGGGATCTGAGACGCCTCTTCCCTTCTAGAGATATCAGGGTAGGCAGAAGTACCAGCAGAGGGGAACCCTATCACACTTCTTGTCTACTAGGCACCCCGGCCACTTGGAAAACACATTTCACTTGCTCTGGCAGCACCAGCAGTGGCCAGGGAGTTCCCGGTGGCACCAGAAAAACCAAGAAGCAACAAAGGCTTTGAAAATCAAGGTGACACTATAGTGGGTCGTCGGGAAAGTCATGACATATTTTTTCATGTTTTTCTATGCAAGTATGCATCATGGCTTTTCTGATGACCCAATAATTAAACTATAAGTTTCAGCCAAGACCTTTGTGTTAAACCTTAGTAAGATGACTGAGTGCTAAAATAAAAGATTTAAATAGGATATATTGCTTCCTAACACCATAGGGAAAATATTCGCGATATTTTGAAAAAGATTCTAAGACCCAAGAAAATCACAACTTGAATTAGAGAAGAATTAATTGATGCTGGGATGAAAAAGAGGTTGGAATTATCTGACAATGATTGTAAAACAGCATTTATAAAAACACTATTTGGCTGGTTCCATAGCCTCATGGTTAAGGGAATTAGGTCCCACATGGCTGAATGTGGTTCAAATCCTGGCCTCAGCAATTTGAGGGACATGCTGGACATGTGGCTGTGTATGCACAAAACACAATGGGATGGAGAGATGGAAAAGAAAGGACTGCACATGACAGACCCGAATGGGTTGTGCTTTCTCCCTCTTTCTCTGTCTCTCTAGCAGATGCATGTATCCTCTAATAATGAAAAACAAAATTATCAATCATTACAAATTTTTTGGATAAAATACAAGAAAACTCTGCAAATACATAGAAATTATGAGAAAGAACCAAATGGAAAATACAGAATTGAAGGTTACAATCACGATAATACTAATATAAAACTTGCTGTATGGGTTCAAAAGTAGATTGAGAGTGACAGAATTAAAATCAGTGACTTGAGGACCAGCAGTTGGTGTAATGGCTATGTCACTGGACTCCCATGTAGTTGACTACAGTTCGAGTCCTGGACCCATGGCTTAAACTCACGCCAGGCGCATGTGCGTGTGTGCCAAGATCCTGAGACGAGAATGGAGGGGAAGGGATTACGGCATGGCCAACCCCCCGAGGGGATAATTTCTCACTTTCTGCCTCTCTGTCTCTCTCTGTCTTTCTGGCAAGCACACATGCCCTAGAGCAAAAACCTCTCAAAAAAAAAAAAAAAAAAAAAAAACAAAAATATATTAGCATATCGATAATGACTTTAAGTTTAAATGCCTTAAATACAAACTCAATGGCAAAAAGTAGGTTGAGAGCAAATGGACATAAAAAGCTAAATTATTCAAGCATTAATAAAATTGGAAAACCAGGAGGTTTATCTAATATTATATTAATATTAGATAAAGTAACATTCAAAGCAAAGGAATTACTGTAGATAAAGAGGGACATTTCATAATGATAAAAAGATTAAAATATCAGGAAGATAAAATGATCCTGGGTTGTTTTTTATGGACTTCAACACCCTTCTCTCAGCTGATAAAAATACTGGATAGATAAATTAGCAAAATAAAGAAAAACCTAAACAACATTCAACCAGTTAACATATATATGAGTCTACTCCCAAAGTTAAGAATATATTAATTATATACATGTGTTAATATGTGTATATGTACACACGCATGTGTATGTATAATTTAAGCACTCATGAGACATTCACCAAACACCTGGGCAATAAAACAAGCCTTATCCAGGGCAGCAGATGATGTGGTAAAGCTGCTAGATTCTCACATGGCTGACCACGATTGGAGTCCTGGATCTGGCAGCTTGAAAATCACACTGGATACCTGTGTGTGCGTGCCCACAATCCGGAGAGGAGTATGAAGGGATAGCAGCGTGGCTATCCTCCTGAGGGGATGATTTCTCACCGTCTTTCTCTGTCTCTCTAGGGTAAGTTACATGTCCTATGGCAAAAACCTTAAACAACAAAAGAAAAACCTCACCAAATTTAAAAGAATTGAAATAATATGAAGTGTGTTCTCTGGCCAGAAATCAGTAACAAAAATAAGGCTGTAATATTTCTAAATACATACAAGTTAAATAGCACACTTCTAAATATTCTATGGCTCAAAGAAATAAAAAAAAAACATAGAAATTAATAAAATACAAAAACAGTTCATCCAAATACATAGGATGCAGCCAAGGCAGCAGTGAGAGAAAAGTTCACAGTGCTAAATGCTTGCATTAGAAATGAGGAAAGTTAGAAATCAATAGCCTTAGTTCTTTACTCCAGAAACTAGGTAAAGTAGATCAAACTGAACCCCAAAGCAAGCAGAAGGAAGGAAATCATGAAGAGCAGACACCCATGACATTGGAAGGAGTAAGACAAAAGAGGAGGGAAACATAACACACTGCTGATTCTTCAACACAGTCAGTAGCATAGATAAACACCCAGCAAGATTAGCAAACATCACAGAAAGAGAAAGCACAGTTCATGGGAGCAGCAGACAGCACAATGATTACATTGCTGGACTCCCATGTAGCCAACTGTGTTCTGAGTCCCAAACGCTGTGGTTTAAAATTCACGCAAGGGGAGTGTGTGTGCGTGTCCCAAATCCTGAAAGAATGGCGGAGAAGGGACTGCAGCGTGGCCATCCCCCAGGGGTGTAAGTTCTTGCTTTCTGTCTCTCTGTCTCTCTCTGTGTCTCTGGTGAACACATGTGCCGTGTGCCCTAAACCAAAAAAAGCTCTTTCAAAAAAAAAAAAAAAAAGAAAGAAAGAAAGAAAGAAAAAAAAAAAAGAAGAAAAGGGAGAGAGAGAAAGCTCAGGCCATTAATATCAGGAATAATACAGGTGGTATCACTACAGATCCTGCAGTCATTAAAAATTAAAAAGAAAATACAATGAGCAAGTTTATACTAATTAACAGTTTTTAAAATGGAACAGAATATGCAGCCATAAAAAGGAACAAACCACTGATACATGCAACAACTTGGTTGAATCTCCAGAAAATTATGCTCAGTGAAAAAAAAAAAAGCTAATCCTGTAAGTTTACATACTCTATAGTCTCATTCATATAACATTTTTAAAATGATAAAGTTAGGAAGTGGGAGACCCATTAGTGGTTGCCAGGGATGAGGGGTGTTGGGGAACAGTGTGTGAGTCTAACAGAGCAACAGGGGGGACCGTTTTGGGGATGGAACTGTTCAGATTCTTTTTAAAAGTGGTGGATACGTGAATCTGCATATGTTAAATAAGATGGAGGACTAATACACATGTTCATACACAATGAGTAAAAGTACAACTGGGAAGATCTGAGATTGGAGCATCATGTCAGTTTCAACAACATGGTCAGTTTCCAAACGTTCTCATTGGAGGAAACTAGGTAAAGTACACAAGGCTCTCTCAATACTATTTTACACAATAGCATATCAATCTAAAGTTTTCTCAAAATTTCAATTTTAAAATGTACTATTGTTGAGAGTTTAAAATAGCCCTTATCTTCCAAAGTGTCCTTTTAACTGTTGTTTTTTATCTAGTTGAAAATTACTCAGGATAATGTTTAGCATGATTGAAGTGTTTTTTATTATTACTTAACAGAATATGCAATACGTATTTTTAATTCTTCCAGTTTTCTATCACAGGACACAGCCCATCACTCAAATTATGGTTCACAATTCAAATAGTCACATATATTTTGTAACAGGTTTTTTAAAATGTATCAAGGAATCAACCATACTTAATATGATTTTTTTTAATCTCTCAACATATTCTTTCTCCAGGAAATCCTATAATACTGCAGTTTATCAAACAAGTTGGCAGCTTCTATTAGGCACAGATAACTTGTGCAGGTGATCGTGAAGCTGGGAAAAAAGGAAATGCAGATTTGACTCCATATCGTGACTTTAAAATTTCATCAGCTACCAAATGTCTCTTTCCTCTCCTTTTCCCTAGACCCTGGAAATTGTGCTCACTGAGCCATCTGGGAAGGCACGGCAACCAGATGGCCATTGCGAACTGCTGGGGAGGCCCTGCGGCAGTGAGAGCAGGTCCCAGAAAAGAAATCTCTTTGGGACACAATGAATATAGACCTAATGTCTATTTTAGGGTCTTAGATGGAAATTAAGACCAACAGTGGCATGGTTTTAAACTACAGTTGGGAGCTTTTCTTTTTCTCTTTGTACCAGTGAAGTTGAATTATACATTTAGGGAGCTTTGGAAGTGTGAAAAGATACCATATAAGGAAAAGGAAGCTGAATAATTGTATGTCTGTGCAAATTACAAACAGTATGTAAAAGGACTGTGGTTGAAAAGCTTCATCAAAAACTGTGTCTTCTGTCACCAATTATTGTCACAGGGATTATGACATTAGGAGGGGTTTAACCATCTGGGGATAAAGGAATGGCATCCTTTCTTTTTCTTATGCCAAAGCACTTGAACAATTGAAAACAGGGATTAGAAACCAAACATATATCCTGACTTCGTTTGATAGAGACTGGTGTCAAGGTCGAAGGGAGACAGTTCATGAACTTGGGAAGCATTAGTGCACTTGTCAAGGGCCATCCGCAGACTTCATGTGTCTACAGTCCTAGCAAATACCATGATGATAAAAATTAGTTCTGGTCTAAGATAATCAGTAAATCAGATACAGACATTCATCTGGCATTTCAGACTTGGATCCTAATCCCCCCTCATCTTTTCTTTATTAGATGGCATATATTAGATTTACTTGTTTCACTGAACATCCTTTTTCCCATGGGAGATGTTTCATAAACATTGGTGAGGGATTCTGGAACAATAAACTGAAGCTCAGTCAACACGCTGATCTAAATGAAAAATGCAATTAATGACTTTCATATTTTGTCCATATTTGGTGACTCTATTGTTAAACTATTCTGCTATTTACAGTTGCCTTAGTCAGTTATGCCTGACTTTACCATGGCACTTAATTAACTATACATTCATTAATTCAACAACAATATTTTGAAGACTTATATGTGCCAGGTACAAAGAGATGCACAAATGAACACCCTTCCTACCTTCAGACATCTCATTGTCTAATAAATTGTGTAAAAATATTAAAGGCTATCATAGGAAAGGTTAAATGTGGGATCTTAAAATGCCATAAATGAAAGTGACCAAAGCCAGGGTAGAGGTCTTCACAGGTTTTGTAGTGCGTTTCCCAAGTCAAAGAGAGTGAAAAGACATTTATGGATAAGGTGTGACTGATAGGCAAAGCAACAAGGTGAAAAGCCAGCACAGTGCATGCAGAAACTGAAACCGACTGCATCCCGTTGGTGAATCAGTCTGAAGGCGGCGAGATGAAGCTTGACATGAGTGTGGGACTCTAGATTACTGAGGACCTAGTTTATCAGAAGAGGAGGGTAAGTCTACTATACTGAAGGGGAGTCATTAAAATGTTTGGATCTTACAGCTTTTAAGTTAGATTCCCATTCAAGTTAGACCAATCTGGCAGATTTTTGGTAATGGATTTGAGAACAATAATACTGGAAATGGAAAGTCCAGTTGGAAGGTTATTTTTGAATGTTAGTTAAAAGATAATGTTACATGAGACCAGCAGTTGGTGTAATGGCTATGTCGCTGGACTCTCATGTAGTTGGCCACAATTCAAGTCCTGGACCCAATGGCTTAAACTCACGCTGGGTGCATGTGTGTGCATGCCCAAGATCCCAAGAAGAGATTGGAGGAGAAGGGATTGTGGCATGGCCATCCCCCCTGGGGAGTGATTTCTCACTTTCTGTCTCTCTGTCTCTCTCTGTCTTTCTGGTGAGCGCACACACCCTATAGCAAAAAACCTCTCAAAAAAAAAAAAAAAAAAGATGACGTTCCAAAAAACAGGATTCTAGTAGTATGATAACAGACACACCCTGATATGACCTTGATTGAGTCACACTCTTGTATTATTTCCTCTCTTTGAGTGTGGACACTCTAAATATAGGAGAATAAATAAATATAATGTGGCAAAGCTGATGAACCCTAATCCTCTGGCTATCTACCTTACCTACAAGACATTCAAAAAGTTCATGGAAAATGCATATTATGAAAAAGCTGTGCATGCACTTAGAAAAATTTTTACACCAAAATAAACTCGTAATTTAATTCTATTTTTCACAAAGTTTTTGAAGTCCTCTCTTTTTAGACATTTTTTTAAAGACTTTTTTTTTTTTTGTCATAGGGTGTGTACACTCACCAGAGAGAGAAAAAGAGAAAATGAGAAATCAACCTCTAGTGGGGATGGCCACACCGCAATTTCTTCTCCTTTATTGTTCTCTGGGGATTTGGGCGCACACACACACACACACACACACACACACACACACATGCCCAACGTAATTTTCAAGCCTCCAGGTCTAAGATTCAAACTGTGGTCAGCCACGAGGGAGTCCAACACCTTAACGACCACACCATCTGCTGGTCCCTTGAAGTCCTCTCTTATGCTGAGTTTTACAGGTCCTCAAATAGCTATTTTTAAAGGATACAAATGTAGTTTTTTCAAAGTTTATCCACGTATTTCTGTCACAAAAAAGAGAAGATAAAGAGAGGACAAAGAAAGAGAAACCAAGAGAGAAGAAAGAAAGAAAAAGTAATTCAAACTGAAAGACAGACACTTCTACCCAGATCTCCAGGCTACAATCTATCCCCAGTCTCAGTTGGCTAGAATCCCAAACATGAACATCTGCCCAGGTGGTCTCCAGATGGGAACCCAGGACTTCATTCATGTGGGTCTAGTGCTACCACCACTGCACCATCACCAGGTTCTCCAAATGTGTAATTCTTGAGAGCTTTTATCAGAAATGTCAACTGCTTTGTGGTACCAATTTTAAAGCGATAGGGATCCTTTCTGCTGTTTTCCTATAAGGCTCTGTATCAGTGCACTAGAGTGAGACTCCCACTTGCTTGCTTTGGACAAACCTCTGGCATGTTATGATGGTCCTGAAGGAAGGGCACATGGGAAATTGCTAAAGGCATCTTCTAGGAGATGGGTGTGCCTCCTGCCTGATAACCTGCAAGAAACAAGCATCTCAGACACAAAAGCGCAAGAAACTACATTTTTTCAACAAGCACATAAGCTAGTTGGAAGAGGTCTCATTCCTCCAGAAAGGAATGCAACCTGGTCAATCCCCTTATTGAAGCCTTGTGAGATCCTGAGCCCAGGATTCAGCTAAGCCCTACCTAGACTCCTGACCCACCAACATGGTGAGATAATGTGTGTGTGTGTGTGTGTGTGTTTATGTTACTGAATGTGTATTAAGATAAGATAAATAAGAATGACTAGATCCAGGGAAGTTTTGGAAGTAAAATTTGCCAGGCCTAGGTGATTGACTGGGTGTGGAGAATGAGAGAGGCTAAAATAACTGTGGGACTGGTAGCAGAGCTGTTGGTGCCCATCTGTAACATATCTGTCTGTTAAGCACTTGCCTCTTCAGGGTGGAGGTTAGAATAAAGAGGACTGAGAAGCAGTTACAACTTACGAGCAACTGCAGCAGATTTTGAGGAAGCGATTTCAAATGGGCACGATTACTGAGAGGAGCAAGTCATGTAGTGGCCCAAGGGACAGGCTACAGCGGATGCTCTTCTGAGCCAAGGCACGCATCCCCCAGCTGCTAGGAACACTGGCTGCTGATGACTCATAGAAGAAAACTCTTACAAGAATTTCCTGGAGTACCAAGAGCAACTTCACCCAGTGTTGTACTCCCTCTTAGGTGATTCTCAGCTAGTAATTGCCTGAAGTGGGTGTTACAAAGCCTCAGCTATGTAGTCTTAAACTGAAACAATGCTGTTATTCGATCTCCATACGAGTTCAGCTGGTGCCCTGGTTGCAAACACATGGTGGGTCAGCCTCCTGCTGTGCCCATCTTACTGTCCTCAGTTCCTCCTTGCTATTGCTACCAAGAGAAACCCCAAACAAAATTTCTGCATGAGACCCTGCCTTAGTAGAGAGGCTAAGGTAAGACAGGGCGTTAAAGAAGAAAGAAAAAAAAACATTAATTGGAGAAAAATTTGCATTTTAAAACATGCTGGTAATTCACCATGTCAGACTATCAACTGGAAAAATTGGAAAGATTCAAGTATCAATACATTATCTACACACATTCCTTAATCATTTTTTTTTATTCAATGGGTGACATATATACTTCTGTTGTAAAATTCTTATTGGAACTAAATTTTGATTAAAAATAACAAAACCTTCTTGGGTTTTGTTCTGTATCCAACTGTCCTTTCCAAATGCTGCCCAGATGACCAAGAGTGATCCCAGACCCACAGCTTCTGCTTTGTTGTGACTTCACAGGACGTCGGCATAAAGACTAGGCAACTTTTCTCAGATGTAAGTCAACCTACTTTGTAGTCAGACTCCGGCAGCTGGCCCTGCCTGAATTCCAGATGACTCTTCTGTCTTTGAGACATTCATTCATGCAGGTGCTTGTTAATGACTCTTCTCTGATCCTTCAACTCTTTTATTCTTGGATTTATATTTTCCAGGTCCCTTCCACAATTGTTTTATGTCTAATTCCATAATAAGTTCTTTATTTGCGAGTACTCAGTGGTTTTAAATCCCTGATTGAACACTAATCAATTGAAATGTATTTAAATTGCATTATGATAAGTCCAGATTGTCATTTTATTCTTTAAATTTATGTGATTTGATACATTGAGAATTCTTTTAACCTGAGGTTTTATATTTTTCTTAAATTCAGAACTTTCCTGAAGACATATTCCTTTCCTATTCAATTTTTCATTTATTTATGTCCTTTTCCCTCTCTATTCTATTTAGACTCCATCAAAGAGGGTTTGCTCTTTATGGTTTTATCTTTTAGATTACTCAATTTTCCATCTATATTTTTCCATTTTTTTTAATCTCATACCAATGCCTTGTGGAAGAGTTCCTAATAAATTTTTAGCATATTGATTTATCCTTTGGCTACATCCATTCTCATATATGACTTGCCTTTTGAATTATTTATCTCTTGTTGATTACATTTTATTATGTAGCACTTCTAGTTGATTCTAAAGACTTTTTGTCTCTCATATATTTTCAAGATTCTGCCTTCTTTCTCTGCTAATATTGAATATGATTATGTTAAGTATTTCTGTCACCTGGCCCTTTATTCCATTTTGTCCACTATATAGTAGTTAGTTCATTGCTTTTCTCTTAGGGTTACATAAGCTATAACAATGTTTATCTTGTGCAACAAATCTATAGAAAACAAACAACAACTTTCAACACACTCTTATTAAATGGATGAGGATATAAAACAATGATCTCAGTTTTCACTGCTACTATCAAAATGATATTGAAAGGACCAGCAGATGGTGTGATGGTTACATCACTGGACTTCCATGTAGTCGACCGTGGCTCAAGTCCTGGACCCAGTGGCTTGAACCTTCCTGGGTACATGTGCATGTGTGCCCAAAATCCTGAGAGGAGAATGGAAGTGAAGGGATTGGGTTGTGACCATCCCCCCTGTTGGGTGATTTTTTTGCTTTCTGTCTCCCTGTCTCTGTTCTTTGGTGAGTGCATGTGCCCTGTAGCAAAACTCTCTCAAAAAACAAATAGTACTGAAGCCTGAAGTCTGTGGCAATAAGATATGATAAGATACATAGTGAGATAAGATACAAAGCACATGAAGAAATGATATAAATAAGATAGTCAAAACTGCCATTACAAAGGACATTATCAACTCAAAACTCAAAAATATTCTACTGTGATCTTGTTACCAATATAAAAGTACAGCAAGGGTGAATATAATATCTATATCTGTTTCTCTACATCAGTCAAAGCAAACTAGAAAACATAACTGAAAATTTAAAAATTGTAATACCAATGAAATACATAATGGATTTTATTATAAATTTACCTAATATATTTAAAAAACCATACTCTTTTAAAAGGCATACAGGAATATTTAGACAATGAAGAAAGACAACTTGTTTATAGAGAGATTGACTTGACTCTGGAGCAAGAGGATCGTGGACACACAATATTAAGACCATGTGGTAGAGAAACAATACAGGATATTTTAGAGGCAATCTTACAGAAAAATAGTACCAGAGTGTGTGAAGTCTCCTAAGCCTTCATTATTTTGTGGGCTTAGGTAGGGTATGTGGGTGATCTGTACGCAAAATGGTCAGTGATCTTTCCCGAGAGGGACCCATCTCTGCCAGTAGGTTGGATATGGCCCTGAGAGAACTTTGAGAACAAGAGTAATCTCTACTTCTAATCTCATTACTTATCTGTATATACTACATTACATACCCTAAGAAAAATGTGGGACATAGATTCTATAGATAAAAAGAGATATCAAGAGATCTCTCAGATAAGGAGATGCTCTAAATATCACACATAGAAATGACTAAGGTCTTTACACAGGGGTTATGGGAACAGTCCTGTTGCCACAGACACTGACATCAGCCAAAGGCTGAGCCCATTTTCTGATAAGCTGCTGAGAGAAGGAAGGAAAGGAGTCTCCAGAGTCATTCAGCATTGCTCTTTTATTATTAACATTGCAAAAAATATTTACTCTTCCAATATTAAATAAAAACAAACACCCAACAACCTAATTCCTAATAAAATTGCATCAGATTATTGTGAGAGAGCCAACAAGTTATTATACAATTTATATGATACTTTTCATTCCTTAAAGATAAGGAGCCTAGATTCTAAATGATATAACACATATAAATGATAGACATACATAATAACAAAATGATTTGGCACTAAGTCAGTCATAAAATACTGACCATTGGAACAGACTAAAGCAGGGTTCTTCAACCTCAGTGCAATTGACAGCCTGAGCTAGAAAATGATTTCTGGTGGATGAGAACTCTTCTGTGTACTGCATGATGTTTAGGCCTCTGCTCATGAGACTCCAGATAGCATTTCTCCACTCTCTCCCCCTTACTCCTAGTTTTGACAACTATACATTTTTCCAGGTACACTTGGAGCAAAAATGCCCCTGCTTGAGAACCACTGGACTAGAGTGCCCCAAAATAAAGTCATGTATTATGAGAGAAGTTATTTTTGGTGGAATTGGCACAACAACCCCATACGTAAAAAGATTTATTAATGACATTAAGTGAACTGGCTCATAAATAGAGAAAAATAATGTTGCACACTGGGCTAAATATTAGCTCAACCAAAGATGTCTGCATCCTAAACTACAAAATCTGTGAAGGTTGCCTTACATGCAAGAGGCAACTCTACACCTGGGGTTTAATCATGGATCTTGAACTGGGGAAATTATCTGAATGGGTCCAAAGTAATCACCAGGTTCTTACAAGTGAAAAAATAAGATGAGAAGATGGAAGCAGAGTGATTAAAAGATGATAATGAGTCTAGTAGCCTCAACTGGACTGGCATGAAATGTATTCATGTTGGGTAAATTCACTTTTTAAGCTAAGTGATATATACTGATTGAATGTATAAAATAAATTAAAAATTTTTTAAAAGATGCTACTGTTTTGGCTTTGCAGGTGGAGAAGGAACTGTAAGTCATGAATAGTAATTCAGCTCTAGAAGGTGGAAAAGTCAAGGAAACAGATTCCCCCAGGACCTCCAGAGGGAATGTGGCCTTGTAACATCTTGGGTTTGGCCTAAAGAAACCCTTTTCAGATTTCTGTTCTTTAAAGCTTGAGAAAATAAATGTGAATTGTCTTAGTTCTTTATGTTTGTGGTAATGTATTTTACTGATATATTATACTGATATTAAGGTGCTTCTACAGAAACCCACCTCGAATCATATTCAATAACAAATGCCAAAAGGATTAGGTGCCTACATTATCATAGTAAATAAAATAAAGCTAGTAGCAGATATTCTGATATGTTTTTTACTTTGGTTTGGGAAAGCAATTTTTAGATAAGGCTCCTAAAGCATAAATTCTTTGATATATATATATATATATATATGTGTGTGTGTGTGTGTGTGTGTGTGTGTGTGTGTGTGTATATCTATATATATATATATACACACATATATGACACAACCAATTGTTGTTTCTTAAAAGCAGAAGACAAGATTCCCACAAGAAGGACACTATCCCTGTACTAGAAGGGGTAACATGCTTATTTTCAAGTATGAGAGGTTGAGACCAAGAGAAACTGTGTACACATTGCAAGAATTCCTTTTACTTTTTAAGCCTCCCTATATAATTTCGTCCCATTTTCATAGTTTACATTTTTTTTTTTTGGTCTAACTCAGTGTGTAAGTAATAGACTTTAAATGCTTCTTTAGGTCTTCATTTCTTTATGAGGGCTCCCATACCATGTAACATTTGTATTCTTCTTCTCTTTTGTTAATCTGTGTTATGCTGGCTTATTTGTTGGACCCAGTGGAACCATAAGAGAATGATGGAGGTTTTCCTTCTCTGCAGAGCCAAAACCACCAAATTGATGAAGAACAAGGAGCTAGAAGCAATGGGTAGTCTTTATCAACCTTAGGTCAGAAGGAACCAGAGGAAGGAATAGTTATTAGAAGCTACTCAGAACTGTAGCTGTGGCCTGGGAGAGATTGCAGCCACTGTCAAATTATGATCTGGAACGGTCTTGATTGGAGAAGGTTGGGGGAATATTTGTTTCTTTCATTTCTCCTCTTGCCTTCCTATCTCATGCTGGGGTTCTTCTCCACTGAAAATATCTACAAACCAGAGTGCTGTGAGGCTGTTTGAGGCAGTCCATAAAGGCCAATTTCATGCATCACAAAGCAGGGTATTAAACATGGACTCTTAATCTACAGTGGTGAAAACAGAACATACAGCACAATAGAGATTATTATTTCTATTCCAAAAATATACCTTAAACATAATGATGGGTAGAAGACTGAAAATAATTATTTTAAAATTCAAAATTAATAAGTAGTGATGTTAGTAAGAATGGTAGAATAAGGACATATTATCCATGGAAGCAATTAACAGTGGTAAAAAATGATCAAAGTCAACTTTTTCAGAACTTTGGAAGTTAATCAAAGGCTTGGAACAATCTGAGGAACATTGATTAAGTAGAATGAATAAATTGCAGGAGGAACAGTGAGCTTGGCATTTATCTTGCAGTATTCTCACCTCTTTCTACTGGGTTCTGCAGGAGCTTTGAGAATCTACAGTTTCTCAATGTTAGTTATGATGAAAACCAGTTGGCTAGCTGCCACTGGAAGGAGGAGAAGAAATTTGAAGTTCCCCAAAAAATCAGTCCGCAGGGAACCAGCAGTTGGTGCAATGGCTATATCACTGGACTCCCATGTAGCCCGCCACGGTTCGAGTTCCAGACCCGGTGGCTTAAACTCACACCGTGTGTGTGTGTGCCCAAGATCCCAACAGGAGAATGGAAGAGAAGGGATTGCAGTGTGACCATTCCCTCTAGGAGGTGATTTCTTGCTTTCTGTCTCTCTGTTTCTCTCTCTCTGGTGAGCACACGCGCCCTATAGCAAAAATTTCTCAAAAAGAAAAAAAGGAAAAATCAGTCTCCAGAAGGTTGTTATGACGGATCTAGCTGGCAGTTCTCAGGAAATCTCCCCGTACAAGGATTGTCTTATTTAATTGATCAGAGTTCACTCACTGTGGAGAGCATTCTCTCTGGAGCACTTAGGAAAGCAATCAGTGGTAATCTTTTAAACACTGAAGTTGCCTGAGGTGGTGATAACAGTCAGGACCCACAAGAAGCTGACCAAACAACATGAAAGGACACATTGGGGAATTAGATGGTCAATAGGGCTTTAGAAAGTTTTGGCAGAACTTTGGAAATCTAGAAGGCTTGCACACATGTGCAGGACTACACATATACTTAAGAAATACCAAAGAAATTTCCACTTTCTCATCTTTGACTAATCTTGAAGGTCTTTTTGTTTGTTTGTTTGTTTTGCTATAGGGGACTTGTGCGCTCGCCAGAGAGACAGAGAGGGACAGAGAGACAGAAAGTGAGAAATCACCCCCCCCAAGGGGGATGGCCATGCCACAACCCCTTCTTTTCCATTTGGGATCTTGGGCATGCACACACATGTGCCCGGTGTGAGTTTAAGTCACCAGTTCCAGGACTCAAACTGTGGTCGACCACATGGGAGTTCAGCGACATAGCCATTATGCTAACTACTGGTCCCTAACCTTGAAAGTCTTTGTAGGCAAGAATAAAAGCAAAAGTAGAATGTTAAATGATCAGGCAGATCACTGAATGTGTCTTAGAACACAGAAACATCACCCCTTGGTGGAAGCTGGGAGTTATTGCTTTGAGGCCTTTAAACTACAGTGGTTCCATATAAGGAAAAGTACATGTTTTATTAAATTCATTCAGAACAATCACTAAACAAAGCAGAAACCACAAACAACTGTACCTATCTGAAGATGATTAGGATCTGATTTGCCCCATAACATCACTCTGATGTCACTAGATCTACAAGAAACAGACAAATGTCGTCCGTATATGGGAAGAAGGGAGAAGGAGAAAAAGTATTAGAAACTGCCCCTGAAGAAGTCAGGATACTAGAATTACTAGAAAAAAAAAATATATTGTTTGTTTCAAATGTGTTCAAAGAAATAAAGGGAACTAAAGGAATGTGCAAGGAAAATATCTAGCCGATAGAGAACATTAAAAAAAATACAAAAAATAAATACAAATTCCAGAGTTGAAATCTACAATTGCTGAAATGAAGATTTCAATAGAGGGCTCAGCAGCATATTTGAACTGGCAGAAGAAAGAATCAGCAAACTTCAAGAGCAATTATGATGATCTAGTCTGAAGAACAGAAAGTAAATGAAGAAAAATGACTAGAGCCTCAGAGATCAGAGAGAGTCTTTTGAGCTGACCATGTTCTTCCTCCCAAATCACTGTCTCTCTTAGGGTATAGACGTCTCCTTTTTTTAAGGTTTTTAGCAAACACTCTTGGAACTTTTCTTTTTGAATCCAGGGGTTGCTGGACTGTGCTTCTTCTAGATCCGGGCTGTTGAAAATGTCCCCAAAACCTATTCACATCTTTTAAAAATAGCCCATTTGTAAATAGTCCCCTTCAAGTTGTCTTCTCTGAATAGTAATTATACACATGTTTATGATCGCAGACAGATGGAGACCACCTAGTTGTACTATTCCACTACATGAAAAAAAAGAATGACTATATTTATAGCAACATTCCTATACTTTTACACAGTGGTCAATGAAAAAGAAAAGCAAGACAAAAAAAAATTAAAACTGTTAGTACCACAAACCTCTATTTTATGTACACTTACAGCTTATAGAATTCTACTTTCTCAAACATGTATATGAAATGATGTACTTTTTTCACTAAGTGTCCATTGAAAAGAAAGAGGAGAATGGGAGTGATAACAATAACGAAGGGAAGAATAAAATTAATTATGTGAAGACACTTTTATGGACAAACAGATTGTATCATGAACTAAGAAGTTTGACTAATTGAACACATGCATGGATGTCTGGAAAGAGGAAAATATATAGAAATAAAATTAGTGATTTGGTTTATTTGAAATATTTTTTAGTTTGAAGTATTTTTATTTTTATTTATTTAATTTTACTTATTATCATTGTTATTTAAAATTTGCTATAGGGCATGTGTGCTTTCATAGAGAGATGAGAGAGAGAGAAAGGTGACAGGTTTTACACTCAAATTATGGTTGGTGATGTGAGAGTCAACGCCTTAACCACCACTGGATTTTAAGGTTTATTGTGCTGTAATTATGAATTTGAAAATTATCAAGATGACACTGGGATGCCAAATTAAAAAAAAAAAAAGGCAGACTAATTATTACTCTTGAACGTGCTTGGGCACATTCAACAACCAGGTGGAGAATTCTGCCTAACAGAAGTTGTTTTATTTTATTTTTTCTTCCTTTTTTGAGAGAGCTTTTGTTATAGGGTGTGTGTGCTTGCCAGAAAGACAGAGAGAGACAGACACATAGAGAAATCACCTCCTGGGCAGGGGAGCGGGGGGGCAATCCCTTCTCCTCCAGTCTCTTAGAATCTTGAGCACACACGTATATGTGCCTAATGTGTTTTAAGTCTCTGGGTCTGGAACTTAAACCACAGTCAACTACATGGGAGTCCAAAGATGTAACCATTACACCATCTGCCGATCCAGAAGTTTCTATTTTGACTGGTTAGGAGAGAATGAAGTATAAGGTCATTGGTGGAATAAGGCTATCGATGGGTTGGGCATTAGGGAGAACTCTGGGATTTAGTAACTAGGAGACTTTAGAGACAGAATGAAGGTCTGGATGAATTCGGGGAAGAGATTAAGCTTGTGAAGTGGCCATTTTGCTCATGCATTGGCTATACACTTTTAGAAAGGTACATCATATTGTCCCTACTGACACACATCAATGCATTGTTACATTAGGTCACACCAAATTGTCTCTGAGTTCAAATGATATTTTAAAATTACAAATAGTTCATTTTTAAGTTGTATACATCAATAGAAATAAGGGAAGCCATTGATCCTCGATGGGCAAGAAAGGTAAAACAGAGGTTTCATTATCTGATGAACAGAGGTTTTGAGGAGGTGGTGAGGAAAGAGAAATGCAGGTGTCACCCTACTTAGAAAGGAGAGATGACTATTTATTTTGATTTACATTTATGTGCCTAGCAGGCACACCCAAATAATTTAGATGTGGGATGATGTGGGCTGTGTAAGATTTATTTGGCTTGGTAAGTGTGGGAAGGCAATTTGGCAGAAAGATTCTAAAGATGAAGAAGAAATAAAAATAAACTACTTTGCTTATGACATTGATTTCTTTAAAAAGTAGAAATTGTTTAATGCCACCTATCTTTTCTTTTGGGGATATTACTGAATCTTAATGTGAATAATGATGATTTAACTTTAATTATCACCTCACTGACTTAAAAGCAGTTAAACGTTCTTAGTGGATTGGTTTGTGTGGTCAAACGTAGGAAGCCACAAATAGCATAAAAATTTCTCCCTTTTTGGTTGTTTTTGAAAAAAGAATCTGTGTATATAGTTGCCTGTGATAAAGGATTTGAAATCACATGAAATAAGCTATGTTTACTTTATATTACTATTGAGATCATGCAGATACCTGTGATAACAGTCCCTAGACTTTACCTGGTCCAGTTAGTCTCTCTCACATCCATGCAACCTTCTCAGAGTTAAGTGTAATTGTAATTTTGGGTAATCTCATTCTACAATAGAAGAGGGAAGTCTTCATTTACAAAAAGGGTAAGGTGGGAAAAAGAAATGTGTTCTCTTAAATTGAGAAAATGCAATTTGGAGTCTAAGCTTGTCAGACATTTACAAAATTGGCAGTCAAAAGCGCTGTAATACTTTTACAACCCTGGAAGTCACAGTCTTTGGTACTACATCTGTTTCATGTATGCTGCAGCCCCCAATCATAATAGTGAGAATTTCTGTTGTTTTGTTTTCCTAGACAGTTGTTGCTTGTGTTCAACTGTGCATGAAACATACCTCTTGATTGACTTCAGTTTCTGGGTGAAACCAAAGAAAGCAGGTGGTGGCGACACTGTGATTCTGCAAGCTTTCAGAATATTGTAGCCTCCTCCTTATCTCTGAGCAGGGAAATGCTTTCTGGAGTGAGCCAAACATTCAACAGACCTCTGTTGCTTTGAAGTGCTTGCCTTTCCCAGCAGTTCTGACTGGTCTTTAGGGGGAAGTGGGATTCTCTTAGCTGGTGCCTCATGGAGCATGGAGAGTAGCTGGTGTACATCTGGCTTTGAGAGGGCAAAGGCGCTCCTCTCAGAAAATGTAAATGCTCTGCAGACTTGTAATGGAAGCAACACAGGCCCTTGGCTGATTGCCTGGCTTCTCTGTTTCCCTGACAATTTAACTCATGTGAGAGACAGGAGAGAAGTGCTATGATGTGGACTTCCATCAGGAACATCCCACTGGCTGGCCTCTTCATCATTCTATCGAATATTTACTGCCCTGTCAACTAGAGGAACAGGGACATGGAGTTAGCACGTAGCTATGGATGTTACCAATAAAAAAGCCACAAAAGCTGTCTTGAGCATTTGACATAGGTTATGGAAATTTGTTCTCAGTTCTTTCACATTTTCAGATTTGAATTAAACAAAGTATTCTACATTCTATATTCCAACATTTTGTTAATTGTATTTCCAAGTGTTACAAATGTATCACAAATAGACCTTCAGAGTCCATAGTTCTAGTTGTGTGTGACCAAGTGGGGAAATTCTCTTCTGAAATGTAAATGATCACCTCAATAGGGAGGTCTTTGTAATTAGCCTTTAAAGTTTCAGAAGAGGATCAAGAGAAGCATTTGTCTAACTGAAATAGACAACTTAGTGGGGTATGATGAGTAGATCACACTTTTGTCTATTATTAGGTACAGGACTCTTGGCAAACTAAAAAATCACACTATGTCACTTCTCTGCTCAAGGACCTCCAATAGCTTCCCAAGTCATCAGAGTGTCAGTCGGTGGATTACTGTTACCCAGGATGCTCTGCATGTTGCAGTCTCTACCACTCACTGTCCTTTGATTCACCTCATCTCTTTTACTGCTTGTATTATACACTACTTTTGCTCACTCCTCTCCAAACACATTGATCTCTGTTGTTCTTCTAACTGATAAAACCCACTTCTACCACAAGACCTTTGCATTTATAATTTCCTCCTCCTGAAAATTTCATGGCTTTCTCTCTTTTTCTTTAGATAAGTTCTCCCATGCAAGGGTACCTCAAAAAAGTTTGTGAAAAAAATGGAATTGAAGTATGAGTTTATCTTGGTGCAATTTTTTTAACTTTATACACAGTGTTTTCATAATATGCATTTTCAATGAGCTTTAAGCCATTGCACTCCTGCTGTTTTGTTTTCCTAGACAGTTGTTGCTTGTGTTCAACTGTGCACGAAACATGCCTCCTGATTGATGTCAGCATATAACCCCTTATATGCCATTGTATCTTCATATAAGGGGTTATATCTTCAGTATAAGGGATTATATATTCAGTATATATTCAGTTGTATATTCAGTATTTAACCCCTTAATGCCATTTTTCAGTCTAAAGGTGCAACTCTGGAATGTGGTCAACAACTTAATTTTATATAAGTTTGCAAATGCTTGAGATGTTGGGTATACTCATTATCTGACTTAATCATTACACACAGCATTCATGCACTGGAAAACCACATTGTAGCAATTAGTATATTAATAAAAAATTATTAATAAAAAATTAAGTTGCTTTTCTCAACCTGAGGTTTCTTATTACTGTTCTATGCATTATGTTTTTTTAATGCTAAAGAAGAATGTACAGGAGAGGTAAAGAAACAGAGAGAGAGAAGGAAGAAGAATGAACCCATCCAATGGAGTCTGGTCATAATGTAATCCTTTTTTTTTTTTTTTTCCTAATTTTTCCATCCTACTGGATAGAAAATATGCATGCCCACCCAGCATGTTTTTCAAGTCACCAGTACTGGGATTTGAACCCCAGTTAACCATGTGCAATATTTTTCCCCTGTACAATGTTTAACCTCAGCTCTATAGGCAAACTCTATGCATTACTTTTAGTTAATAGAATATATGTTTTATACATCATTTATCATTTATTGTCATCATCACAAAGGAAGATTTTAAATCTCTTGTTCAGTGCTATCATTCAGGTAGGTAGAACAATGTCTAGAATGTAGCAATCACACAATAAATATTTGTTTAAATATAGATAATAGCTGACATTTATTGCATGCTTCTATGCAATCTAGTCTTTTAACTATTTCCACAGATCTGCATCTATCATTTGCTACTCATAGTGGTTCTGATTCCTTTCAGTGAAAAGAAGGAAAAACTGATGATGAACTTGAATAACTTTAAGACTATATTACTAGAAAGCAATAGCATAGGATTTAAACCTTGATAGCCCTAATCTTACAGATCAAATGCCAAGTGATTTTCTCTATTAACTACAATAGTAATCCACCTCCCTGAAACCTGTATTGTATTATGATTTGGGGAGTTGGGTTTTAAAGTTTTTCCTAAGGTTAATTTTCAAAAGATTTCCATAATAATAGCTCAAGCAAAATTTATTTTGGCTGTGAATAATTGCTAATGTCATTAAATAATTGCTCCTACAACACAACACATAAACATTTGAACCTTCACTAACACTACAGATATTATAAAATCAATAAAATCAATGCATTCAGAGAGACAGGATACAATAATACCTAAACCACAACATTACACATATCTCTTAGTTTTATGTTAAGCATTAGTTATAGAAACTATCATAATAAATGGATTCTTTTCTATTTTAAAGAGAAAAATAGCCATTTCTAAAAATGTTATTATAAATTATCAAGATCTTTCATGCCATCCTTTCAGGATTCAGACAGGAAAATTGAAGCTCATAGACAGTGACTTTTGTTTTGTTTTAAGGTATTTGTCATAGGACACATGTGCTCTCCATAGACACAGAGAGACAGTAAGAGGGAAAGTAAGAAATCACCTCACAGAAGGGATGGCTATGGAACAATTCTTTTCCACTTTCCTCCTGGTATTTTCATCATGTAGCACATGCACCCAATGTGAGTTTCAAGCAGCCAGAACTGGGATTTGAACTGCAGTCGGGTACGTAGACATCTATTGCCTTAACCACTACACCACCTGCTGGTCCCTAGACAGTGACTTTTAAGCCTAAATGACTTGTTAGCACTAAAGCTAGGAGCAGTACCTTCTACATTTATTCATATTGTTTGACTATTGAGAAAGCATCCATTGTCTTCTCTAAATTGAAGTTTATATTTGTTCATCTTGAAGTCAAGAAGTGTATAAAATGTACTGGAATTACAAATTAAAATGATTTAAGTATCAGAGAAAAGGAAACATGTATTCAGTTAACATATTTAGCCATCATTTAGATTAATTTTCCATGCATTTAAGTCATAATGCAAAAGTGATATTCACCTTTATACATTGGACAGAATAAAGTAAAAAATATTGCTGATTTATTTATAGTGGGTGTAAATTAAGTAAACTAGATATTAAAAGCATTTTTCATCAACAGCTTTCAGGAAAAATGCCATAAGAACATCAAAATTACCTTAATTTTTTAAGTTCAATGTCAAAATTGCTGAAATGACTAAGACTCCACACACACACACACACACACACACACACACACACACAAACTTCAAATGATATGACATAAGATAATACACTTGCTACCACCCTATTTTTTGCTTAGAAGTTATTGTCAGAGGATAGTGGAATGGATGTTTTTCTTCTTCTTTTTAAAAATAATTATTAATTAAATTAAATTAATTATTATTCTTCAATCTGACGACAGAGAGAGAGGGAGGGAGAGAGAGAAAGCAAGCTGCCACTCTGCCATGTGGGAGTCCAGAGCCTTAACCACCACGCCACCTGATGGCCTGGGATGGACGTTTTACAAATGATAGGCTGCTTCTCCCGCGAGTTGCCATCTTTGATAACATGGACATTACCTCGGCCAGGACGCTCTGTGTATCAGTAAAAGCCCGACCTGGTGTGTGGAGAAGGAGATGAAAACTAGAGGAAAATGAGGCAAGGAAGAAAAGGAAAAGAAAAAAGAAGGGAAGAGAAAGAGCATTAGAAAACTTGCCAAATGAAGAGCTTTCATTTCCTGTCTTAGGCAGGCCACGTTGGAACATGCTGGCCCTGTTAGAACAGCCATGAGCTGCAAGAGAACGGTTCTGCTCCTGAAACCAGAGTAATGTGGGCATGGGATACAATCTGCAAAATGGAATAAATAGGGTTCCTTTTACCATAAGATTAGAAGGAACTTTTCTTAGCAAGAAAAAAAGAATGGTCATTCTCATATTTACGGCAATGTGTATTACTGACACATCATTCCATTCGTAACTTCTGAGCATCTGTCTAATGGGACACAGTACACTGGGTGCGTTTCTTGGCATATGGACAGTAGTAATAATGCTGTGCTATTTTCCTCTTCATTTTCTTCTTTTCTTTTCTGAACTAAAGAGGCAAATGACTAAATTGGAGCCTTACCACCCATCATTCACTTCTCAAACACCTGCTTCCCCTTTCCTATCTGCCTCTGCAAATTGACCCTGAACTAATTTCTCCACGGATCTTGTGACTTGTCCTTCATATAAACAGCTCCTTGCTATCTGCTCCTTAATTTGTAATCAGACTTCCTTGTTACTTTTTCTTTCTTCCAGATCCCATCTTGACTTAGTTCCTGTCTTATGTAAACTGGGTGGGAAGTGCTGGTACGATGTTAATTCGGGAGACATGGCTTTGCAATCTGTGGAGCAACAAGAACAGCTGGTGCTGCTGCTGTTCAGTTTTTCTTGGCAGATGGACATAGAATTACGAATGGGGAAATCTGCCTTAGCCTTGGCTGCTATTTCCTGAAATGTTACATTGCCAGCTCTCTCTCACTCCTCTACCACTCCAGCACCAGGGCTTAATACTTTAATGCATTCCTCTAAATTCATGGTCTAGAGTTTGTGGGTAGAATCTGTTCCAGGCTTCATACTCCATAGTCCTCTGACTGGCCATTTGACCACAATGGAAGGCAGATTCAAGCAGCTTGAAGTATACGTTAAATAAATACTACTCCACATGGCCACTAATTTTAGGTCTACATCTAAGTGTGCTAATTTGATTACTTGTTTATTAAAAATAAGCTACAGTGAGTTATAATCTGTGTACCATAAAACATGCCAATTTTAAATGTACAAAGGAATGATGCTTGAATCACCAGAACAATAAACATATTAGAATATTTCCTCCATCACTTCTGAAACTTTTTGCACCCTTTTGAAATATTCCCCACTCCTTAACCCCAGCTTCAGACGGCCACTGCACTTTCTGCCATTACAGTTCTTTTAGAATGCTGCTTGGATAGAGTTATAAAGTGTGTAGGCAGTTTTTATTGGGTGGCTTCTTTAATTTAGCCTAATGATTTTTAACTCATCCATGAATGGTTTTATGAGCATGAGTTGTTCGTTTCTTTTTATTTCTGAGTTTTACCATACTCCAGTTGATGGACAAACATCCGTTATTTCCAATTTTTCTCTATAATGAATAAAATGGCCATAAATATTTGAAGATAAACTTTATGTGGACATAGAGTCCAATTTTCTGGAGAAAATATCTAGTAGTAAAATTAGAGGGTTGTATGATAGGTGTAGGTTTAATTAAGTAAGACAATGCCACTCTGTATTTCAAGTCGCTGTAGCATTTTGCATTTCCTCCAGCCGTATGTGAGAGTTCCAGTACCTATTTGTTATTTACATGTATTATTTTTGTAAATTTTCTATTGAAATTCTTTATCCATTAAAAATATTAATTTCGGGAACCAGCAGTTAGCCTAATGGCTATGTCGCATGATTCCCACGTAGTCGACCGTGGTTCGCGTCCTGGACCCAGTGGCTTAGAACTCATGCCGGGTGCATGTGCGTGCGTGCCCAAGATCCCGAGAGGAGAATGGAGGAGAAGGGATTGTGGCGTGGCCATCCCCCCTAGGGGGTGATTTCTCGCTTTCTGTCTCTCTGTTTCTCTCTGTCTGTCTGGCGAGCGCACGCGCCCTATAGTGTAAACCTCTCAAAAAAAAATTAATTTCTTCCATGAGAGAGGGACACAGAAGGAGAGAGACAGAAAGATATGTATCCCAAAGAGGCTCCCCATACCGTGAGCCAATGGCAGTCTTAGCCAGGATCTTCCTCAACTGGGTCCCTTCGCACTACCACTGCACCACTGCCTGCTCCCATTCATGTTTTCTTTGGAGTTTGACTTGTTACTGAATTGTAGGCATGCTCCAGATTTTCTGAATACCAATCTTTTATTAGAGATGTATGTTATACAACTTTAATTTTGATATTTCATCAATATTTTATTTTATGGTAGGTACTTTTTGTGTCCTGCCTAAAATATCTTTGCTAAATTGAGGTCACAAAAATTTTGTCTGTGGGGTCAGCTGTTAGCGTAATGGCTATGTTGCTGGACTCCCACGTAGTCGACCACGGTTTGAGTCCTGGACCCAGTGGCTTAAACTCACGCTGAGCATGTGTATGCCCAAGATCCCAAGAGGAGAATGGAGGAGATGGGATTGCGGCGTGGCCATCCCCCCTGGCGGGGGATTTTTTGCTTTCCATCTCTCTGTCTCTCTCTGTCTTTCTGGTGAGCGCATGCACCCTACAGCAAAAACATCTAAAAAATTTTTTTTTTGTCTGTTGTTGTTAGGAAATTTTATAGTTTTAGGTCTTCATTTAGGTTTGTGATTCATTTTAATTAATACCTAGATGGCATGAGGTAAAATTTGGGGTTCATTATTTGCATGTGGATATTTGATTATACAGCACCATTTGGTGAATCCAGTCCCTGTTACCCTAACATGTTCAGAAAAGAAATCTTCTTAAATTATGGCCTAAACATGCTTAATAAAAACAAAGAGTAGGAAAAAAAAATAATATCCAAAAGGATTTTTGGAAAACTGCCCTAGTGAGAGGATTTTAGATATACTTTGTTATGATATAGCACTAATGTAATATGGTTATCTCTCCAGAAAGAAAAGATGGGTCAAAATGTTGTATTTTTATAATTTCCCATGTAGAATAATTACATATGAGAAGTAATCGTCCTTTGTTATTGCAGACTGCTGTATTAATTCAGAAACAGTGGTTACCATGCTTATTCATTGGATATTCCAAATTGATCGCTCTCCAAATTTTTGAGATAAATATACTCTGAATGTAAGTGTATCTTAACTGTTTACTGCCTCCTTAAAAGAAATATAGAGCTTATCCTAATAATTTTCCACAAGTATTTATCAGAACACACATTCCTACTTATTCAAATATTACATTGTCAGGAAAGTCATGACATATGTTTTTATGCAAAAAATGTGTCATGACTTTCTTGACAATCAATAATATAATTCAGTTCTTCAGGCATAGAAATACTTGGAATTTTATATGAATGGGAGAAGTCTTGCTATAAGAATTAGTTTGGTTGCTCAATTAGGTTGGTAGAAAATAATAATGAAAATGTCTACATTTTCCATAATCAGGAAGTGGATCCATCATATATATTCACATATATATATATATATATATATGTTCATGTATATTCATATGTATACATGTATGTGTATATTGAGTTGTTGGAAAAGTTAGGGCACATTTTTGCATAGAAAAATATGTCATGAGTCTTTAAACGACCTTTTCTCTCTCTCTCTCTCTCTCTCTCTCTATATATATATATATGTGTACGTATATATATATATGTGTGTATGCTTTTATATACAATGTTTATATATATATGTGTGTATGCTTTTATATACATATATACACACACACATATATACAAAAAATATATCTGCTGACACTTTATAATTGCACCTATTATATTTAAAGAGTATAGCATGATGCTTCAATACCTACGTAGAATATATCATGATAAAATTAGGGTAGCATATCCATCACTTTGGAAATTTATTATTTCTCTGTAGAGAGAGCACTCAGAATGTTTTCTTCAACATTACCTGTTTTCAGATTTTGTAGCTTGTCCTTCTTCCGAATGTTTTTCAGATTACAGATTATTTCTGTGTTAAATTTATACATTAAACCTTGTAGCTTCTGTCACACTACTTTAGGTTGATTTGTCACCATCATAGAGTGGATAAGCTCTGTGCACACAACACAATTATCAGATGACCTATATTTGGGCTCCGTAGGATGACCCAACAGGAGATACCATAGCTGTTTACCCAAATTTAGTCATGTTCTTTAAATAACTAAGGGGTGTGACAGGCTGGGGAGTTCATTTAGGTCTTTTTTTAAGTGGTAGAGATGTAATACACACTAAATCTATTTTTAATTCTGTCATATACAGCCTCACAGCAAGATTTCACATATGGAAATAA
>NW_006159439.1:1858839-1860313 GCF_000334495.1 Tupaia belangeri chinensis | reverse complement strand
AAAAAAAAGTCTCCTGACAACAGATCTGTTAGCTTAACTTAGGCAGCATTGCAATGGGAGAGTCAAGTTTACATTTTAATGGCAAACTAAACAAATAACCACTCCAACCTTATGTCAAATAATTCTTTGCATCAGGAGATAAGACTAAGATGATTTCAAACATATAGAGTATGTTTTAGGTTTGTGACTCATTTTAATTAATACCTAGATGGCATGAGGTAAAATTTGGGGTTCATTATTTGCATGTGGATATTTGATTATACCTGGCACATAGTAAGTGTTCAATGAATGTTATTATCATTGTCATCTTTAGTGCAAAGAGGAAAAGACACACAAATCTGAGTTTAGGGTTGCCTAGCGAAGAAAAGCTACATGGTTCCTTTAATAGTTTGGAAGTATCCAACATAGGTTATTAAATAGGAGTACTACTATTTAGTCAGAACCAGGAAAAAAGATGATCGTCAAGAGTATGAAACCAAAAATATTGGGCCAGCAGGTAGGTGTGTGTCTTAAGGCAGCTGGATTCCAAGTAGCCGACAGGGCAGTTTAAGTGTGGACCAGGTGGCTTGAAAATACACCAAGTGCATGTGTGTGCATAACTCGGAATCCTGAGAGGAGATGGGATCGTGCCGTGGCCATCTACCCTGGGTGGGGAAGGGGAAATGATTTTTCACTCTCCGTCTCACTGTCTTTGTCTCTTTATACAAGTGTACATGCCTTGTAGCAGAAAAAAAAAGAAATAGAAAAAAAATTAGGTGAAGATTCACAACATGATGACTGTATAATTTATAGTCAACAAAATGTGTCTAATTCTATGTATATAGAAATGAAACATTTGCTAGTAATAACAGCTATGGAGAGAACATGGATCTTTTATTAAATTCTCTTTTATATTCTTTATGTTTTGTAACCTAATAGTTGGTATAATGTCCAGAGCTATTTTTCTTATTTCACTTCTGATTGTGTGAGAACTCTTTAGTCCCCTGGTGAACCCATTTCCTGCAGCTTAGGTGGGACTCCTTCCACGGATCCTCCCTAAATTGGATACATAAATAAGAATGGCCAGTGGTTGATCCAGGTATCTTATTTTCTTTAACAACAGTCAGTGATTCAACATTTGGCATATTAATTTCACTTATTCCAAAGTGCATACAATTGGAGCTTTTCTCCTATTTCATTAGGTATGCTGCGATCACTTGCTATTTCTAGGGTGTGCTGATATCATGTCATTTTGTGATGACTGGATGATTAGTGGATGGTGTCTCAAATCATAGGAAGAGAAGTTATTCTACTCAAAAAAATGACGAAATGATTGATGACTGTGTTTTTAAAGCATAGACAGGGTGAGAATTTGAGATACACTGTGAACCACCTCCCTCGATGCGTTAGCTGTAAGCTCTAGTTTGGGGTTCTATAAGAGCCACTCATCTATTCTAAACTTTGCTTTTAGGGACAAAAACAAAACTTCTCACAT
>NW_006159439.1:1854804-1858314 GCF_000334495.1 Tupaia belangeri chinensis | reverse complement strand
TTCCTGCTCAAGAGGCTCCACAAATCTGAGCCCAAGCTTATTTTTTCCCCTTCTTCACCTCCCTGCTCATTCTGTGAAAGAAACAAAAGAACTGGGTCCAAATTTTACCCCATGAAGATTCTTATATGCTGAGTTGAAGCATTTCATGGTGGATGTGTATGTGTGAACATATATCTGGATGAAAAACTGCCTCTGAAAAATAAAGTAGCAAAGTCTAAGCTATGTTTTAGGGGAATCAGAATGGAAGTAACATAAAAATAAAATAGAATGGTTCAACATGGGAGCTGGTGACAAAAAGATTTTAAGAAAGTTCTAACATAAGAAATGTTTTAAATATAGAGATGAAATGTCTAAAATTAGAAGGAATGAACCCAGAGTTACTATATGTTTTAATGATCCATTTTATTTTCTATATTGAGTAATAAGTTCTGATTATCACAGCAAAAAATGAATGATCTCATTAATTTCATAATTTACAATAAGATAGTTGATTTTATGTATAGTACTAGACTTTTTTTAAAAAGAAATTTTTGCCTTAGGGCATGTGTGGTTGCTGGAGAAAGAGACAGAGACAGTGAGAGGGAAAGTAAGAAATCAGCCCCTTGGCCACAATCTTTCTTTTCCATTTTCCTCCTGTATCTTGGTCATGCACACACATGACCTTGAAATGATTTTTGAGCCACTGGGTCTGAGACTCAAACCACGGTCAACCATGTGGGATTCTAGGAACGTAACCACTATGCCAGTTGCTGGTCCCGTTACTAGACGATTTTTACATTTAGAAAATATTGATATATTGGGACCAGCAGGTGGTGTAACGGTTACATCACTGTACTCCCATGTAGTCTGTCACTGTTTGAGTCCCAGACCTGGCAGCTTGAAATTCATGCTGAGTGCATGTGCATGTGTGTGAGTGTTCAAAATCTCAAGGAAAGAATGGAGTAGAAGGGATTATGGCATGGCCATCCCCTTGGGGGAGTGATTTTTCACTTTCTGTCTGTCTCTCTCTGTCTCTCTGACAAATTCACACACAAAAATCTTTCTTAAAAAAAGAAAGAAAAAATTGATATGTCTTGAAATGGGAAAACTAGGAAGAGTTGATAAAATTTGGTCTCTGACAGGACATAGGGTAAGAGTGAGGGAGAAAGAAAAATTAGGAAGTTCCCTGAAATTTTTAGTACGAATTGTCTTGAAGTCAGCAGAATAGGACAGACAGCAATAACCTGAAAGAACAGAGTTCTAGGCCTATTCATTTTAATAATTACTAGTGTGGCATTGCCTCTCCAGGCCTTTTTTTCCTTTAAAATGAATATGATGAAAGAGAATACTCAAAATTCTTTCAAGTCCTAATATTCAGTGCTTTCTGTGATTACTAGTATTACAACCAGATCTGTTATTTTGCTGGACCCTGTATTTTTACTGCATGGCTTAAATTCTTGTATTTTCAAGTAAATAGTATGGGAATAGCAAGCTAACAGAAGACACTGTGCTTACTGTATACTCTTACTACTTGATTACTTGTATATACACTGTTGTTCTAGGAAGATTCTTGGAAATTCACAAGGTTCAGAAATTCAAAAAGTAATCCTATTTTGGTAGTTTCCCTAGGTCTTTTCTAGTAGGATGTGTAAACTGTGTATAAGGTGACAAGCAAAGTGCCTGGTAGCAAATGAAACACCAGGCCATTAAAATTTTCTTTGGAATTTTTTTTTATGTTTTTCACTGTTATACTCCTTATCCTGGATGATTTCTCATCAGGACATTTTTTTTTTCTTTTTGTCTTTTGCTGTCTCACTGGTTAGGTTGATGAATTGGTATTATTTTAGTTTATATTTTTTAATTCTGAAAAATTTACAGAAATCATAGACAACTATAAAAGCTAATACTTTTCAAAACTGACAAGTGTTAACATTGTGTCACAGTTGCTCCATATTCCTTCTTTCTCCATCAAGAAAATTGGACTTTTAATAAAGATGGGGGTCTTTGATTCTTATTTGAATGCTATTCTAACCCTTCCCCAAATTTTTTAGCAGTTTTTGCCCTAGGGCATGTGTACTCACTGGGAAAAGACAGAGGCAGTGAGAGGAAAAGTGAGAAATCACCCTTTGGGCAAATGACCACACCACAGCCACTTCCTCCATTCTCTTTCTGGGACCCGGCACACTCACGCACTTGTGACCAGCATGATTTTCAAGCCACCGTATCTTGGAGTTGAGTCACGGTTGGCCATGTGTGAGTCCAAGGATGTAACTGCTATGCCATCCAACCCTTCCTCTCCGTTTTTAAAGACAATCATTTGTACCTGGAGAAACCACAAGATTAAATGTGTTCTCACAGGCCACGCAGGAAATCAGTAGTAGTACAAGTTCTAGAGTATGGGTCTCTCAGTTTTTTATGTACCAATCCACCAATAAGACCACGGGTCTAATAACTGATTGAATTAAAAATGAAATAATATTAAGAGAGATATTTCTATGATCTTTGGATGTAACAAAATTATAAGGCACTTTTGTTTTTAGCTCAAATGTAGAAGAGAGTAAGATATTCTAATGATTGCCACAATTCAGACAACCTACAAATCTAGTTTTATAAACCTATGAGATACCTGAGTAAACAAAGAAACACAGAAAGAACTACACTCCCAAAGTGGTACCTGCTTATCAGTATGAGATATGAGAGTAAACTACTTAGCTGCTGTCATCTCTTACGGAATGCCCAGAGAAAATCTAGAAAAGAAAATGGAAATTTTAGAAATTCAGAACCGTATTAGAAATGAATAATTCTTTAGATAGGCTTGGGCACAGAAGAAAAAAAAAGATAAATAAACTTAAACACAGGTCAATAGAAAATATTCACACTTAGGGCCAGCAAACGGTGTGGTGGTTGAGGCTTTGGGTACCTCATGGTCAACTCAGTAGTTTGAGTAACAGTCTCAGTGGCTTGGGAAACACACCAGGCATGTTTGCATGCATAAACAAAATCCCGAGAGGAGAAAAGAGGAGAAGGGGTTGCATTGTGGCCATCTCTCTAGCAGGTGATTTTCCAATTTTTCACTTTCCCTCTCCCTTATTCACTCTCTTGTCTCTCTCCAGCACGTGTATCTGCCAATAGCAAAGAACAGCAAAACAAAGCAAAACAAAAAAGAAAACAAAGAAAAGAAAATATGCACACTGAAACAAACAAAAAGAGTGAAACAAAGAGATTTGTAACACAATTACCAAAGTATTTATAAATGGAGTCGCAAAAAGAAAGGGAAGAGGAATGGAGAAGAAAAGATATTTCAGGTGCTGAAGACCAGCTGACTTCCCCAAATTGGTGTATTATGTGAACCCACACTACCAGAAAGCTTAGTGACCTCTCAAAGACATGAAAACAGAAAAAATAGTAACTAATTTCATCATAATCAAGTAGCCAAGTATTAAAACGAAAGAGGATATCTAAAAGCAACTAGAGGGACCAGCAGTTAGCGTAATGGCTATGTCGGTGGACTCCAATGTAGTCGACTGCGGT
>NW_006159439.1:1838568-1853969 GCF_000334495.1 Tupaia belangeri chinensis | reverse complement strand
GTTTTATATATACACACACACACACACACACACACACACACACACACACAAGGACCTGTTCTAGGGCTACTTAATGAAGTCTTAGAAATAAGAACTCTAGTTTCAAGCAGAAAGTGAAATAAGCACACCTGGCAGCAAGTCTCTGTCCTGCCACATCTTTCCTTGCCTACAGTCCCAGTGTCTGAGCTTGAGTATTAGAGTACACCAAGGTCATCCAGGGAGTGAGAACCCAGCTGGGTTTCTTCTAAGCTGCACTGATCTTCTATTTTCAGAAACACAAAAAAGATTGGGACCAGCAGTTAGCGTAATGGCTATGTCGCTGGACTCCCATGTAGTCGACTGCGGTTCGCGTCCCAGACCCGGTGGCTTAAAACTCAAGCCGGGCGCGTGTACATGAGTGCCCAAGATCCCAAGAGGAGAATGGAAGAGAAGGGATTGTGGCATGGCCACCCCCCCTGGGGAGTGATTTCTCACTTTCTGTCTTTCTGGTGAGTACACACACCCTGTAGCAAATCTCTCTCTCTCTTTCTCTCTCTCTCTCTCTCTCTCTCTATATATATATATATAGGATATAAAATAAAGTCTAAAAATAAGTGATTCTTTGAAAAGACGATAAGAAAATAGGAATGAAGAAACAAAGAATAGAAAGAATGAATAGAAAATAAATAGTAGGTTGGTTTTTTTTTTTTTGTAGGTTGGTATTTTTGAAAAGTTAAATTATCACGACTTATATCAAATGTAAATGAAATAAATACTACAATTAAAACAGACATTGTCAGACTGAGGCATAAAAACAAGACATACTATTTACATACAGCTTACGATTATAGAAAGAAACTAATTATAAAAGCACAGGTAGGTTAAGAGTGAAAGGATAAAAAAGTATATAAAAAGTATGCTGTGTAAACTAAACATACAACTAAGAGAGCTTTAGTGATATCAGAAAATATAAATTTTATAGCCAATAAAATTATTAGAAAGAGAGACATTTATAATAATAAAAGGAATAACTTTTTTTAAAAAGAGTTTTTTTTACCTTAGGGCATGTGTGTCACAGACAGAGACAGACAGACAGACAGACAGACACAGTGAGAAGGAAAGTGAGAAATCATCTCCACCTCCTTATCTCCCACAGGGAGTATGACCATGCCGCAATCGTTTTTCATTCATTCTCCTCCCAAGATCTTGGAGACGCATATGCATGCACCTAGTATGATTTTTTTTTTTTGAGAGGTTTTTCGAAATAGGGTGCATGTGCTCGCCTGAAAGAGACAGACAGAGAGACAGAAAGAGAGAAACCCCCCCCCCCAGTGGGGGATGACCACACCACAATCCCTTCTCCTCCATTCTCCTCTCAGGATCTTGGGCACTGTGCCCAGCGTGAGTGCAGGATCCAAACTGCAGTCGACTACATGGGAGTCCAGTAACTTAGCCATTATGCCAACACCTGGCATTATTTTTAAGCCACCAGGTCCAGGATTCCTTCTGTGGTCAACCATGCAGGGATCCAGTGATGTAACCACTTAGCCATCTGCTGGTCCCAATAAAAGGAATAACTTCACAATTAGCAATTAATTATTAACAATTGCTAACAATTTAGCAATTACAAATATGAATTCACTGAATAACAGAGCTTTAAATACATAAAGGCAAAACTAACAAAGTAAAGGGACAAATAGGCAAATCAATAATCACATATATATTTTGCTTATTCTCACTTTATAATCAGTAGAACAAGTACAATAAAAATTTAAAAAAAACAATAAAGATACAAAAAAAATGTGAACAACACTATCAACCAACTTGGTTTAACTGGGATTTATAGAACAGTTCATATGACTGAGAGACCAAGCTCCATGATTCTTGTACACTTCTTCCTGGCTTGTTAGCAGAGGCACAGCCTGCCTTTATCCTGGGATAACTCTCGGATGTTGATGTAATAGTCAGACCTGGAAGACAGACATGGGGTGAGGAGGAGTCATGCTTACTGCTCGTTATAAACAGTTCAGTTTCTCTATGCTCAGAGCTTCTCTCCTGTAACACAGCCTATCGATTGCCTTCTGTAAGTCACCTGTGGGAACTGCGGCTCAGGAAAACGGCACACATGCTGGTTTCCTGACTATTGCCCTTGCCATGAGTAATAAATTACATTTTGTCTCTGACCGAGCAGTCTCTGGTTTCTGCCTGTATCCACAAATCTTGGTGTTTTTATTAGCCTGAAAGTAGGATAAAATCTCAGATCCTTCACAATTTTTGAAACACCTAAAAAGTGAAAAAGTGCATCCCCCCCCGGGGGGGGATGGCCACACTACAATCCCTTCTCTTCCATTCTCCTCTCAGGATCTTGGGCACGCATGTACATGTACCCAGTGTGAATTTAAGCTGCTGGTCTGGGACTCGAACTGCAGTCGACTGCATGAGAGTCCAGCACCATAGCCATTACACCAACTGCTGGTCCACAATAAGAAAATTTTTAAATTTACAAATATTGGGAAATTAATCAACATGCTACTTTATAACCTGTGACTCAAAAAGAAATAACAAAAACATTTTTAAATAAGTGAAAATGGAAAAACAACATAGCAAACTTTTTTAGATTTAAAAAAAAGCAGCATTTAGACAGAATTGATAGCTTTCAGTGTTTACGTAAGAGAGGACGAAAGACGTTAAGTCAATGATATACAAGCCCGTGCGAAAAAGATAGGAAAAAAAGATAAAATAATCCCAAAGTATATGGAAGATTTAAAATCATAACATTAGAGCATCAATGCCACAGGGTACAAACAGTAAAGGAAATGAACAGACTAAACCGATTCTTGTTCCTTATTCTGTGTGTGTTTATTGTAGTACACTGTGCTTTTGACTTGTCATCTTTCTGGGTCACCCCTTTAGAAGGAGGAGTAGCACTGTGTTTTGTGTTGGGCATGGAAGAATAATCTCTGTGTATGACAAGGCTCATAACGGAGAAAGCCCATTCCAAGGTTAGCAATTAAACCCTAATGCTAGATGGTGGGAACCTAATTTTTCAGGTGTGACTTGTGATGGACATGCCATTAGTGATAATATCAATCTTATTCTTTTAATTTAGTCCTCATTACATGACATAAACCTGCATCAAGCCTATGCCTAGAACTGTCTTTCCACTTGTCATTAGCTACATAACATGATCTAAAATATTCACTATATGTGCTTATTTTTTAATCTGTTATTGAGTATGTATACTTACCAGAGAGAGAGAGATACAGAGAGATACAATGTGGGGGGAGTGAAAAAGCAACATCCATTAGGGATGAACCATAGTTCTTTTTCTATTTCTCCTCAAACCATGACCTCAGGAATGTGGGATCCAGCCATCTTAACTGCCACACCACAGGCTGGCCCTATTGACTATCTTTAATTCGGTTTCCCAGTCTGTTAAATAAAAATAATGATATTTATCCCAATAAATCACTGTGAGTATGATAATAATTACTACTATCTTATTGTTAGTATACCCCTCAAAATTATACTCTTAGAAAAATTAAAGTCATAGATAAATTAGCTAAAATCAAAGTTTATAGAAACATACAGAAATGAAATAGCTTCAGTGTGTTTTTCTCTTCAAAATACTAAATACTACTGACATAAATATAACCAGTGCCCTTGGCAATGGAGGTTGGGGACCCTGCAAATGTATTAGTACCAAGACTTAAAGGTCTCTAATTTCCTTAGTATTTCAGGTTTTGTACACTCTCAGGACTCTGTTCAAATTTTTATACCTATGTCCTTATCCATTCCCTGGTATTTCATCTCCTTCTCTCATTCTCTTTCTGTGTGTGCGTGTGTGTGTGTGTGTGTGTGTGTGACTGAATGTGTGTGTGCATTTATATAAACACATGACTCATACATATACATACATATATATTTTCCCCAAAAGTACAATAGCAGGTTAGTTATCTCAACACTACAGGGTTATAGAAACTTACAGGATCCATACCATTTCTTATCTATTGCTAAATCTATGTATCAATCCTGTCAGTTCAGTGGACAGTGTAATGGTTATGTTGCTGGACTCCCCCATTATTGACTGTGGTTAAAGTGCTGGACCTGGCAGCTTAAAACTGAAGTTAGGAGTGGGCAGATGCATGCCTAAGGTCCAGAGAGGAGAATAGAGAAGAGATTGGCCAGCCTTCTGGGGGGTGATTTCTCACTTTATGTCTCTCTGTCTCTCTGGCAAGTGCATGCACCCTATAGTAAAAGTATCTCTCTCTCTCTCTCAAAAAAAAAAAGACCATTACATAATTAAATAATCACCCAGAGCCCAATTTGACAATTATCTAGAGATAGACAGACATGTTTATGAAAATAGCTGAATGCAATTTTTAAATTTTATTTTGCTTTTAATGTAAGGGAAAGGTAGTTTATTAAGTAAAAGTACACTCCTGAGAGGTAGGAGCAGGCCTGAGCAGACAGAGAAAGAGTAGCTCAAAAAGACCTGAATGCACTTTTTAAATCCTTGCACACTCTGAATTCTGATAACTCAGTAGTCCTACATGGGCCCAAGTTTTTTCTAATTTTCTGTGCAAAGGAAAGGACAAGGATACAGGGTTATTTGAAACCACCCCTTTCATGGCCATCCCAATGAAAAACTTCCTTTTATTTCTCTTTGGATAGCACTGTGTCTCATGACTACTCCTATCACTCACATATAGAGAGTATAGGGAAATATCAGTTAGTGGATTGGCACATTGCTGTGTCCAACAAAGCAGGAATATTTTCAGCAAGAAAGAAAAGTTAGTTGTCTTGTTAGGCAATTGGCAATTTGTAATGAGTAGGGTCTCCTACAGCTGGTTTTAGTTTTCAATTTTTCAGAACTGAAAAGCTATTATGAGAATAACATTCCTTTTCTCTTTTTCCTTTCTTTTCTTTTTTCCTTTCTTTTCTTTCTTTTTTTTTCTCTTTTCTTTCTTTTTTTTTTTTTTAAGAGAGAATTCTGCTATATGGCAGATGCACTTGCCAGAGAGACAGAGACAAAAAGCGAGAAGTAGCTCCCCAGGGGGATGGTCATGTCATAATCCCTTCTCCTCCATTCTCCTCTAGGGATTTTGAGCACATATGCACAAATGCCAGGCATGAGTTTTAGGCCTCTGGGTCCAGGACTCTAACTGTGTTTGACTGCGTGGGAGTTCAGTGATGTAACCATTATGCCATCTGCTGGTCTCTACATTCCTTTTATTTATTCCAACCTTCATAATAAACTAAATAAGACAATGCAGTCATCTGAAGTGGACCAATTAAAAAATAGAAATAATATTCTCAAAGACAGCTGGAATTTTATTTTACTTTAAAAAATTTATTTGCACTAACGCTTTATAATTGTACATTTTGAGGGGTACAATTTGATCTTTTGATACACAAATCGTGTAATGATCAAATTAATCTACTTAGAATATCCATCACCTCTTGCATTTATCATTTTTTTCATGTGTATAAGAAATTTAAAAACAAACTTTCTTCTAGTCATTTTGAAATAGACAGTACCTTACTGTTTACTATAGTCAGCATCCTGTGCAATAGAACACCAGAAACCATGTAATTATAACTGTTCCTGTTAATCACCCTCTCCCCTACCTTCTCTCCCACATGTGCGCTCCAGTCTCTGGTAACGTCCATTCTCCTCCACTTTTATGTGGTTCCCCTCTCTGAGTCCATGTATGAATGAGAGAAGGCAGTGTATGTCTTCCTGTGTCTGGCTTATTTCATTTAACAAACTGTCCTCCAATCTTGTCGATGTCGTCTTAAATGACAGGATTCCTTTGTTTTACGGATAGGATTGTATTGTATACATAACACATTTTCTTTCTTCATTCAATTGTTTATGGGCATTTAGGCTGATTCTAAAGATTGAGTTGTGTACATAGTGATGCAGTCAACATGGGAGTGCAGATATCTTTCTGATATAAGGCAGCAGGACTTTTATTATTTTATTTTTTTTTAATTAAAAAATTTAATTTACATTTAATCACATAGATCTTTACAGTGCATAGCATTGTTTTTTCCTGCATGAGTACCATACATATAATAGAGACAAAATCATTACTATATACATTATCATCAGAAAATAGTTTTTCTCTTTTTATTTTATACATTAAATCAGTATACATCAATTAACTTGTTAAGTGAGTTTACCCAACATTAATACACGTCACAATATCATCAACAAATAATAATCCATTTCTGTGTCCCATAATTTTCTTATCTTTCTATTTTTCACCTTAATTTCTTTCCTCATCCTCTCTCCCTTCTCCTACTCTCTTCCCACACTATCTTCAGTATCCCTCAACATTTTCCTTGCGTTTATGCCTTCTAGCCTTTCAATTTCCACCAAGAGTGCGGACAGTCTATATATGCTAAGTGGAGACTTACGATGTTTCTCTTTCATAGCCTGGCTTGTTTCACTCAGCAGTAGATACTCCATAGTCATCCACTTTCTGTCAAATGCCAGATTCTTGCTTTTCTTTATGGCTGAGTAGTATTCCATAGAGAGTATGTGCCATACTTTTTCAATCCATTCATCTATTTATGGGTTGGTAAATAAGGCAGCAGGAAGTTTAGAGGCAACAAGGATGAATGTTTTGCCTGAAGTGACAGAGAAGCAGCAGGTGAGGATACAGATATAAAGGCAAGTGACATCATTAAACTATATTAGCAATAAAAATTGTCAATAAAGCAGTACTCAGTATTTTAATATGAATAGGATGAAGCTCACCAGAAATTTGTGAATGTGGATGAAAGAAGCAGTCTCAGGGAGTGTGAGTTTCTTGTCACTGTGAGTGATAAAGGGTTGGCTGAAGGCCAGTTGAAATGAAATTCATACTTCAGATGGATTACCAAATTAGATGATCATTATGGTCTCATTCTCATCTTAAGATTCTTTGTTTACAGAGAAAAAGAATATGAGGTGCTAATTGGCCAAATACATAGCTTAAAGTATAGTATTCTTTGTCTTTAACCCTTTGAGAAAATTAATAAAAAATTCATTTATTCTTTTGACCACTCACTCACCAAATAATCTAAAATAATGTAAGTAAGATGCGAAAATCATGAAGCACAATACTTTGGGTTACTGAAATAGTTTTTCTTACTATACTTATGATTTAAAGAGGGAATCAGTTATGACTATTTAACTTATACAAAATCTATCTTTTTAATTATTTTTGTTGTTGTTGTTGTTTAGGTTTTTGCCATAAGATGTGTGAACTTGCTGGAGAGAGGTAGAGACATTCCAATAGAGGGAAAGTGGGAAATCACCCTCCACTGGGGATGGCCATGCCACAGTCCCTTCTCCTCGTTCTTCTCTGGGAGTTTGGGCATACATGAACATACACTTGGTATGATTTTCAACACACTGGGTCTGGGGAGTTCAGCCATGTGGGAGTTCAGCAGCTTAACCAGTTTAAAAGCTTTAGAAAAATAACACATCTACACATGATTTGATAAATTCTCTGGCATCCTCTCTGTTTCTGTTTTATCTTCATATTAGTGTCCTTCAGGGTCACAAACTTACGGTGCAACCACAAATAACATCATTAAGAGGTAAGAATCTAGCTCTAGAATTTTTATAAATACCAACTTTTGTGATGATTGGGATAATAAGAAATTAATCTCATTAGCCAGGAAAATAACATGAATAAATTGGATTGGTCCTAGGTTGCCAGAACAATTTGCTGTGTTGCTGACCTCCCACGACCAGCAGAAGATCTACAAGCTCTGCTTTGTCAGGGCCCCGCAGTCTCTTCAAGGAAATTTCCATTCACTTCATGGGAGAGACTCTATGCATTGTACTCTCCCTCCTGCTTAGCTGTGGTCAGCTTGTTCATGGTATTGATGAGAATGTTGCATGACTAGTGTGGACACATGCAGGAACTCCTGGAGGGTCTCCCAGACATCTGCAGGAGACAACGGCAGATGCACATGCCCCACTCTGGCTGCTTCAGTTGTATTGAGAATTTGGGATTACCTTAAAAGATATAGGCCACGCAAGGTCCACATAATCCCATCCAACCCACATAGTTGCTTCACAGTGGAAAAATGTTTGAAGGATTTCTGAGAAGACCAACAAAATGTCAATTAGTAGAGTGAAAAAGATTTTAAATAGTTGACATATACAAGAAAATACATTATTTTGTGGTCTTACATTCAGAGGTTATAAAAGATACCAATTGCTCAGAAATTGAAATAGTCAGTTCTATACACGAAGTTGCCAACCTTCTTATAGTTATGGCATTCACAAAACTTTATTTTCAATGCTAGAGGTAACAGACACATTTATTGAGTGATGGTGAACAGAGGTTACAATTCCATTGTGCCTTCAAAATACATTGTTAAGTTACCAGAGTCAGTTCAACATTCACACATCTTGGAAAAATAGGTTTGAATGTCCACTACTGTCTGTGTTCACAATGGCTGTCAAATGAGCTTCTGGGGGCAAAAATGATTTTTTGACCAAGAATAATCCTTGGATAAAAATTCTATTAATCCTTAAAGATAGGTATCTTTCTAGGGATTTCTGTCACTGCAGAACATGAGTTTAATCTAAAATGAATGATTTTAACTGACACATGCTTTCAATATGCTCGGTTTCTTTCACATATCTTGAAGAAATAGCTACCATCAGTTCTCACTCTGTCTTTATTGAGTCTTACACAAGTTGCTGCTGAGTGACAAAAGAAAAATACAGGAACTCAATCATCTTTGTATTGAATATGTTTTCTGTGTAAATTGGTTTTGGAGAATAGATTATTATACCCAATGCCAGGACTAGAACACAACACTTAACTTTTATTATCAAATGGCAGAATGCCATATGTGTCCTGTGATGAAAAAGCGATTAGAGGGAGTTTCAGTATTTTTGTTCAATATATGTGTGTGTTCACCTAACAGTTTGGAATTTGGAAACCTACAGTCATAGAGTTTCAGAGTGTTGTTTTCTTTTCCTAAGAGTTCAAAAATTATTTACATGATGTGATCTGTAGACAAATAGATTTTAAAATTTATATATAAAATAGATGATGTAGTAGGAGAGGCTGGGAAGATTTAGGTTAGATTTTAACTCCAAAATTTAGTGTGAGGTAAACTGAAATAATCACTTAACTTGTAATGGAACCTTAGTGTTCTCATATGTACAATGGGCAGGACTTTGTACGCATAGGGTTGTTGTAAGCATTAATGAGATAAATTATAAATCAAGGTGCTTAATAATATCCAACACATGCTAATTCTATGTCACAGAACTTGTAGGATTATTATAAAAACACATGGAAGAAAATACATAAATGATAGTACTATGAAAATAATTATATTAATAATAATACTGTTTACAACTATTATCAAAATCAGTGGTATTCATTGTAATAGAGGGTGAGTCTATTTTAAAATTTAGTTATTTTAATTCCTAATAGCTTTTGATTGCAATAGCTTGAAATTGAAGAAAAGAAATGATCCCTATCTTTTTTTTTTTAATTTCTTTAACTAGGTATTCAGAATCAAGAATACAATTTTGAAACCTCAGAACACACATTTATTTAATAAGCTGAAGAACAGAAGGAAGTGCATGAAAATAAAACAGACACATACACACACACACACACACACACACACACACGATGCACAAATGCTTACTTTTATTTACACATGAAAAGTTGATAAGAACAACTTCTGGTCTCAGGTTAAAAGTTTACAAATTGAGAAAAGGAAGCAGAATTTAGGCAGCAGTAGGTAACTCTCTCTCTCAGTCTGTACCACCAATAGCCACCAGTCACCCCGCAGATAAGACAGAAAGCCCCAAATGGGAGAACCTGTGGATATATATATGGTATTTATATAGATTAGATATACATATACCGGATCCTTTCTGAAACGTCTCAGGTTAAAAGTTTACAAATTGAGAAAAGGAAGCAGAATTTAGGCAGCAGTAGGTAACTCTCTCTCTCAGTCTGTACCACCAATAGCCACCAGTCACCCCGCAGATAAGACAGAAAGCCCCAAATGGGAGAACCTGTGGATATATATATGGTATTTATATAGATTAGATATACATATACCGGATCCTTTCTGAAACTATGGGAAAAAGATATATATGGTATTTATATAGATAAGATATACATATACCGGATCCTTTCTGAAACTATGGGAAAATCCATTGTTATGACGTGCCTATGCCGACATGGGATCATTGCAATAGAGATTAAATGTCAGCAGTGTAAGTCTAGCCAGAAAAGTCCAGAGACAAATCCCTTGTCTTCATTCACCATTTTAATTTTTCTACTGAATGCGAAAAGAATATAAAAAGATTCATAGTCAAGTCAAGTATGGCTTTAAAAAAAAGCATAAAATTGAAGACATTATGCTTGCCAAGAAATTGTCATAGTAAGGGATGAAGGACTCCTTACAGTCTGTGGAGGCAAGAAGCCTTGCTGGCTTTCAGTGAGAGGATGTGATAGCTATGGAAAGGGATCAGCCAATAGGTCAAGTCTGCTGGGTATTCTCTGCATTTCATATTGCCTTTCTCCAGGGAGGACAAGAGTGGAGGAATTAATTAATAATGAATGCTGAAGGATAACTACCTGCAAAGTCTTTCTGCAAAGTCATGATGCTGAGACCCTGAAACTTAGATTACCCTCAAGAAAAAGAGAATGGAGAGGGTCAGAACTCTGTGTTTCACTGGGTACCAAAAAAAGAGACTTTTTTAAAAAATTATTTTTTATATACATTTGAAAAAAAGAGACTTTTATGTACATAGGAAGACAATAAGTTTATTATCTAATTTGTTTCCTTCTGCCAAAAGAAATGGACCCTTGAGAACTATATTACACTCACAAAGAAAATAAAGTTCTAGGGACCAGCGGTTGGCGTAATGGCTATGTTGCTGGACTCCCATGTAGTTGACCATGGTTCGAGTCCCGGACCCAGTAGCCAGTGGCTTAAACTCATCCCGGGTGTGTGTGCGTGCATGCCCAAGATCACAAGAAGAGAATGGAGGAGAAGGGATTATGGCACAACCTTCCCCCATGGGGGCTGATTTCTCGCTTTCTATCTCTCTGTCTCTATCTGCCTTTCTGTTGAGCACACATGCCATATAGCAAAAATCTCTCAAAAAAAAAAGTAAAAAAGTTCTATTTTAAAATATCTTCATTTTTTGGACTTTTGTTATGGAAAAATTTAAAACTATCACTCAAAATTTCTTTGTTTATAAATACATTTATTAAATAATTCTTATTTCTTATGCCCATTAAAGAAAAAAATGTTTAATCGACATTTATAGCTTCTGGTTGGTCACCTTGAGAGAACCAATAATTTTAGTTGTCCTATCAACTTTTGAACTTCAAAAATAATAAGAATAGCTTATTTATTTTATTACATTTCCTGACCATAAATATCAATTACTCCAAGCTCAGCTGCATGAAATTGCTACTGCTTGATCATTTTTAGCTACTAAAATGGCAATTTCATACAGTGGAACTTAATCCCTTCCATAATATCTAGACCTCTGGGGTACTCCAGGTTTTAATCTCTGCAATAGATGATAAACAATGATTCATAAAGGTTTATAGGAAGACATATTTAGCAAGAAATATGCCTGTAGATTTGGGAGACAATGTGGGAAGAAGGTGGGAGAAACGGGAAAAAGAGTGGAAGAGGCAAAACAATTCTGGGACACGGAAATGGGTTATTACCTGTTGATAATGTGCTTTGAATCCTCAAAAAAATATATGCTTATGATGAACATAAAATTGAAAATAATTTTTGCAAGTCATAAAATCTAAAAGATACATATTCATGTTTCTCACAGTTGAATGTAATTTTCCAGTGTGCTCTGCTCAACAGAAAGCAAAAGTAATTTTTTTGGTATTAAAACTTCAATTAAACTTAAATATTTGAGATTTTTAGTCCATGGAATACTACAGTCAGTAAAAACTTTCTCGTTACTTTTATACTAACTCTTTTTCACATAAACATTGAAAGCAATTTTCAAGCCGACTCCTAAGTTGGTATACGTTCAGAAAAACAACTATTAAAAATTCATCAACTGAATGGGGCCAGTAGGTGGCATAGTGGACTCCCACTGGATTCCCACAAGGTTGACTGAGGTTTGAGACCCAGACTCTGCAGCAACTCCCACTGGATTCCCACATGGCTGACTGAGGTTTGAGACCCAGACTCTGCAGCTTGTAATGCTGGGTGCACGAGTGTGCATGAGCCCGATCCTAGAAGGAGGATGGGGGAGAAGGAATTGCAATGTGGCCTTCCCCTTGGAAGGCGATTTCTCCTTTTCCCTTTCACTGTCTGTCTGTCTGTCTCTGGTGTGCACACATACTCTAAGGCAAAAACCTCTTACAAAATTTATGAACTGAAAAGAATGTGTTTATTGGGACCAGCAGTTAGCATAATGGCTATGTTGCTAAACTCCCATGTAGTCGACTGTGGTTCGAGTCCTGGACCCAGGGGCTTAAACTCACGCTGGGCACGTGTATGTGAGTGCACAAGATCCCGAGCGGAGAATGGAAAAGAAGGAATTGTGGCGTGGCCATCCCCCCTGGGTGATGATTTCTTGCTTTCTGGTGATTTCTTGCTTTCTATCTCTCTGTCTCTTTCTGGTGAGTGCATACACCCTGCTGTAGTAAAAACCCTCTAAAAAAAAAAAAAAAGAATGTGTTTATTTACACAAATAAGTTGGAACTTTAAAAAGCATACCCTGGAAGTGACTGCTGAGGTGAAAGAAGACTGTTCTGGATCAGCTTGTCCTTTTATATCACACTGCACTGTACATTTCTGCTTTTTCCTGTTTATTTTACCTCCAAATTCAAATGGTCGTATTCTTGTGGAAAAGAAGGAAAAGAAAAACAAACAAACAAAATTAAAACAAAGCTTGAGTTTTCCGAGATTTATTGGAAATTAAAGCGTCTTGGTCATTCCTTTCTTACCCTGTGTTCATACACTCAGTGTAAATAGAGTAAGTGATGAAAAAGATTACTGTTACAGATATTAACCTACACCGATGGACTGCAGTTGGGAAAGCTGTGTTCTTTACTGGGAGTTATTGAAGTATGTAGAACTTTAGCCACTGAAAAATAACCTTTTCTAGTTTTTGTTACTTGCAAAGCCTCTTTTGATGGCCCAGTACTCGAAGCCTAGACCGTTTTCTGAGCAATCACAGCATCAAGCAGTAGGTTGACTCTCCCTTGGGTGAGGAAGCCTTATAAACCCCAAGGACCAATTACCCCAAAATGTCATAAAGGGAATTGGATTCCACATATTCTGACCATCTGTAATACACTAAGAACAGAAATGTGTATGATCAATCTTTAAAACATTCCAGAAATGTTACTTGGTGATGCAGTATTCATGATCTGTTGACATCTAAGATGAATCTGAGATGCCGCAATGATTTTCAATGCCAAATTTGTTAATAGCTGGCAACTGAAGTAATGTAATGTTTAAATCTATATTGTTTTAGACTGTTCATACACAAAAAATCTTACATCCTCTTCTTTACAGAACATTCCTATTTGTGGCATCATGATTCTATTAACAAACCAAAGAAACAACTGTTTTGCATTACTCACAAATATCCAGGTACTTGATTATTTAAAAATGCTAAAAATGGCATAATTACTTTTCCCTAATCTGTAGGTGCACCTTTTAGGGATTCAAAAGTCTGATTGATTCAAGTTATCACACACACACACACACATGAAGTAAAAGAAATAAAAAACTAGTTGTTTAAAGTTTGTACTATTTAGGCCTTATAGTGAGTTTTCATGAGAATTATGTCTGCCATGGGAAACAAGGTTATTAAAGTAGTCTCATGGCAAAAATATCTTCCTTAAATTATTGTGGATACTACTCACTTTGGGTTTTGTCACTGATAAGGTTATCAAATGTAAAGGGATGAACGAATGTTTTACATGTTAATGTCAGAGGTGGTGAACTGGATAGAAGCAAAGGGAGCCTAGGTAATTACCTTACAACTCGTGATTAAGGCCTGAGCCTGAGATGAAGCAGCAGCACTGAGCATTGAAAGGCCTGGAAATGGACCGGACAGAAAATGGGCGATGAGAGAAAGACAAGGTGCTCAGATATTGCTGGTTTCAGGATGGAATTAGAGGAAAGCTGGTCAAACAGGAATGGTAAAAAGGAAACTCCACGGAGTTCACTGCATAATTCAGTTCAGCAAGGTGTGAGGTGTGATTCTTACTTAGAAAATAGTTTGTGAGTCACTTATTTGGCAACAGAAGAGTGCCCTCAATTTTAAAATAAAGCTCAAAAGCAAAATACAGCAGTTTATATCACTGGTGACAGAAATGATTCCAAGAAAATTGCTTCACTTGCATTTTGGAGAAAAGAAGGTTGAGGTTGAAAAGAAGCAGGCAGGGAGAGAGGAGGAAGAAAAAAATTTGGGACTGGCCCCATGGCCTGATGGGCAAGGGAGCTGAATCTCACATGACTAGCCATGTAGTTCCAATCCCAGATCTGGCAGCTTGAAAAACACACCAGGCCCCTGTGTAAAGGTGATCAAGATTGGATAAGATGGAGACGTGGAGAAGAAGGGATTGTGGCACAAACATACCCTATTTAGGGATGCCTTCTCTCTGTGTCTCTATCTCAGTCTCTCTCGGGTGAGTATGCATTTCTTTTGGCAAAATTAAATTTAAAAAGAAAAGAAAATCTATTGAGCACTGCTCATGTGTTGGAATCTATGAAAGGATTCATTCATGTTTTATTCTGATCCTTTCAATGATAGCTCTGTTAGTAGTTTTTTTTTTTATCTCCACGTAATAAATACAGAAATTAAATAATGGAAAATATCATGTATTTTAGTAAGTGAAGGTGGTTTGATTTAATATTGGCTTTCTTTAATATGAAAACAAGCAAATATGGGACCAGCAGATGGCGTAATTGTTACAACACTGGACTCCCATGTAGTTGACCGTGGTTCTAGTTCTGGACCCAGTGGCTTAAAACTCACGCCAGGCGCGTGTGCATGTGTGCCCAAGATCCCAAGAGGAGAATGTAGGAGAAGGGATTGTGGCATGACCATAGTCCCTGGGGGGGGGGTGATTTCTCACTTGCTGTTCTCTTTTTCTCTCTGCATCATTGGTGAGCACATGTGCCATATAGCAAAAAGCTTACTCTTAAAAAAGAAAGAAAATAAGTAAATTATGAAGCAAGTAAAACAAACACAGAGAAAGAAAAACTGGATATGATACCAGGAACTAAATTGGTAAAACATTAGTAAAACGATGACGGACTTTTCCGCTTAGAGACAGTACATGAATAAGTCAAGAACTTTGTAAAATAGGGTATAGAAACATGCATGGCAGAATAACAGTAAGAGAAATAAAGTCTAACATTCTTTTAGA
>NW_006159439.1:1832716-1838557 GCF_000334495.1 Tupaia belangeri chinensis | reverse complement strand
TTGTATATACTGAGCTCTCCCTTGTTTACTCTTATTATTATCTATTGCATGCAATGGCCTTGCATTGTTGGTTCTTGGGAGAATGAAGCAGGACGCTGTGTTAGGAAATAGTGACTGAATGAGGACAGCGACTGTCAGCAGTTGTATTTTAGAGTAAGCAGTGACCAAGAGAATGATTTTAATCCCTCAGGAGAATCACGAATAATCTTGGGATTCAGAATGTCTCTCAGGATCTGGAACTTGAACCTGATTTTCTTAATTGAGGTATTTGTGAAACTAAACCTAGAAGACTGGGGGGTTTAGGGCAAGAGAAATTCTCCTTTATAATTCTACTTTTAAAAATTAATTTATTTTATACATTCAATCACAATACATCACTTAGCTTGTAAAGTGAGTTTACCCGACATGAATATCGTCACACCAGTTCAGTTGAGGATACTATACATGTTATCATCAACTCACAACAATCCAAATTCTTCTTTAACGTTATAGTTTAAAACTCTGAATAGAGCAACTGCTGAGCATCTAATGTTTGTTCCTGTTGGGAGATTAGAAATAGAGGTCTATAAATAGTATAACTAGTAGGATAAAATTGTATATTTATGAGCGATGTCTTGAAACCTGTTAGCCATCTATATCGTCATGTGTAATTAATGTAATAATTAAAGTAGGTTGTCTCCATTCATTAGCAGGATTCATCTAACATGTACAAATGGCTCATGGTTAACGGTGGACAACTTTGGCCCCTTAAACAGTACCTCATAGGCTAGATGGAACCTGAAAACGTTATGCGTGCTCTGTACAGTGTTTTGCAACACTTATACATTTGTTTCCAATTTTAAAAACTGGGGCATTTAAAAGACTAATATAGAATTTTTGCTTTTCCTGAAAGATGAGAAACCCTAGCTCACTGCAGTCCAATCCTCTCATTTATGCCCCAGTTTAATTCTTGCAGGCATCTGAATTATAATTAGGAAAAGAGACGCAGATCTTGATTGATCATTTTTGATTATGGAAGTATTGTTTTCTTTCCTTTATTTTTCTGGCTCACTAGGTCTCTGGAAATATGTGGGGAGATCAATACTGACACAAAGGTTGAACCAAATTTTTTTGCTTAAGAAACTAGAGAGACCAACATTTGATGTGGTGGTTGAGGTACTGGACTCCCACATGATGAGCACAGTTTGAGTTCCAGACCAGTGGCATGAAAACCACACTAGACACGTGTGCATGCTCACAATCCCAAGAGGAGAATGGAGAAAAAGCGGTTGTGGCACGGCCATCCTCACTAGGGGTATGGTGATTTCTGACTTTCTCTCTGTCTCTGTTTCTCTCTCTCTCCTGCAAGTGCATGTGTGCTACGAAAAAAAAAATCAGAAAAGATTTTGAAGTTTAAAGTTTGGAGAAGTAGATTTGAAGGCAGGGGGAAGGACAATGGGATTCCAGGCACCAGGTAGATGAGAGAACTATAAGTTCAGCATCTGTAATTAAAAAATCGAAAATATAATATACTCCAAAATCTGAAACATTATGAATGCTGCCATGGTGCCACACGTGAAAAATTCTGCAGTTGAGTTTATGTGATGGATCACAGTAAACATGCTGTAATATAAAAATACTATAAAAATTACATTTAAGCTATGTGTATAAAGTGTACATGAAACAAAACGAATTTCGCTTTTAGACTTAGATCCCCCTACAAGTTATTTCATTGTGTATATTCAGATATTTCAATAACTAAAAAAGATACTAGAAGTCCAAAACACTTTCTGTCCTAAGTTTTCAAAGGATACTCAACTCTGGTAAATGCTTTCTGCAGAAGAGAGACTACTTGAGAGGTTTAGGTCAATATTAAGTTAATATCAAGTTTTTAAGGTGTGTTCTGGCTCAGTAGTGAAACAACACTGACAACAATACATTTAGTCCTAAAATTTGCTAAGATCACTATTCACACAGCCTTGGGATAATAGGTGATGGGAAATGGGAAATGAGGGCAATGGAGCACTTTACTATATATATAGTATATGTGTGTGTGTGTGTGTGTGTGTGTGTAGATATAATCTTAACAGCAAGTAATTTGTCAGAAGTAATTTCTGTCCATTGAATTCCAAGCAGCAAAAATTAAGACTATCTAAACACTTTAAAGAAAATGCATAATTCTCTGAGTTCACATCTGATGAGAAAATTAGGTTCTAAATCCAGAGCGTGAAACAAAAATCACATACATTTAAAATTACTCTTAAAAACACCTTTCTTGCCCTTTACAACTAGGGGTGGGGGCTGGCAGGTTTATGCTCTTTCCTTCCACTAAATCTGAGGCCTCACTCTCAGCAAATGAATGAGAAGATGAAACGAAGCAGTATCTTCCCACTCCCTCTACCGTTGCCTGCCCGTGTCCCCCAGAGCACAAGTATGTGAGGGCAGTCCGTGTGTGTAAATACATGTGTAAATGCCACTCCACTGTAAACCAAATAGGTTAATTTGGAGAATTCTATGTTAGTATGACTTTTGTTACTTTTTTAAAGTTTTGATTTTTTTTAACATAGTTTTTCCAAAATTAAAAAAAAAAAGTTTTCTAAGGCATTTAATAAATAGGATTTACTCTACTCTGATAACCAAAACTTTTATTGAGGTCAGGAGAAGGGTTGCATCTGTTTATTAAACAGCTAATGTTTGTGTTTCCTAACGCAAAGGCTATTCTTGGTTTGTGGGATGCGCCAATGTGTAATTAACAACCTGATGAAATATACTACATAGCTTCAACTTTATTTTCAAGCTTACTTTTAAAGGCAGCTGAATCCAGGGGCCAGCAGGGGATGAGGAGGTAAAGGCAGCTTAATCTCACACGGCTGATTTCACAGTTAGAGTCTATGGCTTGAAAATCATTCTGGGCATGTGTAGGTGCCCAAAATCCCAAGAGGAGAATGGAGAAGGGATTGTGGCATGGCCATTCCTCTTGGGGGTTGATTTCTCACATTTCCTATCTCTTGCTGACTCTGTCTCTCTCTGGTGAATGCATGTGCCATATAGCAAAATGGAAAAAAAAAAAAAAAGGAAGTTGAATTCAACAGAGAACTTACTATTTTTGTCTATTTAGATTAAAAAAATACTGTATACATCATGAGGAGACTTTATGTGAAATGTGAAATTAATCTGAAAATGAAAAAAAAAAGTGAAAAGAATAATAAAGGAAACTGAATCCATCCAATGGAAGATTAATCAACCCAGATGCTGCCTACGCATTACTATCTGTGTCTTCACAGTTTATAAGATACCAGTAATTGTCTTGCTTTTAAAATCACACAAGGCAGCTGTTTTCCCACACTCTTCAACAGTGCGCAAAAGACAGGGGAAAGGCATGTGGCTGGAAAGTTTTATGATTTAAAAAAAAATAAGAATGACTTGTGCTAAGACTTGTAACTTCTCTTTCCATTTTCTTCTCACATATGCTTACATTTTTATTCTTCCAAATCATGTATACTTTTTATCTATGGCCTTGTTAACATTAAGTATATCATACAAATATGTAGGATTTAACTAAAACATTATTGTTTCCTTTAGGTTCCTGAAACAAAATTTTATTTCTAAAGAATTTATAAATGTTTTAAATGGAGCTAAAATCAACACATCTGTTTTTATGAAAAAAAAAAGTGAAAAGAATAATAAAGGAAACTGAATCCATCCAATGGAAGATTAATCAACCCAGATGCTGCCTACGCATTACTATCTGTGTCTTCACAGTTTATAAGATACCAGTAATTCTCTTGCTTTTAAAATCACACAAGGCAGCTGTTTTCCCACACTCTTCAACAGTGCGCAAAAGACAGGGGAAAGGCATGTGGCTGGAAAGTTTTATGATTTAAAAAAAAATAAGAATGACTTGTGCTAAGACTTGTAACTTCTCTTTCCATTTTCTTCTCACATATGCTTACATTTTTATTCTTCCAAATCATGTATACTTTTTATCTATGGCCTTGTTAACATTAAGTATATCATACAAATATGTAGGATTTAACTAAAACATTATTGTTTCCTTTAGGTTCCTGAAACAAAATTTTATTTCTAAAGAATTTATAAATGTTTTAAATGGAGCTAAAATCAACACATCTGTTTTTTGTTTAGTGACAACGTTTTAAGTGCAGTTGGGGACGGGGTTCATCCGTCTTTGAGCTCAGTCAACTTTGCCAAACTGGAGCTCACATATCCACACGTCCATGTTTCTATGAAATTGTTGTAATGTCAGCAATACGCTAGGGAATGTTTCCCTCTGTCCTGTGATCGTATTTTACTGCCACCGGTATAACAAAGATTGAAAAAATCATAAGATATATGTTTAGAGTGTCTTTCTATTGAAAAGAAGGCTAGGATAGTATCTTTCAGAGGTAAATTTAGTTTGTTCAAATATTTTAGTCTTATGGCTTCATCAGATTTAGAGTGCACTCGTGATAGCTGAATATTGTGCAGAATAGGAATTAACAGATGATTTTCATTTGTCACAGTAATAGGTGCCAATAGTTTTGGGAAAATCTATAGAACTCATACTACTCAGAATTGAAGGAATGGTCCCAAGAAACATCACAATGAACTGACTAGGTTTTCTCTGTTCCTTAGGAAGATGAAGGTAACAAGGAGACACAGCCATGGGACTGCAAGGAACAGCCTTGACACCACCTCTCTCAGTACCTGTCATCTTTTATCCGCACAAAAATACCTTTCTGTTTGTTTGTTTAAATTTTCAATCCACGAAGCACTAAATATAGATGTACATTGCATATTATTTTGTTCATCTCAGAATAAAGACTTTTATTTTAAGAATACAGTTTATAAAACATGGTGTAGTTCTCTATACTTGAGCTAAAAAGAACTACACTGAAATATACTTATACCTGTATAATTGTTACATCATAGAAAGAAAGAAGAGCTAAAATCTAGTGTCATTAAATATAATATGAAATAGACAACCTACTGGGCTCCACAGTAAGTACAAAATGACAGTAATGTGTGTTCTCAGACCCCTCGCCATTTCTACTGTCATATATAATTTAAGCAACGGAGTCCCTGGTTTGAACTTCATATTCTTTATTTAAATATTCAAAAAAATTAAAAGTTTGTTCATTTTCTTCTATGAGAGAGACTGAAAGAGAGAAAAAAGGAAGACAGGTAGAGAGTCAGGCAGAGAGAAACTCCCAAGAGGATCTTTACATCATGGTCCACCCTCAGTTTCAGCCACCCAGAATCATGGACATCTACATATGTCTGTTGTTTACAGGGAGAGCTCAGCACACATACCTGGAACCTTCCCACGTGGCTTCAGTACTGTTGAGCATTGCATTTCCACTGTATCATCATGACTGGACAATTTATATTCTTGAGTGTTTCTTTGATATTGAGCAAAAATGTGGGAATTTAAAAACATCTTTATCACAGCTCAGGAAGACCATCTATTTTATGCAAGTATTCTATTATTAATTTTCCAAATAATTTTTTTTAGTCTCAAGAAGATGACAAAATAAAAAAAATTAACAGCTAATCATTGATCACAAAGTAAAACAAACCAAACATTTATGCTTCTTTAAGGCAATGAGTTATGTAAGCCAGCACATGTACTGACCGGGAGGGGATTTCTAAGCAGAATATTTACTTTCATTCTCTTCTGACTATCTTGGCTACTAAAAAGAGTGACAGAGTGGTACTGGAAAGATGGCAGTGAGCTAATATCTACCTTGGAAGACTCAGAGTTGTCTACTGAGGTATTGATTTAAAATTTATTTATAGGTGATTTTACTTGGAGAAGTGGGGAGTCTTTATTCTGCTGAATGATCTCATTTTATAGGAGGTTTC
>NW_006159439.1:1824431-1832356 GCF_000334495.1 Tupaia belangeri chinensis | reverse complement strand
CCATTCTCTTACCTTCCTTTCTTTTCACTTCCCTTCTTCTCTCTCATCTTACACACACACACACCACAGCAAATAAATGCACACACAAACAGAGCTTCCTCATGCTATACAGATAATCTTCAAAATTATTTCGCCATTGTTACGGAGTTTATCCTCCAAATCTGATGAGTGAGTTCACGATGGGGAGGAGGACATTTATGTTAAAACTATTAAAATGAAAATGCTGTGAACAGACATTTCTTTGGGCAACAGGAAATAAACCAGATTGTGATTGGGCTTGAAGCTTATATCGTTTCCAGGGATAAGGAGACTCTGATGAGTACAAACTGATTTGACTGCAGGTTTCCTTGTCAATTCCTCACATCCATGAGTTATGAAGCTTTATTCTGACAGCAGAAAATTAATTCACTCTGCTGTCTTGATTGCTTTCCCACAGAGCTCCCTCCAAGGCTCTGAACTGCTATCGTTGTGATGGGAGTGAGAGTGGCTTTGCTTCATGGTAAGTTGGCTCCGTTTCCCAGGAGGGTGAGGAATCTGAGATGGGAAAGCCTAGCCAGGAGGGGAATATTTCTCATTATTTCTAAGTCTACTGCAAAATTTAAGTTTGAGAGTTTTACCCATATAGAGATATGTTGGGTTTTGCTTGCTTTACCAGCATAAGAGTGAAAAGCTAAGCAGTTTTATGACCATTTTCTTGCTAATTGAAGTCTAGGGTAAAGTCATTTCCTCCTTGTAGAGGCCAGTGGGAACATCTATGATAGGAAGTTTTGGCGTAAAGCCCAGCTCAAGATGTAGTGCAGAAATGTTTTCCAGCATTGGGGGGCATTTGATGGTCACTAAACAAACACTGGAACACCATCTTGATTTCAAATTGAAATGACTGAGAAGGCGATATTTTTAAACCTGAATAATGTGCCATTATTCACACACTCAGAAAGATTACAAAGGGCTTAGGCTCACCAGGAGCTAGGAATGTCTGTCTATGAAGAAAAAAGGCAGATTGTTGGTGAGTAATGACTTTCACACTCTCTGTACTCCTAGTAAGTTTGACTGTTTTGATATATTTGACATCAGTTTATAAGTGTCACACACATGATAACCAAGTAAACAGGATTTTAGTGTCCTTTGAAAACTTTCTAATATAATCACAGTGTTCTTTTTATTTCCCTGTTGGATGACATGGAGAGCCTTGATTTGAAGCATCCTGAAAGGGGCCTGACTGTTGATATAACAAAGTCTATTCAGATTAAAATCTTCGAATGTTTGTGGGAAGTTGAAATTAAACTATGGGTTTATTTAGGTGCCATTTTAAAATAAAAATCATGCATACTTTTTTCCTAATACACACTTCCCAAACTTTTTGACAACTCTAAATATGTGTGTCTATATGTGTATTTTCCCCATCCAAGTCCCTTTAATGAGAGAAGTAAGGGAATGTCATTTTCTAGAAATCTGGCCAATTAGCCTAAAGCAAATAGTTCTAAGCATGTAATTTTTATAAGTCTCATGTTATCTTAAAATTTTACAACAATTTTGATTTATTTTTGTTTATATATCTTAGCTGATTTTAGATAAGTAATTACTAATTGCTAAAAGTAAAACCTGTATTTCTTTCTTATTTCATTTTTTATTTCAATTATTCAATTATTCACTAGGTACTAAAATATCTGTGTGTTTCTATATATACCTATACTTATATGTATCCATATTTCTGGTTTTTCACAAAAAAATACAGATTGTTTCACATGGGAAAGTAGGGTTTTGATTATTTTGCATGGATTTTATTTTAAAACCAATGGTGAGCTATTAGATGGTCTTAAGTGTTATGCCATCTGACACCTACTAAATGAAAAATGAATGGAATACAAGCAAAGATACTTGTTAGGAAGCTATTGCTAAAGCCTAAGAAAGAGAAGGATTAACCTGGACCCATGTAATACAGCCAAAATAGGGAGAAATAAGCGAGTAATAGTCTCAACATGAAGTTAGTTTGAACCGCTGGTGAACCGGCATGGGAATGTAAGCCGATAGAATGGTGGCTAAGGCAGCTGGATTCCATATGGCCAACTGTGTGGTTTGAGTACTAGACTTGGCAGCTTGGAAAATGTGCTAGGCACATGTGTATGTGTTCCTAACATCCTGAGAAGAATGGAGGAGAAGAAATTGTGCCATGGCCATTCCCTCTGGAGGGTGCTTTCTCACTCATTTGTCTTATCCCTTTAGTAAAACCACATGCCACACAGCAAAAATTAAAAAAAAAAAAATCCTATATGACTCTTCCTTGAATTTGGGTAGGTAAGGATGCCATTTCCTGTGGTGGGAAAAGCAAAGAAGAAATGGCAAACTGCCAGTCAGTCATGGGAATCTAGTGCTAAAACACCACACCATCTATTGGGCTCAGTGGTATGCTTCTAAGTAAGTATGGTAGGAGAACATTGACACTGGACAATTCAATGGCGATAGTTTTGAAAGATGTTAGGATGTATGAAATGATATTTTTAATTTAAAAAATCTATTAATTTGAGTTACGCACTATAAAATGAAAGTGTCTTGCATAGAAAATAAACTTCATTAATAATTTGTTAAAGAGCTTTATTTTTAAAACAACCAATAAAAATAAAATTTTATCCTTCTAAATTACACCTTAAAATTGGGACCAGCAGATGGAGTAATGGTTACGTAACTGGATTTTCATGTAGTTGATCACAGTTCAAGTCCCAGACACAGCAGGTTAAAACTCATGCTGGGCATGGGTGTATGCATGCCCAAGGTCCCAAGAAGAGAATGGAGGATGAGAAGGGATTACAGCACGGCCATTCCCCCTCGGGGAGTGATTTCTCACTTTTGTCCCTCTGTCTCTTTCTGTCTCTCAAGCAAGTGCACACACCCTATAGAAAAAATTTCTCTTAAAAAAAAATTACCCCTAAAAATAAAATCTAATGTTGAAGTCAAAAGTCAAACAGACAGCAAGTAGGCTAAAAAAGTGCTGATTCTTATACAATTTGCAGAAGCTTTAGGTACATGATAGAGTGAAATGTCTGTTTTAGTGTAGACTTGGACTAGTGATGAGAGCAAGCGTACCCTGCTCTCTGTGGAAACAAGGTAAAGTATGACTGGAATGTTCTACCTTATGCTCTCACCACGCACATGAACATATTCACAGGACACATGTGGCTTGACTCAAATGTGATTTGAGAGAAAACCAAGAGCTTTGACAAACATTTCTACTTAGCAGATTCATAAAGGTCTTGGAATGGATCCCATACTAACATCCAGAAACTGCATCCTTCTCCAGCCCATGGTTTCTGTGCTCTTCTTTCTTCCAGTCACTTTATGGGCTTATCTACAACAACTTGCAGATCTTGGTGATAATCACCAAGTTAGTCTCTTATTACCATTCTGGATATGTAGACAAAGTAATTGTTTTATTTCTATATAAACGTTTTAAAGTAGAAATCAGCATTTGTTTCATACTTTCCCTTTAAGAATTACTTTCAAATTTATGTTATATGCTCCTTAAATCAGTTCCATTAAAGAAATACTGTTATTATTATTAAAGTTCAAGAAGATCTGGTGATATATCTGTGCATATACAGCTGTGATCAAGGCAAAAAAAAAAAAAAATCAGAAACCAAGTCTTCAGGTTCTAGAAGTTCCCTTTAGTTATCACACTATGACACCTTCCAGAATACTAATGGTGCACTTAATTGTCATTGCTGTTGCTTTATTTTTTGTTTGCTAGTGGGCTTGTGTGTTCATCAGAGAGACAGAAAGAGAAGGAAAGGAGAAAGCAACCCCCATTGAGCATGGTCACTCCACAATCCCTTTTCCTCCATTTCTCCTTTGTTTAAGGATTTGGGGCATGCACATCCATGTGCCCAGTGCATTTGTAAAGCAGGTACGGGACTTGAACTACATGATCAGCCATATAGTATCTGACTGCCTTATCTACCAGGCCACGCACCCAGGCCTCTATTATACTTTTAAAGGCCAAGAGATTTCTTATCTAAGCTTTATGCTTAATTGCAATATTTTTTCTGTTTTCAATCTTATTATCTGTGTGTAGCAGAAAAAGGATTTGTTATGAAGGGATATCAATAGACAATAAATGATAAATAAATAAAATTAGCTCTGGAAGAGACCATTATAAGTCACTTTGTCTGATCCCTATCCCCTTTACACAAATGAAAACAGATTACTAGAAAAATGAAGACATATTCAAAGTCATTCTATTTGTTAAATATGGTTATAACTGGTATTAAATCTCTAGAAAGCTATGTTGGTATGCTTTTCATGGTGTTACTTGTCTATAGAAATTTAACTGGAAAACTACTAACTCTGAGAGCTGTAAAAGACCTTAGAGATTAAATTTCAACCTTCTTATTTTTTTTAAAGAAGAGATACAGATCACAAGCATTAAATTGGTTCTGCAGTTATATAGTGAGTGTTAACAGGACGTTAGTATGGGACTATGCAGGAACCAGCAGTTAGCGTAATGGCTATGTTGCTGGACTCCAAGGTAGTCGACTGTGGTTCGAATCCCAGACCTGGTGTCTTGAACTCACGCCAGGCGCGTGTGCGTACGTGCCCAAGATCCCAAGCAAGAATGGAGGAGAAGGGATTACGGCATGGTCATCCTCCCGGGGGGTGAATTCTCACTTCTGTCTCTGTCTCTCTCTTTCTGGCGAGCACACACTCCCTATAGCAAAAAACTACCCCCCCCCAAAAAAAAAAGTATGGGACTATGACTGCCTCAGCTTTCCACTAATAAAATTAGCTCTGGAAGAGACCATTATAAGTCACTTTGTCTGATCCCTATCCCCTTTACACAAATGAAAACAGATTACTAGAAAAATGAAGACATATTCAAAGTCATTCTATTTGTTAAATATGGTTATAACTGGTATTAAATCTCTAGAAAGCTATGTTGGTATGCTTTTCATGGTGTTACTTGTCTATAGAAATTTAACTGGAAAACTACTAACTCTGAGAGCTGTAAAAGACCTTAGAGATTAAATTTCAACCTTCTTATTTTTTTTAAAGAAGAGATACAGATCACAAGCATTAAATTGGTTCTGCAGTTATATAGTGAGTGTTAACAGGACGTTAGTATGGGACTATGCAGGAACCAGCAGTTAGCGTAATGGCTATGTTGCTGGACTCCAAGGTAGTCGACTGTGGTTCGAATCCCAGACCTGGTGTCTTGAACTCACGCCAGGCGCGTGTGCGTACGTGCCCAAGATCCCAAGCAAGAATGGAGGAGAAGGGATTATGGCATGGTCATCCTCCCGGGGGGTGAATTCTCACTTCTGTCTCTGTCTCTCTCTTTCTGGCGAGCACACACTCCCTATAGCAAAAAACTACCCCCCCCAAAAAAAAAGTATGGGACTATGCCTGCCTCAGCTTTCAACTGAGGTACCATAAAGAAAGAATCAGCTAGCGGAGAGTGTGGGCAGACTCTCTCAGCAGCATATGCTGATTTTCAAGTGAAATGGACATTTGTGTGGTTTTTGTGCCCCTCTGCCAGACTAAGAACATAAAACGTTTTCAGACACAGTGGAATGGCAATAAGCTTGGTAAGAAAGTTTCTATGGAGAAAGTTGTTGCTTTAATTTGATCCCCTGAACTTTGGGGGAAAGTACGTGGCATGCTAATCTCTAAGGCCAACTCAGTGCCGAGGTCATTGAGAATACCACTTGATATACCCAAAAAGAGTGGGAAAGTCAAAAGAACACTGTCCTGGGATTGTCTGAACTCCCCCCAGCATCTGCATGAAAAATACCAGCATTTCTGTGAGTCAGATGTTAACCATGTAAAGTGGAAGAGCCAATGCGAGCTTTTGTCCCACAGTATCACCTCAAGGGGCAAAAAGACTCAGCACAAAAATGCAGAAAACATACTGTGGAATGCTCAGCAGTTGATTCAGTATCAAATCAAGACTCAGAATAGAGGTTCATTCTTCAGGCTAAAAGATCAAGATAGGGGCTCAGCAGGGAACCTCTTTGGAGCCCAAGAGAGTTAAGAAAAAGTGGACTTTTACTATCTCTCAAGGCCAGAGAAGACAGGCAACTTGTGATGGTACCAGTCTGAGTAAAAGCCATCTGATCCCTCCAGGTGCAGCAGCTATTGAGTGGCTAGGACACGTGGAAGACAGGACAACTGCAAGCTTCAAGCCTGCAGCAAATCTGAGTTGGGGAAAAGAAAATTCAGTGACAAGCTATGTTTAGCATTTTTCAGTGGACAGTCTACATACTGCATGGAGACTGTTTTTGACTAACAGAGAGTGTAAGATGTGCTATCTAGGAGTGAGTGTGAACAAAAGCCATATGACCTGTCAGAATTTTCAGCAGGGGTGGAAAAGATTGCAACCAGAAGGAAACAAAACTGAAGTTGCATTTTGTTCACAGTCCATGGGTCAAAATGTTCGGCATGTTTGCTACAGAGTTCATTACGGTTTCATCTAGAACTTCTTCCACTGCACTCCGCTTTTCAAAATAAAAGCTATGAGAAATGAAAGAAAACCACTGTGTTTGGGTTTTATCTCTATTTCCTAATAGCCACAGAAAAATAAGAAATTAGTAATATTATCTCGAAAGGGTTTTTTTTTTTTTTTTTCCTTTTTTCTTTTTTGAATCTCATTGCACAGGGGTTACCAGGTGCTGTGGAGGTTAAGCCAACTGGATCTCACATAGCCAACTCCAGACCTGGAGGATTGAAGATCATGCTGGGTGTGTGTATGTGTGCATGTCCATAATCCCTAGAGGAGAATAGAGGAGAAGGATTTTGGAATGGTCATCACCACTGGGAGGGGTGATTTCTCAGTTTCCCACTCTCTCTGTCTCTCTGTAGTGAGTGTGCATGCCCTATTAAAAACAAACAAACAAAAAATAAAAAGACAATCAAAAGCAAACTCATTGTACAGATTTGTAGTATTGTTTGTTGAATGAATGAATGGATGAGAAAAACATGACCACTGAGAAGCACATGACAGGCGGTTACTAGTTAAAACAACAGGAACAGCTGCAGATACTAATGCCAATCAGAAAGGAAGCTCCTGTCTAGGGCTCCGAGAGAAGAAAAACACAAAGACTATGCTGTGTGCCAAGACTGGCCACCAGGCTCATCCTGATTATGTTTAGAACTCCAGCAATGAAATGTAAACATGGGTCAGTTATTTTACTTAGGGTAAGATGCACACACACTGTATATTCACACTTTCAATTGGGGAAAGAACACATGGAACTTGCTGGCTTGCTTTTCAGCCCAAGGAACTTGCTATAAATCTTGTTCGTTTCACCTCAGATGGATCAAGAGGGACAGCAGGAGCCCCGGCGTTTTCCCACCACAACTGTCTCTAACATATGCTCAAAGTCATCATCCCTGACTTGTGTTCCCATAACTGGACTGCAGCCACCAACAGAGCTTGTTCCAGAGTTAGTGTACAATTACAGCATTTCTGTGATCCTGAAGCTGTAGCATTTTGAAAGGAATGACTTCTAGCAAAGTCCAAGGGTTACCAGACAGCTCTGGTTCATGCACCGGCAGAGAAATCTGGTCATAGATGCAGGTTTTATTCTTAGGCCAACGTCAGTATCCTGGTAACACAGGCAATGTGAATGCCACTACTGCAGAGCCATGCCACAATGTCCTTCAATGATAAAATTGCACAAAAACATATAGAACAGACTAAACAAGGAATCATCATGAAGGCCACTTATCTATTGTTGGAATTGTGCTGAAGGAATTAGAAGGAGAAACTTTGATTTACACATTCAGAGATTAGCCACAGGATGTTATACATCATAGCACCAGGTTTTAGGTTTAAGAAAAAGAGGGAGCTTAAAATGCGGGATTTTGAATTAGGTTTTTTAGATATTGGTGGAAGCTCTCCAAACCTGCATTATCTGCTGAAGTGGTTTTTTTTT
>NW_006159439.1:1809952-1824171 GCF_000334495.1 Tupaia belangeri chinensis | reverse complement strand
TGAGGGGCTAGGACACGTGGAAGACAGGACAACTGCAAGCTTCAAGCCTGCAGCAAATCTGAGTTGGGGAAAAGAAAATTCAGTGACAAGCTATGTTTAGCATTTTTCAGTGGACAGTCTACATACTGCATGGAGACTGTTTTTGACTAACAGAGAGTGTAAGATGTGCTATCTAGGAGTGAGTGTGAACAAAAGCCATATGACCTGTCAGAATTTTCAGCAGGGGTGGAAAAGATTGCAACCAGAAGGAAACAAAACTGAAGTTGCATTTTGTTCACAGTCCATGGGTCAAAATGTTCGGCATGTTTGCTACAGAGTTCATTACGGTTTCATCTAGAACTTCTTCCACTGCACTCCGCTTTTCAAAATAAAAGCTATGAGAAATGAAAGAAAACCACTGTGTTTGGGTTTTATCTCTATTTCCTAATAGCCACAGAAAAATAAGAAATTAGTAATATTATCTCGAAAGGGTTTTTTTTTTTTTTTTCCTTTTTTCTTTTTTGAATCTCATTGCACAGGGGTTACCAGGTGCTGTGGAGGTTAAGCCAACTGGATCTCACATAGCCAACTCCAGACCTGGAGGATTGAAGATCATGCTGGGTGTGTGTATGTGTGCATGTCCATAATCCCTAGAGGAGAATAGAGGAGAAGGATTTTGGAATGGTCATCACCACTGGGAGGGGTGATTTCTCAGTTTCCCACTCTCTCTGTCTCTCTGTAGTGAGTGTGCATGCCCTATTAAAAACAAACAAACAAAAAATAAAAAGACAATCAAAAGCAAACTCATTGTACAGATTTGTAGTATTGTTTGTTGAATGAATGAATGGATGAGAAAAACATGACCACTGAGAAGCACATGACAGGCGGTTACTAGTTAAAACAACAGGAACAGCTGCAGATACTAATGCCAATCAGAAAGGAAGCTCCTGTCTAGGGCTCCGAGAGAAGAAAAACACAAAGACTATGCTGTGTGCCAAGACTGGCCACCAGGCTCATCCTGATTATGTTTAGAACTCCAGCAATGAAATGTAAACATGGGTCAGTTATTTTACTTAGGGTAAGATGCACACACACTGTATATTCACACTTTCAATTGGGGAAAGAACACATGGAACTTGCTGGCTTGCTTTTCAGCCCAAGGAACTTGCTATAAATCTTGTTCGTTTCACCTCAGATGGATCAAGAGGGACAGCAGGAGCCCCGGCGTTTTCCCACCACAACTGTCTCTAACATATGCTCAAAGTCATCATCCCTGACTTGTGTTCCCATAACTGGACTGCAGCCACCAACAGAGCTTGTTCCAGAGTTAGTGTACAATTACAGCATTTCTGTGATCCTGAAGCTGTAGCATTTTGAAAGGAATGACTTCTAGCAAAGTCCAAGGGTTACCAGACAGCTCTGGTTCATGCACCGGCAGAGAAATCTGGTCATAGATGCAGGTTTTATTCTTAGGCCAACGTCAGTATCCTGGTAACACAGGCAATGTGAATGCCACTACTGCAGAGCCATGCCACAATGTCCTTCAATGATAAAATTGCACAAAAACATATAGAACAGACTAAACAAGGAATCATCATGAAGGCCACTTATCTATTGTTGGAATTGTGCTGAAGGAATTAGAAGGAGAAACTTTGATTTACACATTCAGAGATTAGCCACAGGATGTTATACATCATAGCACCAGGTTTTAGGTTTAAGAAAAAGAGGGAGCTTAAAATGCGGGATTTTGAATTAGGTTTTTTAGATATTGGTGGAAGCTCTCCAAACCTGCATTATCTGCTGAAGTGGTTTTTTTTTTTTTTTTTTTTTTTTAAGGTTTTTGTCATAGGGTACGTGCACTTGCTGGACACACAAAGAGAGACAGGGAGAAAGAGAAGGCAAGAAATCAACTCCCAGGCCAGAGGTCATGCTCAAATCTCTTCTCCATTTTCCTCTTGGAGTTTTGGGCATGTGCACACATGTGCCCAGCATGATTCTCAAAGCTGCTGGGTCCAGGACTCCGGTAGTAGTCAGCCATGTGGGAGTTCAACGCCTTATCCACCACGCCACCTGGTGGCTGCTAAAGTCATATTTTTGCCCCATCACGATTAAATTAGCCCCCTATAACACCTGTAATGTATTTTAAGTATTTTTCTAGCTGATTTACCTCCAGGTAGCCAACGTCTCTATTTCCCACACTAGAAACCATTTCAGGTTTAGTTATATAAAACCAAAGAACACCATGAGGCATATATGGTGAGAAAGTGTGTAAATCCACGAGTGCTATTTTAAAAACGTCTTCAATTCTATGGGGTAGTATCTCGGAAAATTGGCTGCAATTCTCCACTTGTTTGTTTTTGCATCCATGATGCTGACAATGTGATTTTACATCTGTTTTCCCACTTCTTAAATCTGAGCTGGCTGTGTGACTGCTTTGGTCAATAGCACGCAGAGAAGATCATGGTGCTTCCATTCCAAACCTGAGCCTTGGAGGTCTCCTAGGCCTCCTCACCATCTGAGAATCATGACCAAGGTAAAGCGTTAGAGGCAGAGACACATATGGCAATGGGTATCTTCATTGCCCTGGACAAAAATATGCCAGCTGCACACATCTCAAGAGGAATAAGTGAGTCCAGTGGTGATCCGATGACTACCTACCTGCCCATAGTACTGTGAGTCCAAATAGACACTCAAAAAAGGTTATTGCTTTAACACACTCAGTGTTGGGTGATTTATTATGTAGCAATAAATAAATGATATACATGGCTATATCATTTATGAAATTATTTTCTTTTCTCATTTGTACAAGGTTACTTTCCATGGCTGGAAAACTGAAAAAACTATCCAAAGGTCTATAACTGAAAGAGACCACAACCAATAGAGATCATATTTATATGCTATTGTTCTGATTCAACATAGCTTCAGGTACACTCTGTTTTAAAAATATTGTTTTTGGGTACAAATAGAGATAGAAAAGAGTGAAAAGAATCTCCTCTATTAATTCCCAGCTGTAATACCACTGGTCATGGGGGGTAAAGCTTTAGTATACTATATTGGATTGGGGATCATTAGATTTGAGGGTAGCACTTGTGTCTTCCTCAACTTCACCTTCCACATAGCCCTAGTGTGTTGTATCAGCACACAGTAGTGGCTCAAGTGCAATGGAAGGAAATGAAATCAAATACATTCGGAACCCTAGCAGTAATAAGGGGAATCCCAACACTTCTATCTCGCAGTTACCTTTAGGCTGTACAGACACTACACAGTCATTGAACAGTCTGGAAGTACTTAGGACTGCCTGAGAGATTTGCTTAGGAGGATGCAAACTTCATCTGTTGTCATGAAATACTAAACCTAAGTTTAGAAAAAGCTCTAAAATCCAAGAGAATTGTATCTACAGGTGATATGAATGGACCTAAATGAACCTGTGACTGTTCTGGAAGAAGAACCTCTTGTCCATTGTCTGGACAATGGATTGAAGAAGAAATCTCTTGTCCATTGTCTATTTTTTAAAATCTTAAATGAGTGGATTAAAGTTCTTTGGTTATAGGCTATAGTCTGAGAACTGATTTTTCTTTGGACCTTCATTTATGACCTGAATACTCTAGAAAATAGATAACTCTTCCATTCTAGCACATGTAAGCTATTTGAAATGCAGAGATACAGTATAATCTTCAACTTTTCTCTGCAGGAAGTCCCTCAAGACTCCTGTTTCCTTAACATTCATCACTGCCCTCCATACACTTCACTGTCATGAGCACATCGTGGTTCCTGCTTCTGTTCCTAGCACATCTCATTTTTCCTACTTGGACCACATTTCTTTCATATGTTTTTCAGGTGATCACTTTTTTTTTTTGGGGGGGGGCTATAGGGTGTGTGCTCACCAGAGAGAGAGAGAGAGAGAGAAAATGGCTCCTGGGGGAATAGCAACACTATGATCCCTTCTCCTCCATTGTCTTGGGATTTTAGGCATGCACACATATACGCCTGGTGAGATTGTGAAGCCACTGGACCCAGGACTCTATTTGCATAGTCACCCGTGTGGGATCCAGTGTCTTAACCTCTATGCTGGCTGCTGGCCCGAATGATCCCATTTTTAACATTTAAAATACAATCACATCAACAAGTTTGTGGTGTGGTGGTGAAGTAGAAGGACCCCACATGGTACACTGTAGAATGTGCAGTTTGAGTACTAGGCCTGGTAGCTTGAAAAACACACTAGGCACATATGTGTGCCTGCCCAAAATCCAAAAGGAGAGAGACATGGAGATTTGCACAGTGATCAGGCTTCATTGAGGAAAATGCTTTTCCACTTTCCCTCTCTCTCTCTGGTGAACACACATGCCCTCTGACAAAATTTAAAACAAAACAAAGTAAAACAAAACAAAACTCAACCAAGCATATCCCCTTTATAAAGACTGCTATAACTGTGCCCTGGCATACCTCTGTAGGTAGAGGTCTCCCCTTGATGTCGTCTCTATTGTGTGTGTGTGTGTGTGTATGTGTGTATGTGTGAGTGTGTGTTTGTGTGTGTGAGTATGTGTGTGTGTGTGTGTCTGTGTGTGCATGCTCACAGTTGCTCATCCGTGCACACAGTATTTTGTTATTGCCTTTATGGGTCAGTTTTACCACTAGTTGTTTATTACCAGGCCCTTACCTCTTTAAAGGCAGGCACCATGAATCATCTATGAATCATCAGCTTAGTAGCTGACATATGCTGATAGCCAATGAATATCTACTAACAAATGTGTAAATGAATATTATTATATTGTCTAGCATTCTACTTCATATGAATTTAGAAAATTGCCGAAAGCATGTTATTTTTTCACATTCTGTGGGTTTATATGAATGTTATTTCATTATGCTATATTATGCAATAATTGCATAGTGGAAGTACAACTATCATGAAGAAAAGTATCCTATAACAGCCAAAGGAAGTGCATTTTCCTTTTAATTCAGCGGTTTGTTCTTTAAACCACTAATTAAACAGATCATTATTTACATGACTGATTCATGCTTTGTACACTTAAAATATTTATTAATGGAATGAAACTCTAGATATAATTGTGAAAAATACTTAAGCAATATATATAAGTTAAGTATATATATATATATATATACATTATATATATATGTATATATATATATAACATAAGCAGACATAAGTAATACTTTTTTCTGTTTATGTAGGAAAGTAATTTATTTCAAAATCACACTAAACCAGGAAGACATACACCACTTAGCTTGTATCAGAAGTGTATTCCTGTGACCAGATCTAAATTCTCTTCATTTTTGTTTCTTTTCAGTGTAAAAATAAGGACAATTGTATATATAACATTTTACTCTCCCTGAGGTTGCAAATAGAAATAGGAAAATAGAGTACGCATATTGATCGCTTTAGGAAAATAACAAAATACATGTATTTGTGGCTATCATCGTGTAAATAATATGTTTAACTTGAAAATGCATAACAAATAGAACTGACACTATGGCATTAATATTAGTACATCTCAGTGCCTTTCATGAATTCAGTCTACATAAGAAAAGTTGTTTCATTCTCATTATTGGCAAATTTGAGGAATGTGTCAGTATCTTAAATAGAAAGTGAAGGCTATTACCCAAATATTTTAAGTGCAAAAACTTGCTCATGAGAAAAAAAGTTAAGTATCTCAAAACTATTGGGACATAGAAATGTACATTTCTGTGGGTCCATTCCTTATCTATTGCTAACCTAAATGTTAAAAAAAAAAGAAACACGTTATAATTAAATAAAAAGAAAAGTGTTTGTGTTTGCATTATTTGGGTTAGCTTTCAGCATTGGCCTGATTTCCTAAACAACATTTCAACTACATGCAGGCTATTCTGCACCCCTCCTCCTGTTTTTCCCAGTGTGTGATATCCACACTAATGTGTGATTGCCTTTGGACCATCAGCTGCTACCTTCAGAGTTCCAGTTTCAACTAGATAGGTCAATGGCATGTCCAACATGGCTTTTCTTCATTCACTGGGATTAACTAGAAAATGAAACAGTCTTTTCCCTTTCTAATTAATCATGTTCCACTGTGTTGAGCTGGCAAAAAACTTTTATACAAGAAATTCTACATTTTACAGAGTGTATTCAAAAATTCTACATTTCATAGAAAGTATTTTTAGGAATAATCATTAGATAATCTTTTGTGTTTGCCACGTAATTATGCAACATAATATATTGCATATAAATCAGTATAATTCCATTTAAGCAAAATTTAATTATAATGACTGCTATATCAGCATAAGGAAGAGTACCCTTAGTTAATTACTAAAATTCCACAAGTTCTTGAACATTGGCTTTTAAATATATCCAAAGAATACTCAACCCCACGAAGACATTTTGATGTGATGACTTTCCTGTGAAAACAAAGACTGTAGACAATGTAAGACTATAGCTCTTCCACCTACAGGTCTGCTGACCATTAAATGGGTCATTGGAAAAGTCATGATGCATATTTGCAGAGAAAATACATGTCAAGACTTTTCTGATGACCCAAAGTATTGAGTTTACCCTTCAGACATAATAGGTAAATTATCAAAAAAGATGTTTCAAGTCCAGTTCCACTGAGTACTTATGAAAAGATCAATAAAGAAAATATTCTTCATAAAGTATTGTTTGAAGGACATGTTTCACATCTATTTTCTAGAACTGCATTGTCCATTCCAGTAGCCACTAGCCACATATGGCTATTCGGCATGTGAAATGTGTAAGTCCCAATTGAAATGCCTAGTAGGTAATAATTACTCATAGATTATAAAGACTTAGCACTGAGATAAAATGTAAGACAGTACATTAATTATTTTTATATTGATTACATGTGAAAATGACAATACTGTGGAGATATTAGGTTAAATAAAATAAATTACTTTCTCCACTCTTTTTTTCTTTTAATGTGCCACTGTAAGGTTTAAAATTACATATGCATCTCACATTAGTGGATCATATTTTATTTCTACTGGGAATCACTGTTCTACATCAGATTCTTTTGAATCCGACATCTTCTAAAATCAAATGACAATAGACATATTGCATTGAGTATGCATTCCTGTTATAATCCTGTCCATGGCCTACAGGTTAAGAATTTCTGCTCCAGATAATTTACAATCTACTATTCGATGAAATAAAAGCCAAATGCCACAGTGGTTTTATTTTGCTTATCTCATCACCTAAAATTTGCTTTTTATGAACTGCATTTTCTATTTATAGCACAGGCATTGGCATTAGAATCGTATCAGATTCCCTATCATACCAATGAAGTTCGTTGTTGTATTTACTGAGAGCGTTTGGTGGGAGGGTGCTTGTGGCATCACAGGGCTCCACAGACATACCACATTTCCTATGGCCTTAAATGTTGTGGGCAAATAGCCTCATATGTTTAATATATTTTCACTCGACAGGCTAATATTTAAGATCATCTCTAATAAATTATTCTATAAACTAAATGATAAAAAAAATTAATCACTCTGTTTGATCGAAATCTTCCTTTAACCTCTAGGAAAAAAAATAGGATAATCCCCAAATATTGAAATACAACATGCTATTTTATAAAAATTTAAAAAAAAGGAATCAGCCTTGAGTCATCCTTCATCTAAATTTTTTTCTGATGACTAACAAGCTTTTCTAGTTCTATTGAATCCAGAATGCTGAAATAAACAAATGAAGCCTTCATATTTTCTTGGTTTTGATTTCTTCACGTAAAAAACACAAGATTGGACTCAAGGATCTTTGAAGTCCCTCCTAATTCTGTATTTGTCTGACATTTTCTTTAATTAATATGTTGAATATGCTTCAAGCAGAATGCATAATAAATATTCAATAGTGTATGTAATTCAGAGCTGATTTACCCTCCTAAGTATTGTTTCTCTGCTGCATTACAATAACTATGTAATCATATATTCATATTTAAGGATGATTTGTCTTTATTTTTATTTATTTGGAACACTGATACTTTAAAAAGTACAGAGTCAGTATAAGCTGGGTTTTATTTTTAAAAAAATTTTTTTGGAGAGGTTTTTGCTACAGGATGCATGCGCTCACCAGAGAGACAGAGAGAGACAGAGAGAAAGTGAGAAATCACCCCCCAGGGGGGATGGCTACACTGCAATCCCTTCTTCTCCATTCTCTTCTTGGGATCTTGGGTACGCGTGCACATGCGCCCAGCGTGAGTTTAAGCCACCAGGTCCAGGACTCGAAGTGCGGTCAACTACATGGGAGTTCAGTGACATAGCCATTATGCTAACTGCTGGTCCTAGTTTGAGTTAGGATTTTAAATGGAGAGATCTGTAGCAATTGATGATAAAAATTATTTTTTACTTCTTTCTTGTTATTTGTTATTTTTTGTTACCTTTTTCCATTATCTACTCATTTATTAATTTTGAATCTCTCCAAGGAATTTATTTAAAATTTTAGAGATACAGAAACATCTGATTCCTATTGTATTTACTACAAAAAAAAAAAAAAAAAAAAAAAAAAAAAAAAAAAAAAAAAAAAAAAAAAAAAAAGAGAGAAAAGAAAAAAGAGTAGGGACCAGCAGATGGTATAATGGTTACGTAGCTGGACTCCCATGTAGTTGACTGTAGTTCGAGTCCTCAGACTCATGCCAGTACGTGTACATGTGTGCCAAAAATTCCTTCCAGGAGAATGGAGGAGAAGTGATTCTGGTGTGGTTGTCCCTCCAGGGGGATGATTCTCACTCATTGTTTTTCTGTCTCTCTGTCTTTCTGGCAAGTGCACATACATCTCTAAAAAACAAGAAAGACAGAAAGAAAAAAAGAAAGAAAGAAAGAAGAAAAGAAGAGAGAAAGAAAGAAAAGAAAAAGCAGAAGACTTGAGTAAAATATTGCTTAATATTAGTGATGAAGTTTAATAGTGATTAATAAAGTTTATTAGTCATAAAACTTTATACTTTTTTTGTTATTGTTATAAAGCACATTCGCTTGCTGGAGGAGAGACAGAGAGAGGGAAAGTGAGAAATCCCCCCCTAGGAGGGATGGACATATTGTAATCTCTTCAGTCTTGCCTCAAGATTTTGGGGGCATGCACATACACGTCAGCAAGATTTTCAAGCCTCCAGGTCTGGGAATTGAATTGCACAGTTGGCCATGTGGGATCCAGCACCTTAACCTCCATGCCACCTGCTAGCCCCTTTAAAAATTTTTATGGATCCTTTCTCTGAAAAAAATACAGATAGCACTGAGGTCTCTGCAATGGAATGAAGGGAATACTCTGAAAATTAATGCTGTCTTTTTTGTGTCTCAAATCATGACTTATTTGTACACAGTCTCACTTTTTATTTAGTTGACATGTATCTAGACTTCAGGAATTATAGGAGGCTGTGGTGACAGTGACGATTGCTCGAATTTCATGAATACTTCAGGGTTCCCAGCTGTGGTGAGTTTGACCCTCGCTGTGTGTGAACAGTAGAGTCCATCATAGATCTGTGTTCAGGGCCCAGGGGCAATGTTTGTTTTTGTTTTTATAGAGAGAATTTTTTTGAGACTTCCCAGAGCAAATGATTCCCATGAGCACCTGCATTTACATTTTGACTTTTTAAAACACAAACTATTTTTAAAGTCTTACTATTTATTTGCATTTTGTTTGTTTTCTACTTGGGGAAAGTGGGGTAAGCATAAAGGGCTTTTTCAAGAATACCTGAAGGTTTACATAGCAAGTTGAAAACAGTGTGATTAATAATGCCTGTGAGAGGGACCAGCAGTTATCGTAATGGCTATGTTGCTGAACTCCCATGTAGTCAACCACGGTTCAAGTCCCAGATGCGGTGGCTTACGCTCATGCCGAGAGCGTGTGTGTGCCTGCCCAGCATCCTGAGAGGAGAATGGAAGAGAAGGGATTGTGGCGTGGCCATCCCTCCAGGGAGTGATTTCCCGCTTTCTGTCTGTCTTTGTCTTTCTGGTGAACGCACACACCCTATCGCAAAAACCTCTAAAAAAAATTAATAATGATAATGCCTGTGAGGGAAGACATTACAAATCCATTATCAAGGAAGCATTTGCCACATGTGAGCATTAGTGTGGTGCACCACCAGGTGGCACCACAAAACTCTTAGCTATCACTGCCTTCCTGCTATTACCGAAGAGTCTCAACACAAATGTGGCTCATAGTAACCATGGACTTCAACTCGTACTCTAACCTGTAAGGTCCTTCTGGTTCTGGACAAGAGTCAGGCAAAATGTGTATTTCAATGCAGTCAACAGAGAAGTGTACGTCCCTTGTGACTGAAGTGGAGCCGTATTCCCTTGCTTTCAGACATGAACTGGCACTGCAGAAACTCCAGTCTGGTTTCAGATGGCTTTCCAGCGTATTGAGGCATAGTGCATTTGGAGAGTGACCACACGCCCATGTTTGAAAAACTGAGTCAGGCTGCTTTTACAGACAGCAATTGGAAAAGATAGAGCAAATGACTTGGTGATTCAATGTAGCCATGCATCATTATTGCATAATTCTTTTTTTTTTTTGAGAGATTTTCGCTATAGGGCACGTGTGCTCACCAGACAGAGAGAGAGAGACATAGAGACAGAAAGCGAGAAATCACCCCCCAGAGGGGATGGTCATGCCGCAATCCCTTCTCCTCCATTCTCCTCTCGGGATCTTGGGCACGCACGCACATGGGCCCAACGTGAGTTTTAAGCCACCGGGTCCAGGATGCGAACCGCGGTCGACTACGTGGGAGTCCAGCGACATAGCCATTATGCTAACTGCTGGTCCCGATTATTGCATAATTCTTACAGCTGTTGCATATTGGTTTTCTTCCAGGGAAGAGAGTAAAAAGTAGCTGAAGAAAGAAGAAACAGTGCTGTGTAAGAATGTTTTTACCTGATGATTTCTGAAATGTAATTGTTTCAAAGACCTCTTAAGACCTCTTAAAACCACAGCAACATGACTTTCTTCTTTGAAATACCAAAGGTAGTGATCTAAAAACTATTTCAAAAGGTAGTTCTTCCACCCCACTTTTTCCAACATCATCTTTCTCAGATATATCATTCTGGTTTGGGGAAGTAGAAGGCTGGAAAATGTCAGCAATAAAGAACAATTTCTATTGTGATTAATAGTTCATACCAAGGTGGATGGAATTATTACTTCTGGAGCCTTCCCATCCTGAAACTGATCCTTATGATTGAGGTTGACTGAAGTGGTAGGAAGTGCAGTATATAAAACCAGCAAACAGTCTATATATTATACCTTTAGGGAATGCTCGGTTGTTTGTTCTTTCTTCCACTAAATTCTTGTCCCAGTACTAGATTTTTTGAATTTTATAAGGAGATATTATTTTTCCCATTCAGAAGAGTTAGCAATACAATGACTTTTATAGAATTTTTAGTATTGATTCATGACTGTTTATTGGAAAAAATGCTTTAAAAATACTTGCATTATAATCAAAATGATCATTGTCAGCAGCAACCGCTGAACATCAAAATATTTATCACTATCATGGGGAATTTAATGTCACCATGGTGATGGCTTCATTTTCATGGAGGGCAAAGATTTTTTTGTCTATTACTTTATTCAGAGGAAAGACTTGGTAGGAAAGTGGAAGTCAGCATCAATTTGAATTACATTCTAAGTGTCCAATATTAGGTTTCCAACAGGAATATACATTACAAATATACACTTAATATCCTGGAATACTTTAGCATATGGTCCAGAGTAGAATTTCATGACTTATTTATAACAATGAGCAAGTATGAAATAATAAAGAAGACATGTGATAGTACTATTACATGATATTATGCCAAAGTCTATAGTAAAAATCACTGTAAGCATAGAAAAAAATGAGGCAAACATCTATGAAAGGTAAATTATTTTTTTTTAATATTATTCCACTTACCCAGATAATAATAGATAAGCAAATGTCACATGTAAAATATGATATACCACTTAAAATAATATTTATCCATTATCTCTTAAACTAGGAGCCTTTAAACTGTGGGTGTTGTCATCAAAATCACAGTAATGCAGCCCAAACCTAGTTTTAAAAACTAAAAAGACAAAAAGAATCACATTGTCAGTTAATAATCACACTCTTTAAAATAATTATTTATTTAATTTTCCTTATTATGATTACTTTTTAATTTGCTATAGTGCACATGTGCTTACCAGAGAGAGATGGAGGGTGGGGTAGACAGAGAGAGAAAGTGAAAAAGCAAGATGCCATATCCAGGACTCAAACCATGATTAGCCATATGGGAAGTTCAGTGCCTTGACTGCCATGCCACCTGCTGACCCAGTAATCACACTCTTAAAATTACATTTGGAAACACAAAAATATGTGAAACTTCTAGTGATAAAACTAATCTTCCAATAGAAACCTTTAAATTTTTTTATTTAATTGATATTTTAAAAGAGATTTTTGTCATAGGAAGTGTGGACTTGCTGGAGAGACAGAGAGACAGAAAGTGAGAAATCACCCCCAAGGGGGGATGGCCACGCCCCAACCCCTCCTCTATTCTCCTCTTGGGATTTTGGACATGTGCCATGTGTGAGTCTTAAGCTACCGGGTCTGGGACCAGAATCATCGTCAACTACATGGGAGTCCAGCTACGTAATCATTACACCATTTGCTAGTCCCAGTTTTAAAAAGTTCTAGTATGCTATGAAAATTCAAACAAAGATTTGATCAGAAAATTACATTTTTGTAAATCTACTGTGAGATATAGCCTAAAAATATTTACGTATTGCCATAACATTAATGGTAAAAATGCCTCCCTTTTCACATCTTGTAGAGGTTATATCCACCATCCACCCCAGTCAGTTTGCTGTGTATTCTTAACCAGTTGCTATGATCCCATTTTTTGGAGTCTATAGTCATTAAAGAGTCTAAATTTCTATCATTTTGCTGGTTGGAAAAAATGTTTTAGATCCTAATTTACGATAGTAACGTATTGTGTTGTGAAAATATAATAGATGAGCCTTATTTGTTCGTTTATTTTTGCCAGTGAAGCATGTGCTTGCCAGAGAGAAAGAGAGAGAGAGAATTCCTCATGGGGTGTAGTCATACTGCAGTCTCTTCACCTCCATTTCTCCTTCTGGGATTTTGGGCACATACCCCCCCCCATGCACACACACACACACACACACCCCTGATGTGTTTTTCAAGCCTCTGGGTCCAGGACTCAAACTGTAATTGGCCGTTTGGGATCTAGCCATCTTCACCACCATGCCACAAACAGGTCCAGGTTAGCCTTATCATCTAAAACTGCTCTGTCCATTCAGTAGCCATCACCCATGGTGACTATTTAAATTCAGAAATTTTAAAAATCCAGATTTCATTCCCTTAGACATGCTAGCTACACTTGAAGTGCTCAATAGCACAGGTAGTTGGGGTTACCATATTAGGCCACGTAGGACCCGTGCAGAGAGTTCTTCTGCGAGCACGGGAAGTGTCTCTATTGGCAAGCTCTTCTGAACATATCTAATGAAACCTCGCATTATTTTCACAAACAGAAAGTTTCTCAACATTTGTATGAACAGAGAACTCTTCTCCACAGAAATTTTTAGATAACAAGCCTAGAAGCCCCAAACATGGAAATACAATAAACTAGAATTACATTATATGGAGTGATTTGTGGTTGTGCTCAACCAAATAAAATTCTTTTTCATTTGGATCTTCCTGACCTTCTATTTTCTTTCTCCTCCACCCCAACTGTTTAAGAACCAAAGTTAACACTATTTGACAGTTTAGTCTTTTTTAGTACTTTAAAAAAATAAATTAAAAGACTACCTCTGTTAGGGGTTTTATGAATTCCTTTTCTGACTCATCACTTAAGCTGCATCTCCATGAAAAACACTGAATCCCCTATGATGGAAAGCAAAGACTATAATCCATGCTATTGTTTTATTCTTAACTGAACTTAATTTATTAGGGATCATTGCATTTCAGAAACTGCACTGAGTAAACTGCTGGGCAAAATTCTAAAAATCTTGGTCCAGCCATGGGTGTGTCACTATGTGATACTGGAAGCCATATAGGAAGGCCTAGTTTCATGTCCTGGGTCTGCCTGAGCACGCCATGTGGTCACATGGGATGCAGGGCTGGGAGGAATATAGAAGCTTGAAGATCCGCCAAATATGTTTCTCTCTCTCTCAAAGGAAATCAATAAATCAACTTAAAAACTGGGAAGAAATTCTACCTTTATACAACTTGCTTTGTATTGTGTGTGTGTGTGTGTGTGTGTGTGTGTGTGTGAAAGAG
>NW_006159439.1:1782442-1809921 GCF_000334495.1 Tupaia belangeri chinensis | reverse complement strand
GTGTGTATGTATGTGTAAGGATGGTGGATTTTACATTTGAGTGAGGTGAATACTGATTCACAAAATCGTTTCTGAACTACAGACACAAATAGTATAATTAAACATTTTTAATGAAATAAGTTTAAAATCATATTATCCCTGAGTTTTGCAAAAAAGACAATATGATCATTCTTTTAAAAATGGTTCAAAGAAGCATATACATTCATAAGCATATTTTAATCAGAATGTACATGTATTTTATATCATATATACATGCAGGTAATACATTTAAATTCAAGACCCAATAACATATAGGGAACAAAAGGATCAGACCGTTGTGCAGCGATAAAGCAAAATGCCTCTGCCAGACAGACCCACAAGAGTTGCTGATTCTCCTCTGGTGACATTGGGAGTGCCCTGGTGTGTGTGTGCTTGTTTCTCTGATCCTGATGGCCCATCACAGGGTGGGGTGGCTCATGGGTCAAGACTCTGCTTAATGTTCTTTCTTTGTTTCTGTCATTCATAGACATAAATTTACACTAAAAATCTATTTTTAAAAGCATATATATATTTACCATTTTGTGTGTAATATATATATATATATATATTTGAGTTTTTGCTGTAAGGCATGTGCACTCTTTGGAAAGACAGATGGAGAGAGAAAAAGTGAGAAATCACTCCAAAGGGGCATGACCACTCCGCAAATTCTTCTCCTCTACTTTCCTCTTGGAAACTGGGCACACACGCACATGAGACTGGTCCATCTCAAGTTGCCAGGTCGGGGACTCAAACCACAATGGGCCACGTGTAAGTCCAGCACCCTAATCTCTATACCACTTACTGGCCCCAGTGTGTAATGGTTTTCAACATTACCTTTTTTTTTTTTAAGGGTACAAAGCTGGTCATTTTAGCTTGTTCAGTTATCTTAAAGTTTTAAAATTACAATACTACAAAGCTTAGTATCAAAACATTTGAATAAGTCTCATTAGTTTATTTATCTATTGGACACCTTTATTGGCTGCCTGCTCCATGTCATGAATTGTTATAGATAAGTGCTAAGAATTAGTTTTGTCATGTTGCACTCAACAATAACCTTTATACACATCTAATATTGTTTCAAATTAAGTGATTTAAATAAAAATTAGAAGAAACAATGTGCCTGCTTTGGTTTGATTCTTCACAATTTTATTTTTGAAATAATGAAATGTCTTATGTTATCTTTCTTTTAATGAAAAAAAAAAACCCAAAATTTTAGCTTTCTGCTATCATCTACACTCATTCTTTAAGACTTAACATTTTTTTTTAACCTTACTGTTATTCTTTTTGTATTAATTGTCACTTCAGTCATTACTAGCTTTTTATTTTTGTTATTCCATCTCAATTGGGAAACTATATTCTTCCATTCCACCTATAAATTTGCTGTCATTTATTAGACTCTAATAAAGGCTTTTAATTTTTTTTCACTGCATCCCATCAAATCATGACCCTCCTGTTTCAGCCTCCCAAGCCACTGGATCTGCCAGCCCACCTGCATATGGCCTTTAGGTGAGACTGGGAATCAAACCCTGGTCTCTCACATGGTCCTAGCCTGAGGAGTACCTCTTGGCAGTACACATCACCATGGCTAGGCTTTCAACCAATTGCTAAGTTCCTATAGGATTAGATAGGATTAGTACAGATACCATTTCTTCTTTCCAGTTAGTGTTTTGTTTAATACTAAGATTATCATATCATTTTTCTCCTTTAGTTTTTTGTTTTGTTTTATTGTGTTTTGTTTCTTTTTTAGAGAGATTTTTGCTATAAGGCATGTGTGTTCACTAGAGAGACAGAGAGAGAGACACAGAGACAGAAAATGAGAAATCACCCCCAGTTGAGATGGCCATGCCACATATTTCTTCTCTTCCATTCTCCTCTCAGGATTTTGGGCACACACGCACACATGCTCAGCATGAGTTTGAAACCAGGGGATCTGGGACTCAAATCATAATCAACTACATGGTAGTCCAGTAACGTAACGATTATACTATCTGCTGGTCCCACAGGGAAGATTTTTCATTAGTTACGATAAGTTGCTTTCTCAAAAAATTTGTACATTTCATTTACACTAAATTTATTGCCTTAAAATGTTTTATAATAGTCTCTTTTTAATGTCAGTGTAAGACTTTTCATGATGATATCTCTATTATTATAGATCATGGTAATTTGCATACTTTTTTCTTTTCTTTTTTCCTTAGTCTATCCAGATATTTATAAATTTTATTAATTTTTTCAACCTGTTTGTTTCATTTTTAGTTTGTTTATGGTTTCATTGTTTTTCTCTTTTCTCTTTTTTTAAAAGAAATATTTTATTTAACTTTATTTAAATTTATTCAGTTAGTTGGTTTTTAATTTGACCAGAAAGGGATAGAGAGAGAGAGTGAGAAAGCAAGCTGCCAGGCCTGGGACTTGAACCACAGTCAGCACCCTTAACCATTATGCCACCTGTTGGCTCCTCTTTTAACTTGATCTTTCTCTCCTAATCTCTTAAACTGAAAACCCTCAACACTGATTTTTTAAAAATATTTATTTTGCCATAGAGTGCATAGGCTTGCTGGAGAGAGAAAACAAAACAAAACGGAATGAAAAACCAAAAAACAAAAACAGAGAGAGTGAAATCACCCCTAAGGGAGATGACAGAAATCCTTTTTTCCCCTTTTTCTTCCTGGGATTTTGGGCATACATGTGCACTTTGCACAAATTTTAAGGCACCAGGTCTGGGACTCGAACTGTAGGCGGCCATTTGGGAATCCATCGCCTCAGTCATCACAATACCTGATGGCCCCAATAGCATTGATGTTAAAATACTTTCTTGCTTTGGGGTCAGTAGGCAGCATGATGGTTAAGGGACTGAACTCCCACATGGCTGACTGTGGTTTGAATCCTGGAGCTGGTGGCTTGCTTTCTTGCGTTTCCTCTCTTTCTCTCTCTGGTCAAATTAAATAGTAATAATAAATTAAATTAAGTTAAATAATTTTTTAAAAAAAATTTGAAAATAAAATATTGTTTTACTTAATATAGAATTTTATGTTATAATTTTCCTCTAAGCCCTGCTTCGGTGGTTTTCCAGCATTTTTGATATTTTGTGTTTGTATTATCAGTGTAAAATCTCATTTCCTTTGTAATTTCTTCTTTTACCCTTGAATTATTTGGAAGCATGATGCTTGCTTGAAAATATTTTGCAAGAGTATTGTAACCAGCTTACAACTCTAGTGTAGGTTGACTAGCCTTATTCAACATACCTAGGAGCAGAAGTATTTTGGAAGTCAGGTTTTTTATTAAGATTTGGAATATTTGCATATTTGTAATAAAATATCTTGGGATGTAGCCCTACTTTAATTATGAAGTTTACTTATGTGTCATATACACTTTATAAAATGCAACTGCTCAAAGGTAATTTTGTAAAATATTTTTGTACTGCAGCATTTTGACCATGATCCATCACATGAAGTCAGGTGGAATTTTCCACTTGTGGTGTCATGCTGGTCGTCAAAACATTTTGGTATATGGAGCAGTTTAAATCATGGATTAGGGATGCTCACCTTGTATTCCCTACCTCACAGCATCATACATACATCATTGATTTTCCAAATGGCTTAGGAAGAAATGCCTATTTAATTAGCAATAAAATATTTTTCTTTAATATATTCTATATATCCTAGGTAAAATTGGTTTTGTATTAAATCCAAATATAATTGTTCATTCACCCAATACCCATCCATACTCTTCTCACAAATCCTGCTAAAACCTGCTCAAAAACACAGCTTACTCTATGCGTGCTGTTTTTTTTGGAGAGGTTTTTGCTATAGGGCGCGTGTGCTCTTCAGAAAGACAGAGAGAGACAGAGAGACAGAAAAAGAGAACTCACTCCCCAGGGGAGATGACCATGCTGCAATTCCTTCTCCATTCTTCTCTGAATCTTGCGCACGCACACACGTGCCTGGAGTGAGTTTAAGCCACTGTGTCTGGGACTCAAACCGCAGTCGACTACATGGGAGTCCAGCGATATAGCCATTAAACCAACTGCTGGTTCCAATGTGTGCTGTTAAGTAGTAGCCAAACCTAAGGTACTGCTTTTTCTTTCCTGACAAATCTAGGACTCCCGTGAGAACTTCATGAGCAAAATTTGGTTAGTGAAACTCCAGAAATTCTAGGAAACAATTTTCTTGAGGGGATTAGATCTATAAAAAGAGGAAGCATCATGTTTCTTTTTCATTAAATATCACAGAGATTTGTTCAACTAAGCTATATTCAGAGTTAATGAAGAATGTAGTTGTGTGTATATTTGTGCTCTATATTATTTGTTTTTAACATTTGTCCCACTCCTTTAAAATTATTATCTTTACCATATTGTAAGTATCTTTAATTATTCATGTGCACTTGAAACTTTTCTGGAACAGATAGCTATGTAAATAAATATGCTTACTTAACCTCTCTCATCTTCAGTCACCTTCCCTATGTAGTCCAAAGAATAATTCCTATTTCATAAGACTTTTATGAAGATTAAATGAGAAAACATATGTAAAACGCCACTGTGTCTGGGACTCAAACCGCAGTCGACTACATGGGAGTCCAGCGATATAGCCATTAAACCAACTGCTGGTTCCAATGTGTGCTGTTAAGTAGTAGCCAAACCTAAGGTACTGCTTTTTCTTTCCTGACAAATCTAGGACTCCCGTGAGAACTTCATGAGCAAAATTTGGTTAGTGAAACTCCAGAAATTCTAGGAAACAATTTTCTTGAGGGGATTAGATCTATAAAAAGAGGAAGCATCATGTTTCTTTTTCATTAAATATCACAGAGATTTGTTCAACTAAGCTATATTCAGAGTTAATGAAGAATGTAGTTGTGTGTATATTTGTGCTCTATATTATTTGTTTTTAACATTTGTCCCACTCCTTTAAAATTATTATCTTTACCATATTGTAAGTATCTTTAATTATTCATGTGCACTTGAAACTTTTCTGGAACAGATAGCTATGTAAATAAATATGCTTACTTAACCTCTCTCATCTTCAGTCACCTTCCCTATGTAGTCCAAAGAATAATTCCTATTTCATAAGACTTTTATGAAGATTAAATGAGAAAACATATGTAAAACATCTAGCAAAGTGTTCAGAACCTGGCAGCTATTTAATACATACTAGCTTTCTCTCCTGCCCCATTTAATTTCTTTCTTTTGGTCATATGGGCTCTATTAGCATTTCTATTCTCAATATTGATAGACTAAGTGATGCCAAGGAAACTTTTGATACCTAAAACCTATGATTTTAAGCTAGTTTCATTTTGGCAATTTTTTTTCTAAGCCCTTAAAAATACAGAGACATTTTTCTTTCTCTTAAGTTCTTTACTCTACACAGAAGTTCCTGAGGAAAAACCCTAGGGAAGCTGATTTTTAAAAAAAAATAAATTTACAAATTCAACGTTTCAGTCTTTTGCTGCCATTTTCCCCTCTGTCAAACACATCTGTTTTGCTTTTGCCTCAGTGGGTTCCCTGCAGGAGTCTACTTTTTGACATGATTATCCCGGCAATCTCATTTTCTGCTCCCACGCTGGCAGCTACCTCCTGAAATGCTTTAAGATATTTTACAGATTTTTGTTAGTGACTCTTGAGAGACTGTGCTTTTTGGAGGTAAGATTCTTGAATTAAATCATCTGCTCGAGTGTCTTTCTAATCTCTGTGTTCAGTCTTGTTCTTAAATGAATAATTTATGTTCTGCGGCTCATGTCTGAAGAAAGGTGCAAACTTGCCTCTCCCTTTAGGAAACAACTCTGAGCAGTTCTAACTTGTGGAAGTTCAGTGATGGTACCACTGAGCTCTAATGCATTAGCAGATGTGTTATGACCTTAGGGTGTCTTTGCAACCGTGATAAGATATTCGATTCCCATTGGTCAGAGAATTCCACAAGGGACTGCGTTTTCTCACCATTGAGATATTTTCCCAGAGAAACAGAGAATTTCTGACTCATGGTTGTTTTACCACCTGCAAGCTTCTCCTTTTTTATCAATCCATTATCTTAGAAGACATGTGACATCTTCCTTGTAGGAATAGCTTCATTACATTTGCTCCTCCACCGCCATAATGTCATTCAGAGTGGTAATCATTCACTTTGATCATCCTACTGAATAATAAATTTTCTGTGACTTGTTTCCTCCTTGAACCCATCTTCTTCCGACAAAATCAGCAACTTGCTCTTGTGTTCATTTATATTACACACATTCCTGAGCTTTTTTTAAAGATCATTTAAATCTACCACTCATCTTTGGATTCAGCAATAAGAAGATTATCATGTGATATAATTGTTGTAAATACATCCTATCTTCCCTGCTTTTTTTCTCGTCCCATCTTCAGTTCATTTTCTCACAGGCAACATGTCTTTTAAATACGTATGACTGCTTACATTAGGTTTCTTTAAAGAAAGCCATGAGTAGGCCCCGTATATGAAAGGACCAGCTTCTTGATGTGCTCCAAAGGGGTCTTTGTAATTTTGTTCTTACTTATCCTTTGATCTGTATCTTATACCACTTCTAAAAACATATCTGTAGTCCAGCCATCCTTCAAAACCATCATGTTCTGTCACGTTCTGTGACTTTACGTATTGTGCTACTTTTCTCGGGAACGTCACATTATAATTTTCCAACTCTGTCTTTAAGATCGGTTTCAATGTGGACTCAGTCCTAGCACCGCATCCACATCTGCTCTCCTACCGATTAATACCTTGCCTGCATTTCACATCGTCCGTGAATAACTTTCACAACAGCTTTCATTATATATTTTTTTTTCTAATGAAAGAAATTCCCCTGGAAAAAAGTCTTTCAAGGATGGTATATCTTTTTATATCTAGGACATAGCACAAATTCTACTCCATAGAAAATACTGGCAGCATCAATGATTGGGGGAAAGCACAGACAATAAATAATGCAATGTATTCGTGTGTGATGTTGCGATTTATTTTAGAAACAGATTGTAAACAGAGCAAAATGAGTCTCTGGGAGAAAAAGAGGTTCAAAAATAAAAGGGAATTAGAAAAATAAAACCTGAAGGGAGGTGCTGAGTAGGAACTTGAAAAGAACATAAAAAAAGAAATAAAGAGGCATTTATAGTTTTGTATTGATATATGTGACTAAACCTTGAGAAATTAAGGCTTGTTATGTCCCAGTTATGCATGTTTCTTAGGGAAAATGGAATTCATGTAACCTGATACTTATTTTGCCAGATATCTTTTGCCATTCTTAGATAATTAACTAAAATATGAGAGGACTTTAAAGAGTTAGTGGAGAATGGAATTCAGGTATGACTTTAGTTTGGTGCAAATAAAATTTGAAATCCTTTCATACGTTTTTCATATAATATATACATGCACTGTCCATGAACTTTTTAGAGACTTCCATGTATATCAGACTTCATAAAGGTGTACGTTTACTCTGCTGCTATCATGTTTGAATTGCCTAAGGATAACATGCTCAATCATTCTACTTAGATAACTTTGCAATGTGGGAGAGAGTAAAGTCTGCAAATATTGGAGAAACAGAGTAAAAGAAACTCTGCTTGCTTACTGGCAGAGGTAGGAAGGTGGTATGGTAAGGGAGGGAAAGGCAAAGAAAGAGTAACTAGTACACATTTGTGGGAGAAAAGGAATACTGAACATAGTCATGGGCTGGGGGTTGTGTCCAGAACTGGCTGGTGTCTAATGAGGGTACTTAGCGCAAATTATTTAATCTCTTTAATTCTTTCTCTTTTTGATAAGAGAGATTTTTGTTATAGGGTGTGTGCACTCGCCAGATACACAGAGAGAGACAGAGAGACAGAAAGTGAGAACTCACCCCCCAGAGGGGATGGCCATGCCACAATCCCTTCTCCTCCATTCTCCTCTCGGGATCTTGGGCACACACACATTCATGTCCAGTGTAAGTTTTAAACTGCTGGGTTCGGGACTCAAACCACGATCAGCTACGTGGGAGTCCAGCAACATAACCATAACACCATCGGCTGGTCCGTAATCTCTTTAATTCTCATCAGTAGAACTAAGATGTTACTAACTTACAGGTGGTTGCAATGATTAAACTACACTATGTATGTAAAAGTAAACTGCTTAGCTACAATTTCAATACAAGTATTTTTTCCACATTTTTAACCTACCATAAATCTTTCTCTTAAAAATATTTTTAAAAAGCACACTTTAAGTATATAATAGTGAAAAATAAAAATATCTTTATCACACTTGCTTCAGAATTCTTGTATTATCAATATAGCCAACAATTTTATTCATAATGTAAGATAAAAATGAGTGAAGGCTTAGGCCTTCCCTCCAGTTTGGAAATTAATTTAATTTCTCTTTGGTTTCATGCTTTCCCACAGGCAGTTTAGAATGTCACATACATTTAGAGTAGACACATTGTACAGAGAAATTGTGCAAAACATTCATGACAATCCTCATTTGAGACATAAACACTTCTTGTTTCCTGCTCGTGTTTTCAATAAAGTCATCTTATTTCAAGCAAAATTACTTAAAATATAACTAAACACATGTTCTGCAAAACAGCATATAAGAGAAGCTCTTACTTTTGGTGCATGAAAGAAAGAGTCAAATGCATCTTGAGGGTTTCTTAACTTAACTGTCTCTGAGACAGAGCTAATTGCATTACCACTAGACTCCAATCTTTGATTTTTCCCCAAGATCTTTTACTCCCAAGTCTTCATGCCCTCTTCCCTTTGTATTTTATTTTTTTCCATTTACAATATCCAAGGTGCCAAATTGCTTTCTAATACTAATAATTTCCTTTCTCTTTCTTTCTCCCAACTTCTCATTTTTCTTGTATCCTCCATTACGGGGAGAATCTACAAAGTATAAAGTTGTTCTGGTAAGTCATTCTTAGACCAAGAAAAACAATTGTTTTCAAGAAAATTTAGTAATATCAGAACCTTGACTATTTCTCCCCATTGAGCCCAATGTAGAAAGAGGCCTGAAAACATTCATCACCTCTTTGGACAGAGGAATCAATTTTCTAATATATCAATGAGAAAAACATATTCCTTCATATATGTTTATACACACACACACATAAATATATATATATTACTCAGAGTCTAATTTTTAAAATGTTTGTTTTTTAGCATTAAATTTATGAGCAATATAGGCATTCTTTAAAGGTTAAAAGCTGTAGGTGTCTGATTTGGTAAATCACACATACTAACTAAAAAGATTTTACATTCCTTTTAGACAGATATCATATTTTATTCTTCTGGAATCTTAAAGTTCCAAGCTTTCATAATAGAGTTTGTTAAACATACATCAAATTGAGTTAAATTTAACATGCCTCCTAACTCAAGAGAAATATGAGAATTCAACAAGTGGGATCTGCCCATAGTGAGAGTATACAATGATCATAGGAGAGGAAAATAAAGAATAATAGCCTTGGTCTAGCCAAGCGGCACAGTCGGCAGCAAACTAAATTTTAGTACTGGAAGTAACGTGGCATAACATTGGTTTTGGATCCTCATGTTGGCTTGAACATGTACTGGGCAGATCCTGAGAAGCAGGAGATCTGTAGAGCAGGGATCTTGGCATGGTAAGATCCTGTTGAGGGTGCATGTGTGTCTTTTTCTCTCTCTGGACAAGCATACGTGCTCTCTGTGACAAGTAAAACAAACAGTAGTAGGCTTTGATTATATTGTTGAGTGTGTAACCGATAAAGTAATACAGGTGTGGCAAGTAGATCCACAGATATTCCCATTCTTCTCCATTCTTTTTCTACCCATTTGGGATTTTGATAAAAAGCAAGGGTAGAAACATCAAAATAGTTACATGTGCTTGACTTATGGAACTGTTTGCTACATAATGTTGTCCCCCTGAGAGATGTAAGATAGCAACATTTCTGCCTTCTCTACTGTGTTCTCAGTGTAACGGAAAGGAGTACTTAAGTTTTAGAAAGCCTTTTTAATTTTTAATTTTCAATTTTACTTTCCTTTTTATTATAACTTTATTTTTATCGACCAAAGTATGTACTGTTATTCACACAGGGATAGTCTTTTGGGAAGAGAATGATGTTGATTCATTGGTGCTTTGGTGCCATTTGGGGTAAGCCATTGCTAGATGTTTCAGCCAGTGTCAGCTGATGCTGTGAACATCATGTGAATATGCAGCCCGTACAGTGGAGCTGGAGTTATGTAATGGTGCTTGAAAGTTTTAAACAGATGGCGTGGTCCTGTGACAAACACTTTTTAATTGAAAACAACAACAAAAAATTCCTCTTTGGGTAAATGATGTGTGTTGCACAGTTAGGTTCTAGTGTGATTTTATTGGCGTCCAGCCAGAGGAAGGGTGTGCAACTACATGAGTTCTACTCACTGAGCAGTCCAAGCCTTTGTGCATATGCACAGGCCCCCACCCCCTTCACACCACAGCTGGTGCTTGTTTCCACCACTGAGTTTTAAATAATTCAGTGAAATTCTTGAGAAATAGAGAATGTTTTGCATAATTTTGAAGCTTGATTACTATTTGCACCAAATGTTGCTGATCAGCAAGATTGCCTCGATGGGAATAGTGAAGATTCCCTTTGAATTGAAATGAAACACAAATTCGTTATCCTATAAGCTCGAAAAGAGGAAAGCCATCACAGTATCATGTCGCGTGTAATATAGTAAAATTATGAAGGTAGAAGGCAGATCACAATACAATGTCTAGTTTGTGGTCTTTTCTCTGAATCCTTAAAAAGGAGTGATACCCCTTTATTGCAGTTACATAAAATTTACCATTTTAAAAATGGTCTCATTCATACATGCTTGGGGTATTTTCCCTATCCATCCCCAAGAATTATTATTAATATTAAAGTAAAAAGTTTATGATTATGCTGGCAGTAGTAGGCACCATAGTTAAATTCTCTTTGTATATTTTTTTTATCTACAAGTAGAACACAATTATATAAAGAACATCAAAGCAATAAAGAGCACAAGACTTTTAAGGAATATAAGGAGCCCTTGGTTTAGAAAAATTTCTCATATATGAAAGATGATTGTACTTTGGAACATAATGACTAAGAAGGCAGCTCAATTTCAGAAATAAAAGGGAAAGGAAGTGAATCAAAGAACTTGGGAAGTTAGTGAAGGGAAGCGTTTTCTTTAAAACGTTAGAATGAGGCCAGATGCAGTGGTACAGCAGTGACTGATGCAACGCTCCACAATTTTAAGGCCACGTAGGAAGATCCCAGCTTATGTCCTGGGGTCCCTCTGTACCTGCCAGTCACATGAACATGTGCTGGTGATCCTGGTTGGATGAGGCTGGGTGTGGATCACAGTGCAAAGACCCTCTTAGGGGTGCCTGTTTCTCTGTTTGTCTCTCACATGAAAGAAAACAAAACAAAACAACAAACAAACAAAAAACCATTAGAATTAGAGGATGGACCAATTGAAAGTTTTATGCACATAGAGTCTGGGACTTGACTGGCGTATGGGGGAAAGAATTCCCAGCCTTGACTAGTTCTGTTCATAGGCATGATGGTCAAGCAGGGTGGATAATCATCCACGTCTAAGAAACTGAACAAATGGCTACTCTTACTGGCTGAAATGGTCAGGTCATTGTATGTGGCAACAAACAACAAACAGGACACAGAAGGCAACAATTCTGCTATTTAGGATGTCCTGTCAAAGAGGCCTAGATTTTGTGTCCTGATATGATTGTTCCAAATGACTTACCCAGTCCTTGTTCTGCTGCATCTGAAGGATACTCGATACCACCTCTGGTTGCATGGACAAACCACCACCTTTCTAACGTATATGATTTACTGGGTTTAGCTGATATGAATGGGCTATTTATACATGAGGGACCCATGAACCAAGGATCTTTTATTCTCATAGAATCCAAAATAATTAATCCCAGTTAATCCCAAAGAATCCCTGAATAGACTGAGCACTGAAAAAAATTTCATGAATAAGAGAGCTAAAGAATGAAGGTGTTACTTGATCTATGACATATTAAACTAAATATAATAAGGAATATTATAAGATAATTTTTCAAAAATAAGAAGCTTTTGGCTTTTCTGTGAAAGTAAATTAGGTAATTTTCTATTAAAGTCAGTAAACATTCCATTATTGCATTGTCATATAAATATTTATATCTGGGTACTCTAAGATCTTATTAAAGCATTTGCATAAAGAATTAATAAATTGGCCACTGTTGAAACTTTAATGCAAATAATAGAAGGATGATGCAGTGGGCGGAAGGGACGTAAGATAGTGCAGATCTCCCATGAAGGAGAGACTCTATGATACTTTTCCTCATGGCATTTAGATCGTCAAATAGAATAATATCTGTCCATATTTGAAATTGCAATTTATATAGTTTATAGGGTAAGAGTCATCTTATTTCTTTCTATCTCCACCTCTGGAAATCGCGTACTTATTAACAAACCTCTTGGAAAATATCTTATCTGAGTAACCTCTTTCTTTTTTTTTTTTATTAAAAACATTTGAAAGTTTATTTCCTTCATGAGACAGAGAGCACTTCCAACAGGATTTTCACACTGCTAATTAACCCCAGCCTCTTCAAGCAACGAACACGGGCATCCCCATGCCTGGTATGTTCAGGAAGACCTTGGGACACTGACTGGGACTTTCCCTATGGCTTCTGCATCATAGAGCTTTGCATGACTGCTGTGCTACTGTGGTTATTTATAACACTGCAAATTTTAATTATTTTTATAAACAAATTGTGGGAAAATACAGACAACATACATCTTAACTATTTTTTTTTTTTTTTTGGTAGAGTTTTTGCCTTCGGGCGTGTGCCCTCGCTGGAGAGAGAGAGAGACAGAGATAGTGACACGGAAAGCGAGAAATGATCCCCTCAGGGGAAATGGCCATGCCACAATCCCTTCTCCTTCACTTTTCTCCTGGGATCTTAGGCATGCACACACATGTACCTGGCGTGAATTTTAAGCCACTGGGTCTGGGACTCAAACCATGTCTGGTCATGTGGCAGTCCAGCAATGTAACCGTTATGCCATCTGCTGGTCCCCATTGTCTTAACTATTTAACTTTAGTTATTTATTTTAACTTTTTTAAAAAAGAACTAGTTAATTTTATTATTATTATTGTTATTATTATTTAATTTATAGGGCGTGTGAGTTCACCAGAGAGAAAGTGAGAAAGTAAGTCCCCAGATCTGGGACTCAAAACACAGTTGGCCATGTGGGAATCCAGCGCCTTAACCACCACACCACCTGCTGGCTCTAGAATCTTTCTTTTTAAAGGCTGAATATCATCCTGTCGTGTGTAGCTATCACATTTTGTTGATTCATCTGTCCATGGACACTTGGGTTGCTTCTACCCCAGCTGTCTGAAGAGTGCAGTACAAGTCAGAGCTCTTTGAATCTTTGCTTTCACTTCTTCTGAGTACAAACCTAGGCGTGGAATTGCTGGGTTGTGTGTATTTTTTTTTCCCATAGGGCCTATGTGCTCGGTGGAGGGAGACAGAGAGAGAGAGATAGAGAGAAATCACGCCCCAAGGGGGATGGTCATGCCTCAACCACTTGTCCTCCATTCTCGGGATTTTGGGCATACATGCACACATGCCCGGCATGAGTTTCAAGTTGCTGGGTCCAAGATTCGAACCATGATCAGCCATGTGAGAGTTCAGAGCCTTAATGATTGCTGGCCCTTGGAACTTCTTTTAAAAATGTTCTGAGGAACCACCATTTGGGTGGTTGTAGCCATTTTTAGTGCTTGTAGCAATGTTTACTCTTTTTACTGCTATCTCATAAACATACAGAAACACGCACAGGTCAAATGTCACACACGGAGTACACGCTGGGTCAGAAGTTTTTTTTTCTCTTCCTTCTTTTATTTTTCCTATGTTTGACCCTATGCCCTTTCCCACTCGCCCATTACACTATCTCTGCTATATACAGTTGTCTTCCAGAAGAATTATTGAAAAAGTGATACATGCAAGTAAAGGGAGAGGGGCCACGAGTTCCAATTATCAGCTCATAAAGTTTTTACCAATAGGGAACATAGATTCTATTCAGGGTTGGATTAAGGGAGGGTCTCCTGCAGATCCACAATTGTAGGTGAGTCTCCAGGGAATGCAGTTTCAGGAAAGCAGTTCTGGTACGCAGGGATGATTATCAGCGGCACAGCAGCCATCTTGTAATTACCAGGAATGGTGTTGTGGGGATCTGCAGTATGAGTTGTCCTTGGGTATCTGGCTTCCTTAAGAATGGTAGAGTAGTTCTTGTTTTTCCCTGAGGTAATGCAGAGCTGGTAACCATCATCTTCTCACTGTCCATAGGTAGAGAACATCCTCCTATACAATATATTTCTCAATTGGTTTAAGAGAGCTGAAGTTTTTTTTCCTGCTGCTTACAGTTGCAAGTTCATCCTTATTTTCAGCCTCAGCTTGCCGCCTGCGGCCGGCAGCCACCCGCCGGCCTGGGCCAAAGCCGGGCCATCCAGCCCCGGAGAGGCAGGGGGGCCAGGGCCCCCGGAGGGGGCCCGGCCGAACAGCACACGGCACGTGGGGTGGACCCCGGCCTCGGGGGCCCCAGAGGGGGCCCTGGATGGGGCCCGGCCAAACAGTGCGTGGTGCAGGGGGCGGAGCCCTGGCCGCAGGGGCCACGGGGCCCCGGCCAAACGGCGCGCGGGGCGGAGCCCTGGCCTCGGGGCAGTAACCTCTTTCTCACCTTGAGATATTTTAGCCCATTATCGTATTGTTAACAGAAATATCTGAGATTGGGTGATTTATCAAAACCAAACCAAACAAACAGATAAAACCCAAAATATAGAGAATTATTGGTAAAACTCATGATTCTGGTTAGTTGAAAGACATCACAGAATGGTGGAAAACAGAACTTTGAGTGGAGCAGGGGTCTATAGCCATGTGGCCTCTGTCTGTTTTATTTTCTTAACTTATTCACACACCAGAACTCTTCCACCCCGCTACCCCCCACCCAATGATGTCACCACACTCAAAGGCCTTACCCCTGGGAGTCCATGAAGGAATTAAGTTTTCACTTAACACCTTTACAATAAATACAGTCAAGGCCAATACATTAACCCCTAGGGACATACAACTACTGTCTGTTCAGGCAAAATTCCAAAACAAGAATGTTCTTCTTTGGAAGAACAGCCATTATCCAAACCATAGTAACACTGAAATACACCGGTAATTTATTGGGGTCTACTCTCCATCCCAGTTTGGAAAACAGACTGACTGAAAAGACTTTGGAGACTGATGCTGGAGTCAGAGACTATTGCTTCCATATTTGGGTAACACTTCTAACATACCTGCTAGCTCTTGGAAAGACTCAGTGTGGTGAGAGGATAAGTGATACCCATCATGGGCACATGAAAGAATTTATGTAATGTAATGAACCTATATTTAATAAGCATATTCATGACTGGTAATTAGCAGTGATTGAAACACAATTACAGTGCTCCAGGACTCCCATAGTTCCTTTTACATTCCAGGAAGCACATGGAAAATAAGCAGTGAAGTAACTTGTCATCTACCATAGCCTGTGAGAACAGGTGCTAGACGCTAGAATATAAAAATTGATGCCAGATCCTCATGTTTTTCTCTACCAGATATTACAAGTATGGTTATACTGGAAACAAAAGGAAAGGAAAATAAGCAAAACAATATATTACTTAGGGAGAGACTTTTATTTAGGACTCTTTAAGAAGTGACACGAGAACTACTTCTGCCTGCTTGTTTCACATCACATCTGAATATAAATGCTTGGCATAAGAAGCTTGGTCTAATGAATGAGTACACACTCAAGTTAGTTGGGAGAAAAAGCAACTAGAAATGGTTATAATAATATTTATTTCAAAAAGTATCATATTAGGCCCAGATGCAATGGTGGTACAGCATTCTACACTGCTGGAAGCCGTATGGAACATTGGGGTTGATTCCTGAGTTCACCTGCATACGCAGGGCAGGCACATAAATCATAATAAATAAATAAATAAATAAACAAACAAACTAACAATCAAACAAGTAAATAAATAAATAAGAATAAACTTTCAAAAAACTACATTATATCGTAGTGGTTAATTTTGGGTGTCAAACTAATAAATATCTACAAACCTGTTCATGCATTATTCTGGCATGTCTATGGAGGTGTTTCCTGTAGAGATTAAGATACAAGTCTAAGTGGAGTAGGAAAAGTAGATGGAGAAGCATTGCCCTCGATAGGGGGACATATCATACAATTAAAAAGGGCTGGGGAAAATAGATACAGGAGGCTAGTGGGTTTCTTCTGAGAAGAGAGTAAAGTAGGGGTTTTTTCTGCTGCGTTAGACATCAGAGCTCAAGGCCTTCTGTTTACAGACTGCAGAGTTTACACCAGCACCTGCCCAACCACTGGGTTCTTAGGATTCGGGCCTCAGACTATGTGATACCTGATCATCTTCCCTGACTCTGAAGCCTACAGACTACACTGAGCTATACACTAGCATTCCAAGGTCTTCAGCTTTGTTAGATGTGCTGTTGTGGGACTTCTCTGCTACCATAATCACATGAGCAGATTTCCCTAAGACATCTCCTCTTACATATCTTTACATGTCCTCTTGGCTCTGTCTTCCAAGAGAACCCTCACTAATGTACATATAAATATACTTCATATGTTAGGCATATGCAAGCCAGCAGACTAATAATTTTTTAATGAAAAGAGTAGATAAGACCATGAAATAAAAAAAAAAAGTCATAGATTCTAATTCCATTCACTGGCTCTTTGACTTAAAGCAAATATCAATTACATGTGATGCAATACTTTTATATGTAAAATGTGGGCTCTAACACCTGCCTCAAATTGGGATATCAAATGAAACGAGGCATGTAAGTGTTTTTTGAAAATATATATGCAATTTGGGCAATATAGATCATCAAAAAGGTGAAAAAGAAAGGAGAAATAGAAATTATATGAAAATCACTGCCCTCGATATTGTGATCTTTAATTTTCCTGTAATGTAACTTCTCCTCCCACCCCTTAATCATCAAAATATTCATACTTCATAACTAATTAGTTTTCTGGAAATTTAAGGAATTATATTTTTTAGAGTAAGTCCAAAGGTTTGAAATTCAGTGTCTTCTACAGTTTAAATATCTTAATTTTAAGAACAAAACCAAGGTTTATTTATTTTATCACCCTATATATAAAATAAAGTTTTCAATAATTAGAAAGAATACAGTTTCTTAGAATAGTCAAGACTGTCTGCAATAAATGATATAGCAAAACCCGAATCATTAAACTAGGTTCTAATAATCCAATAGCATTTTATTATCAAGGAAAGTCAATATTGTACAATCATAATTTTTCAATCAGTAGAAGAAGCAAAATTACCCTAAATGATAATCTCATTAGTGTCTATGAAGTAGTCAATAAAAGAGAAGCTCCTTTGCTTGAACGTTTATTCAGTTTCCTGATTCTGATTGTCCAATTAAGAAACTTGCATTGTTAATTCCAGTCAAGCGATCAATATACTTTTCAAATGTAAAGCAGATAATCAACTGCTGCAGATTCTTGCATTTATTAAAACGGCAATGTCAAAATATGCCAATATTTGTAGAAGTGATTAGAAGAGGCTGCTAGAACAGATTTCTTTGTAAACATTGTCCCTAATATATTTCTTTTCTGTTTGGATCTTTAATACATATGGGGACACTTGGAGCTGTTGAAGTGCATTTGTTTAAAAGAAAAGGGTCAAAATGAATGAGCTATGTTGAGCCTTTCCTGAGTGGATTACTTTCGATGTTCAGATGCTATTAATTTACCTAGGCAAAATGCATATCTACATAAGCAAAGCATTATGAATTCCGTTCGTTTTTTTTTTTTTTTTTTTGGAGAGGTTTTCGATATAGGGCACGTGCGCTCGCCAGACAGACAGAGAGAGACATAGAGACAGAAAGCGAGAAATCACCCCCCAGGGGGGATGGTCACGCCGCAATCCCTTCTCCTCCATTCTCCTCTCGGGATCTTGGGCACGCATGCACAAGCGTCCGGTGTGAGATTTAAGCCACCGGGTCTGAGACGCGAACCACGGTCGACTATGTGGGAGTCCAGTGATATAGCCATTACGCAATTGCTGGTTCCCTGAATTCCGTTCTATAAGCTACTTCTTGGTCTGGAGGACAGAAAGGTGGCCAGACTGACTGCTCATAACTAAAGTTTAGGGGAAGACCCGCTCTTGGCTCAGCGACCATCCACATAGCATAGGCTTCATCCTGATTCTGGTTCTGTTCCTGGATGAGAGTTGTCTACTGGAGCAGCCAGAAATACATGTGTATTTTGTTAATGGCCAGAAGGAGAGAGAGAGAGAACCTCCACCACACACTTTTTTTTCTTTCCTTTCAATCTGATGACCAAATTTAATCTTGAGTCTATTCCTGCACCAGTAACGGTCACAGAGAAATTTACTGTGGAGGTTAGCCTAGTATCTGGCCTTAGAGAAGTGGGATAAGGTTATCTTTTGTGACATGCAGCATCTGAGGCTTATTTATTTTATTTTATTTTTCCGTAAAGATGCATTTATGGTGGGGGACAGCACATTGACCTCTGAGAGTTGAAAGACAGAATTCTATTACTTATAATTCTGAATAAGACATGGCTATCAGGCAGGTCATAAAGGAGTCTGAACTCAGGGACTGGGTAACAGCAAACTGGAACTGTAGAGGGGTAACTTATGTATAGCAAGGGAGTGGTTAACTAGATTTCCCTGCTTCCTGAAGATTAATTAATTTGGATAACTCTGTGGGCTCCAGGTCATAGGGGTCCTTACCAGTTGCCTGGAACATGGTCCTGCAACAGTTACAGAAGGTGCTTAGTGGCCTTTAATGCGAGAGCCAATAAGGGAAGAGGTTGAAGTGTGGCCTTAATTAGCTGCTCAAGATGGACAAGGCATCTATCCAGGCCTCAAAACTGACTCCAGAGAGTATTCAAAACAAAATTGAACTGGTGAGCAATGTGTTCGTACTTGGAAAGTTAATTTTGCAGGCTGTGTTATGTACAGTGATTAAATGTACAAAATACATTTTTAAAAATTAAAAACAAGCAAGCAAAAATCAAATAAAAACTGGAACTAAGCAAAACTACATTATGCTTCTTGTGCCCTTTCCTTTCCTGTCTTTATTCACAGATGCTATGCCTGCTTGGAGGACTGAAGGCTCTTCCTACCTTCTCCTGCTCCTTCTGCTTTATCTTTCTCAGATTTTCTACCCCAGTATAAAATGAGAGGTGTGTTTTCTGTGTACAGCATGCAAGCAAACACACAAATAAGAAAAAATGGTGACCACTCAGTCAAATGGAAATTTTTCTAAGAATTATCTATAAGGTTTCTTAGGTACCATCCAATGATTACAAAGAGAGAGAGAAATAGAAAGTGAGAAATCAAACCACAGAGAGGATGGCCACACCACAATCCCTTCTTCTCCATTCTCCTTTTGGGACTTGGGGGACACACATATACACACCCAGCATGATTTTTAAGCCACTGGGTCCAGGACTAGAACCCACGGTGAGCCATGTGGGGGTCCAGCACCTTAGCTACCATACCACTTGCTGGACCCTGTAATTGAGCTTTGATACAAAATATGCATTACTTATACACTCTTTTGCTTGTTTAATATACTAAAAATGTCTAGCAATTTCACTTTATTTACTAAGAAAGAATAAATCTATATATTATTGAATTATCAGAAAAGTCATGACATACTTTTTCTATGATTTTTCTATGCAAAAAAAGAATTACGACTTTTCTGAAAACATAATATTAATTATCAAAATTTTGCTTGTAGTTTTGCATTCATATGTCATATAAAATTTTTTTTTAATGCTTTAGTTATTTTTCATTAATCTGTGCAGCAATTTCAGTAGAAATTTTCAGTGTTCTTCAGTCACAAAAAGTAATTAAAAGTAGAACTCTAGGTATGCTGGAAAAAAATAAACATTTTATTTGCCAGTAACTGAAATTTATTTGTTTTATTTTAAATAGAGGTTACTGATTTTTACTTTTACTGTTTCATTTTTGCCAATATACTTAAATGTGGACAGAGATACTTGACATTTACTTTTTCTCTAGAACACACTGGAGTGAAGTTTGACAGAACAAAGGAAAGAGAGACTGAGAGAATTATCAACATTCCTTAATGATTGGTTATAACTTTTAATTCTAATTTGATTTTTTAAATTTTAACTTAATGATTCTGGTTATCGGAGGCCACCTAAGGAGGTTGAGATAGTTGAGAAGGATTTATTTTTATCTTTTTTTCTTGGAGAGGTTCTCGCACGTGTGCTTGCCAGAAAGACAGAGAGAGACAGAGAGATAGAAAGCAAGAAATCACCCCCCAGGGGGGGATGGCCACACCAGAATCCCTTCTCCTTCATTCTCCTCTTGGGATCTCGGGCACGCATGCACATGTGCCCGGCGTGAGTTTTAAGCCACCGGTTCCGGGATGTGAACTGCGGTTGACTACGCTGTGGGAGTCCAGCGAAATAGCCATTACGCTAACTGCTGGTCCTGAGGAGGATTTTTTTTTTTTTTTAAGCAACAATCTAGTGTCTTAGATGAAATTTGAATAAAGCAATCCATTTACAGGAGAAATTAACCAATTAAAATTTTTTGTTGATTATCTATATAAGAAAAGATAGTACTGAAATGTCTAAAATTTTCTGATGCAGGGCCAAGTGATGGTGCACTGGTAATGTAACTGGACCACATGGGAAAGGTCCTGCGTCGTGTCCTGGGACTGTCCCAAACACTCAGTGCCTGCCCATGATCCAGGACCACTAAGACTGGGGGTGGTGAAGCCTTGAGGAATTCACCAGGGGTGTTCGTTTCTCTCTCCTTACCTCTCTCTCTCTGTCACTCTTTCATAGAAGAAATAAATGAACCTAAAAAGTTAAATGTTCTCACATTTGGTCACCATATCCTTTCAGGCATCACCACAAATACTGGTTGTCATTCTCAAAGTGCCTCACAGTTATATTCCAGAGGGGATCATTGCATCTGATCTGAAGCTGCTGTCAGTATATATGAGTAATAGCAGTTAGATGGGCTACAAACACATTTCTTCCAAATTCCAAATTCTTCTGGATCATCATCCTTACACTCTAGACAAATCTTAGTTGAAGTGTGGCCTTAATTAGCTGCTCAAGATGGACAAGGCATCTATCCAGGCCTCAAAACTGACTCCAGAGAGTATTCAAAACAAAATTGAACTGGTGAGCAATGTGTTCGTACTTGGAAAGTTAATTTTGCAGGCTGTGTTATGTACAGTGATTAAATGTACAAAATACATTTTTAAAAATTAAAAACAAGCAAGCAAAAATCAAATAAAAACTGGAACTAAACAAAACTACATTATGCTTCTTGTGCCCTTTCCTTTCCTGTCTTTATTCACAGATGCTATGCCTGCTTGGAGGACTGAAGGCTCTTCCTACCTTCTCCTGCTCCTTCTGCTTTATCTTTCTCAGATTTTCTACCCCAGTATAAAATGAGAGGTGTGTTTTCTGTGTACAGCATGCAAGCAAACACACAAATAAGAAAAAATGGTGACCACTCAGTCAAATGGAAATTTTTCTAAGAATTATCTATAAGGTTTCTTAGGTACCATCCAATGATTACAAAGAGAGAGAGAAATAGAAAGTGAGAAATCAAACCACAGAGAGGATGGCCACACCACAATCCCTTCTTCTCCATTCTCCTTTTGGGACTTGGGGGACACACATATACACACCCAGCATGATTTTTAAGCCACTGGGTCCAGGACTAGAACCCACGGTGAGCCATGTGGGGGTCCAGCACCTTAGCTACCATACCACTTGCTGGACCCTGTAATTGAGCTTTGATACAAAATATGCATTACTTATACACTCTTTTGCTTGTTTAATATACTAAAAATGTCTAGCAATTTCACTTTATTTACTAAGAAAGAATAAATCTATATATTATTGAATTATCAGAAAAGTCATGACATACTTTTTCTATGATTTTTCTATGCAAAAAAAGAATTATGACTTTTCTGAAAACATAATATTAATTATCAAAATTTTGCTTGTAGTTTTGCATTCATATGTCATATAAAATTTTTTTTTAATGCTTTAGTTATTTTTCATTAATCTGTGCAGCAATTTCAGTAGAAATTTTCAGTGTTCTTCAGTCACAAAAAGTAATTAAAAGTAGAACTCTAGGTATGCTGGAAAAAAATAAACATTTTATTTGCCAGTAACTGAAATTTATTTGTTTTATTTTAAATAGAGGTTACTGATTTTTACTTTTACTGTTTCATTTTTGCCAATATACTTAAATGTGGACAGAGATACTTGACATTTACTTTTTCTCTAGAACACACTGGAGTGAAGTTTGACAGAACAAAGGAAAGAGAGACTGAGAGAATTATCAACATTCCTTAATGATTGGTTATAACTTTTAATTCTAATTTGATTTTTTAAATTTTAACTTAATGATTCTGGTTATCGGAGGCCACCTAAGGAGGTTGAGATAGTTGAGAAGGATTTATTTTTATCTTTTTTTCTTGGAGAGGTTCTCGCACGTGTGCTTGCCAGAAAGACAGAGAGAGACAGAGAGATAGAAAGCAAGAAATCACCCCCCAGGGGGGGATGGCCACACCAGAATCCCTTCTCCTTCATTCTCCTCTTGGGATCTCGGGCACGCATGCACATGTGCCCGGCGTGAGTTTTAAGCCACCGGTTCCGGGATGTGAACTGCGGTTGACTACGCTGTGGGAGTCCAGCGAAATAGCCATTACGCTAACTGCTGGTCCTGAGGAGGATTTTTTTTTTTTTTTAAGCAACAATCTAGTGTCTTAGATGAAATTTGAATAAAGCAATCCATTTACAGGAGAAATTAACCAATTAAAATTTTTTGTTGATTATCTATATAAGAAAAGATAGTACTGAAATGTCTAAAATTTTCTGATGCAGGGCCAAGTGATGGTGCACTGGTAATGTAACTGGACCACATGGGAAAGGTCCTGCGTCGTGTCCTGGGACTGTCCCAAACACTCAGTGCCTGCCCATGATCCAGGACCACTAAGACTGGGGGTGGTGAAGCCTTGAGGAATTCACCAGGGGTGTTCGTTTCTCTCTCCTTACCTCTCTCTCTCTGTCACTCTTTCATAGAAGAAATAAATGAACCTAAAAAGTTAAATGTTCTCACATTTGGTCACCATATCCTTTCAGGCATCACCACAAATACTGGTTGTCATTCTCAAAGTGCCTCACAGTTATATTCCAGAGGGGATCATTGCATCTGATCTGAAGCTGCTGTCAGTATATATGAGTAATAGCAGTTAGATGGGCTACAAACACATTTCTTCCAAATTCCAAATTCTTCTGGATCATCATCCTTACACTCTAGACAAATCTTAGATGATTAGGATTTTACTAATTATCTAGGAAGAGGTTATATAATGTTTCTTGCTTCATATTTCAGTTCTTTTCCATTTCAACTTAATGTAACTTTGGATATATTAATTCTACTCTGTATACTTAAATTTGTAACTACCCATCAACAAAATTCTTACAAACTATGTAATTACTCAAGACACTCAACACACTCAAAGAAAGTTCTTTGAAAAGTTCAAAAAGGGAACAGCAGACGGTGTGATAGTTATGTCGACAGACTCCCGCATAGTTGACCATGGTTTGAGTCTCAGACCAGGCAGCTAAAACTCACTCTGGGCATATGTTCGTGTGCGTGAGTGCCCAAAATCCTGAGAGGAGAATAGAGGAGAAAGGGTTGTGGTGCCCAAAATCCTGAGAGGAAAATGGAGGAGAAAGGGTTGTGGCCATCTTTACTAGGGGGTGATTTCTCACTTTCTGTCTCTGTCTCTCTGGCAAGCACCAGTACCCTATAGCAAAAAATCTCTTTAAAAAAGTTCAAGAAAAATGTGCATTATGAAAAAAATTATGCATGGATTTCAGAATTCATTTGCACCAAAATAAACGTGTATTTTAATTCCCCATTTTACATGAACTTTTTGAAATCCTCTAGTGTTATAAACGTATATATGTAATGATCTGAAATACAATTAAATTTCTATATTAGTCTTTACATAAATGTATGTATTAATAATTATTTTGTTTGTTCATAGAGCTACATGTAAGCAGTTGGTCTAGATACTAGATGACTTGAGGAAAAAATGTGTTTTAGACTGATGAATTGAAATAATATGACATTATGCCAATTTTAAAGAAGCATAATATATTTTATTATTATAGTTAATTCTCTTTAATATCCAGGTCATGTGAATCATATTATTTATAGAAACCACACATTAATTTTCTTAGTGAAAAATACATTAAAAAATGGACAAACACCATGTTAAGGTAAGGGTTACAAATACGTGTTTTTCCTTTCCAGGACACAGTTAAATATTTCTGAAAAAAATTTATTATAAAAAAATTGGGATTGAAATGACATTCAGATAAAGAAAACTCATAATTTGGTTTAATCAGTGAAATGGAGAAGATACATAACTTAGTTTAATCTCTGTAGCTTGAAAATAATAAGAATTTACTAAATAAAAATTTCTGTACTGCAGACAAGTAGAGTATTACAATGAAAAATTAATGAAATAAACGTTATTCGGGTGTCATTATGCAGTTAATACAAATGGTGTCAGCCTAAACGTGATGAGGCTTCTCACTGGGTATTTATACCGATTCTTAATCGCTTGCACATGTGTCTGCATGGGATGGGTAAGGTCAAGGAGGGCAGGAAATGCAATTGGTATTGCCACATATGAAAGGTTTTCAAAAAGTTTGTGAAAAATTGTAATTTCAATAAAAATCTAGGACTAGCCGGTGGTATGGTGGTTAAGGCGGAGGATTCCCACATGGCTGACTGGTTCATGTTTCAAATCTGGTGAATTCAAAATCACGCCAGGCCCATGTGCACACAAGCCCAAAATCCCAGGAGGAAAATGGAGGAGAAGGGATTGCAGCATGATCATTCCCCCCCAACCCCCGAGGGTGATTTCTCACTTTCCCTCATGCTGTCTCTCTCTGGAAAGTGCACGTGCTAATGAAAAAAAAAAAAAAAAGAAGGAGAAGAAAGAAAGGGAAAAAAAGAAAGAAAAAAATTTAAAATGAAATACAAGTTTATTTTGATGTACAAATTTTTGAAATGCATGCATTGTTTTTTCATAATACAAATTTCCATAAATTTTTGAAAGCCCTTGTAGAAATAGAAAATATTGTGTTCTTCACTAATTCAGTTATCTAGTATAATGAAGTAACCAAGTGAACTAAACTAAATTAAAAAATAACTAACAAAAACCAGGTCACACTGATAATTATGTTGTTGTTTTTCAAGCACATAGGTCATATGTTTTTCTTATTATAAAACAATACAAATCATTTCTACTGATAATGATGTTGGTTTTTCAAATACATAAGTCATTTTTTATAATAAAATAAAAATCATTTCCATTTTGTTATTGAAATAAGGTTAAATTTCATTAAAAATAATCAAACTCTTAAAAAGCTAAAATATACCCTTATATCGGTTATAAACTATTTTAAAAATGTGTATAGCTACAGCTTAATGGGAAGTATTTTTAAGTCTGGCTTGTAATATTCTTTGTAGTCCTTTCTCAAAACAGAAACAAAATTAAATACAGTTCTCTGAGCAATTCCTTAATCTTTGCCCTTGACTGAAGCCTTATATGTTCTATAATTTCTTTATATTTGTTTTCCCACAAAGTCATTTTTACCAAGAGGTTAAAAAAGCTCACAAATCAAGTTAGAGCCCTACTTAATATGCTAATGTAATGTTGAGCTATGTGAAGACAATAAATGCTCCCCTTACAAACATTAGTTCAAGGCATTGCTAATGAGTTCACCTCTATTATCTTTCAGATTGCAGCTCCATTAGCAGTGTCTTAATACCAAAGATAATTAGTGCAGTCTTGTCAACTTGATTTTTGCTAACATTATGGCCTTTATTTTGTACTATATATTTTAAGGGTTCCTCTGGGATACTGTGGATCACTGGGTTGGCCAGGGAGAAGTCATTCATTCTGGCCTAACAAAAGCACAGTTTAATTAAGAAGCATGCTGCCATTTATTGTGTACGCTAGACTACAATTTTGATGTTGGTCTCTAAATGCTAAGATTTGTCAGATTCAATTTCTCTGTTCTAATATCCTATCAGAGAAAATGTGAAACCAGGCATAGATCCAATTTTCCTTTTCTATTAGCATTTATATTGACAGAGTTAATGATTTTATTATCATCTTTGGCTTGTTGCTAAACATCAAACATCACATCCCTCCTTGAGAACGGTTACCTATCAATATAGATTATAAACTCTTTGTCCCAGGAGGAATCACAGTTCATTCTATTAAATTTATTTTAAGGTGGCCAAATAAAGCAGTAGGAATAGAAGTCAGAAGAGTATTAGTAAAAGGATAGTATTCCCAAATAAGAAGCAAGATTAATGCCTTTTCTGTATGAATAATATGTCCATATGGATAGGCTGGCAAAGATTCTGAAAGACTCTCCCAGCAGGTCGTGTGATCCCTGGTCCTACTCTGAAAATGAAATATTTGAGAAAGTGTGAGTCCTATCCATTTGTACTATCCAAGAACTATTCTAATGGGACTATAAATCTCTTATGAATTTAAGACAAAATAAGATCAAACAGTGCTACACGTTGCATTAGTTCTCACCTTTTGAAACTCCAATTCCTTCATAACTAATTTCATCACCCCTCTGATTTAGCTGTAGTATACATATTAATTTATTTCCTCAAATATTCAGATTGTGTTTTTTTTTAAATCCCTATTCATGAATAACTTACTCATTACTTAGGTGTAAACTAATTAATTGTGCAGCTTTGTGGGGGGCAAAGTCGTAATGTGGCGTTCCAGTTTAACGTCTTTCTTTTCTTTGCAGGTCATCACCACGCATCTTTTTATGGTACTTTCCTTAACACATGATTGGGGCATCAGAGGTCTCAATGTCTTAGTGTTATATAACACATAAATAAGAATATTTAAATATATTTCCCCACCAGTTGTACTAAAGAAAAAAAAGAAGACCAACTTTTTTTGTGTGTGTACAATCAGTACAAGAATAATTGTATTCTTGCTACAGGTAAAGTGAAATGAGGGTATAGTTATCTAATGTAATTAAGTATATTAGGTATCTAAATGCTGTCTATATGCAAATTTCATGTCAACATGTAAAAATGATATTCACCCTTTGAGACACATTTGACTAACATTATTATTTCAACATGGTGAACCAAATCCATCACTTCAGAGATTTTTAGATGAGTTTCTAGAGGCATTGAACAGCAGAGTCCTGCTTTTTCACATCTATGACTTATAATTTCAAATCATAATAGCAGAATATAGTAGGCAAAAGTAAACATAATGAGAAAGATATTCCTTGAACAGCTAGTGATTTTTGTGGCAGGGGGAAGGGGAAGAGAGAAAAAA
>NW_006159439.1:1776589-1782292 GCF_000334495.1 Tupaia belangeri chinensis | reverse complement strand
AGTGATTTTTGTGGCAGGGGAAAGGGAAAAAGAGAAAAAGTGAAAGCATGAGTGAGTGCATATTATAAAGCTGGCTCTCTTAAGACAAAAGAAACCTAATAATTCAAATATTGTGTATTGGGTGACCTCTGCCTGACTGAGGAAACCAATACTCCAAACTGCCTTCTACATGTGGAAATGTGATGCTGTAGGTTCAAGGACTCTTGACTAGGTGTGAGAAGGTACAACCATCAGTGCATTCTGGAATAGAAAGCACAGTGCAATCTGTGTGTCCTTTAAAACTGACACTTCTTATCTGCAAAGCAGCAATAATACATAGGCACAGTACTGTGGAAGAATCAAACACGACATAACAATATGAATTCCAGTAAACTGCACAATTGTGTTGGTGGTAGTGTTATCATTCAATTAAATATATTGATACCCAGGTTTATGTTTAAGTCATTATATCTTTAAATTTCACTTACCATTTATTTATATTCACAAAATCATACTCTAGCAAAGATGGGAAAGTTAGTGAATGAGTAAAATGATGCACCAATTTGATCTTGATTTTAGAAAGCTGTCAGCTAGTTTACAATTTTTCTTTTGAATAGGCATTGCATTTGGATGATCATCTTTTTAGGCACTGTGTAAGTAAAATGTAATAGGGTTGTTGCATCAACATGAAGGAAGATATAAAATGAAAAAGAAAGTGATAAGAACTCCAGTAACCATATGTTCTGTCCCTCTTCCCTTTACAACAGATGAATCCTTGCCTTTTTCCTTTCTCATAATTTGCCAAAGGGCATGTGTGCTTGCTAGAGAGAGAGAGAGAGATTGGACTGGGGACCAGGTGGTGAGAAGGACCCTCCATGGGGCATGATCATGTCCCGGTTATTTATGTGTGTGTGTGTGTGTGTATGTTTATGTGTTAGAATTGTTACTATTTTCTTAAGTGGTAGACTTCAGTAGTAAGTATCTGCGTCTGGAGATGTCATTGTGGGAAGACTTTTAATTATTACTTATAGGACTATTAATATTATTATTATTATTATTGCTTTTCTTATGAAAGAATCTTACTCCGTTGCAATCTTCTTTCCTCAGCATCCCAAGTAGCTGATCCAATAGGCACATGCCACCATGATTGACTTTGAGGATGGAAAGGAAATCTAATCTGGGTCTCCAGGTGGCCTCAGCCTATGGTCCTGCAGTGTCTTACCAGTGCACTTCACTGCAGGTGGACTTAGATATTTCTTTTAAAGTGGATTTGGATAGCTTGTGCCCTTCAATGAAGTTATCAGTTTCATTTAAGTTGTCAAGTTTATCTACATAAAATTTTCAGGATAACTACTTATATTTTAAATATTCATATAATCAGTTTTATGTCACCATTTTCACTCTTGATATTAAAGATTTATGTCTTTTTTCTTTTCTTTTTTGATTAATCTGACTACAGAATCACCAGTTTCATATATCTTCACAAAGAAACATCTTTTGCTTTATTCATTTTGTCTATGTTTCTTCTGTCTTTATTTCATTGATTCCCACTTAAGTCTTCCATATTGTTCTTCTTTCATATTTATTTCTTTTCTTAATAAAACTTTGAAGTTGGGACCAGCAGTTAGCTTAATAGCTATGTCACTGGACTCCCATTTAGTTGACCGCAGTTCGTGTCCCGGACCCGGTGGCTTAAAACTCACGCCGGGCGCGTGTGCGTGTGTGCCCAGAATCCCTATAGCAAAAACCTCTCAAAAAAAAAAAAAAAACCTTTGAACTTTACTTGCTCTTATTTTAATTTTTAACATGGAAGCTGAGGTCATTGATTTGAGTCCTTCCTTCTGTTTTAATGTACGCACTTACGGTTATAAATTTTCTCCTAAATTCTGCTTCAGTTGTAGCCAACAAATTTTGATATGCTATATTTTCAATTTTACTCTGTTAAAAAAGATTTCTAATTTCCTTTTGGTTTCTTTTCCATCTGTGGGTAATTTTGAGTGTGTTATTTAATTTTCAAAACTTTGGGAATTTTTCAGAAAGCTTTCTGTTACTGATTTCTGACTTATTTTCACAGTAGTCAGAGAAAATAACTTCGTGTGAGTGAAACCTTTTAAATTTACCAGCACATGGGAACCAGCAGTTAGCATAATGGCTATGTCGCTGGACTCCCATGTAGTCGACCACAGTTCGCGTCCCGGACTTGGTGGCTTAAAACTCACGCCGGGCACGTGTGCGTGCATGCCCAAGATCCCGAGAAGAGAATGGAGGAGAAGGGATTGTGGCATGACAATCCCCGCTGGGGGGTGACTTCTCGCTTTCTGTCTCTATGTCTTTCTCTGTCTGTCTGGCGAGCGCACACGCCCTGTAGCAAAAACCTCTCCAATAAATAAATAAATAAATAAATAAATAAATAAATTTACCAGCATATGTTTATAACCCAGAATAGAGTCTTGGTATAAGTTCTATGTTTACTTGAAATAATGTGTACTCTGCCCTATTGCATGGACTCATCTCTAAATGTCTTTTAGGTCCATTAGGCTGTTGATTAATGTTGTGCAAGCCTTTCTCTCCCATTCTTTTGTAAATTGGTGAGAAAGAGGTATTGAAATCTGGAAGTGAGGAGGTGGGGCAGTGTTGCCCCTGCCTCAATGTCCCCTCCTGCCCAGATGCCTTCAGATGGACCTGGCCCCTCTCAGACCCATAGGCAAACTGCCCCTTTTGCTGTAGCAGCCAGCAGCCAGGTCCATCTGAAGGCATCAGGGGAGGAAGGGACATTGAGGCAGGGGCAACTCTGTCCCCACTGCCTCACTTCCAGACTCCCCAGTTCAGGACCCACTCAGACCCATAGGCAAGTAGGCAGTTTCTCCATTTCTTTTTCTTTTCTCTCCTCCATTCTTTTGTTAATTTCCTCCCCTACAGACTACCCCTTTCACTATAGCAGCCAGAAGCCAGGTCCACCTAAAGGCATCTGGCTATTGCAGGACACGCGACCTTTTCTTTATTCCCTTCTGTACTCTTTTCTTTTCCCTTATATTATCTTCTCTTCCTCATCTTTCACCTTTCCAGAGGGACTAGCTAGGTCTAGAATTAAAGATCTGAAATATTCTAGTAATATAAGTTTCTATAGGATCCTCCCTTGTACTGAACCAGTTGTGAAAAAGGAGATACTGCTCTTCACACACCTGAATAAAGTATCTGTTTTGAGACCACATTACCAAAAACAACAAAACAGAGACTTCAGCAGATTTCATTTAATTTGCAGCAAAAGGAAAGCACACTCCTAGTCAGTGAAACATTCTCCCAAGAGGTACTTAGAAGTGAGTACATCTTCCAGTGGCTAGAAGTAGAAGAAGAGCCTCAGGTGTGAATAAACCAGGAAGTATGTCTCCATCAAAGGATCAGAGTAACTCCCCTCCATCTCTCCTAAAATCTGAGGACGTTACCAAAATGTCAGATAAAGAATTTAGAACATTTATGGTGAACAACTTTTATGAGTTGGAACAGAAAAGAGACAACGAACTTCGGGAGATTAGGAAATCCTTTCACGATATGAAAGAAGAAATGGATATCCTGAGAAAAAATCAGATGGAGTTATTAGGGGTCAAGTCTGTAATAGAGAAAATCAAAAACTCCCTTGAAAGTATTAAAAGATGATTAGACCATGCTGAAGATCGAATCTCTGATGTTGAAGATAAAACCTCTGAGCTAGAAAAAAAACACCAAGAAGATAGACAAAATAACAAAAAAAATGAGGATAATAAACAAGAAATACTAGGTTCCATAAGGTGCTCAAACATCAGAATAACTGGCATCCCAGAAGATGAAGAAACTAATAATGGCATGGAAAATCTATGCCATGAAATCCTGGAAGAAAATTTCCCAAGTCTAGAGAGGCACTCAACCATCCAGACCCAGGAAATACAAAGGACCCCAAATAGAATCAATCCCAGAAGATCTTCCCCAAGACACATCTTAGGCTGTCCAAGACCACAGACAAAGACATGATACTAAAACTGGCAAGAGAGAAATGAGAAGTGACTTACAAAGGCCATCCCGTCAGACTAACAGCAGACCTCTCAATGGAAACAATGCAAACAAGGAAAGAATGGGAAGATATATTGAAAGTTTTAAGGGAGAAACAATTTCAACCAAGACTATTATATACTGCACAGTTATCCTTCATATGGGAAAAAATGATTAAAATCTTCTCAGACAAACAAAACCTGAAAGAATTTGCCAGCACCAGACCAGCTACTCAAGAAACCCTGAAGAAAGTACTGTTCCAGGAAAACTAAAGAATTAACAGCCAGAAACAAAGGAATAAAAGGCAACTAAGACAATGGCCAACTTAAATGTCGGTACAGATCCTGTAACATCAATAATAACACTGAATGTTAATGGATTAAATTCTCCAATCAAGACACGCAGACTAGCTGAATGGAAAAAACAAAACAAAACAAACAAAAAACAAACAAACAAATGAAAAACAGAAACCCTCTATCTGTTGCATACAGGAAACTTTCCTCATGGAGAAAGACATACATAGACTGAAAGTAAAGGGTTGGAAAAAGGTTTTCCATGCAAATAGGAACCAAAAAAGAGCTGGAGTTACGATACTAATTTCAGACAAAATAGCCTTTAAAACAAAAACTGTTCGAAGAGACAAAGAAGGGCACTATATCGTAGTAAAAGCTCTATAGATCAAGAAGATATAATGCTTATAAATATCTATGCACCTAACACAGGAGCACCCAAATATGTGAAGGAAAGACTGTTAGATCTAAAAGGGGAGATAGAGTGCAACACACTAATTGTTGGAGATATCAACACAGCACTATCCCATCTAGACAGATCATGTAGGCAAAAAATAGGTAAAGAGATCAAGGATCTAAACGATACCATAAATCAAATGAACTTAACAGACATCTATAGAACTTTCCATCCAGAAACCACAAGATACACTTTTTTCTCACCCTGACATGGAACCTTTTCAAAGATTGACCACATCACAGGGCATAAAGCAAGCCTCTACAGATTCAGAGGCATAGAAACTATACCCATCATCTTCTCTGACCATGATGTAATTAAACTTGGGTTTAATTTCAAGAGAAATTCTCAAAAATACTCAAATATATGGAAACTAAATAACCTACTCCTGAATGACTCCAGAACTACTGAAGAAATAAAGACTGAAATCAGAAAGTTCAGGGAAGCAAATGACAATGAGGACATGAGCTTTTATCATCTTTGGGACACTGCTACAGTAGTCATAAGAAGGAAATTCATAGCAATTAGTGCACCTAAGAGGAACATAGAAAGAAGGCAAGTGGATCACCTAAGATCATACCTCACAGAATTGGAAAAGCAACAGCAAAATCATCCAGAAAAACTCCAGGAGAAAGGAAATAATAAATATATGTGCAGAAATAAATGAAATAGAAAATAAACGAACTATACAGAACATAAATGAAAGTAAAAATATATTCTATCAAGAATGAGCCAGGAGGATATAGAAAGTCTGAATAGGTCCATAGCATGCCAGGAGATTAAAGCAGTAATAAACAATCTCCCAACAAAGAAAAAGCCCTGGTCCTGATGGATTCACTTCTGAAGTGTACAAAACTTTCAAAGAAGAGTTAACCCCCATTCTGCTCAAGTTATTTCTAAAGATTCAAAAGGGTGAATCTCTCCCTAATTCATTCTATGAAGCCTCTATCACCCTTA
>NW_006159439.1:1774861-1775294 GCF_000334495.1 Tupaia belangeri chinensis | reverse complement strand
TTGTAAATAATGCATCAGATAAGGGATTGATAACCAGAATACACGAAGAACTAAAGAAGCTGTTTGGAAAAAAGATGGTCAATCCTATTAAAAGATGGGAGAAGGAGTGGTAAAAAAAAAAAAAATAAATAAATAAAAAACACTCTCTAAAGATGACATACAAATAGCCAAAGGTATATGAAAAAATGCCCAACATCCCTCGTCATAAGGGAAATTTAGATCAAAACAACGAGGTACCACCTTACACCAGTCAGAATGTCTAAGATAAAAAAAAAAAAAAAAGATAAGTGTTGGTGGTTGTGTGGTGAAAGGGGAACTCTTTTACAATGCTGGTGGGAATGTAAATTGGTCCAGCCACTGTGGAGAACAATTTAAAGATACCTCAAAAATCTACAAATAGAACTACCATATGATCCAGCAATCCCACTCCTCG
>NW_006159439.1:1750764-1774463 GCF_000334495.1 Tupaia belangeri chinensis | reverse complement strand
AAAGACATTTGGAGGAGGGATACAGAGGCAGAACATTTATGGGATGGGGAAGTGTGGTTTATCTGTTGAAGACATTTTGTTCAACTGGACTGGGGAGAAATGTTCACATATTGAAATGTTCACTTTGTAAGCTAAACAATGTGACTGAATGTATATAAAAAATATATATATAAAGTTAAAAAATAAAAATAAAAGTAAGTAAATAAATAAATTAAATAGGAAAAAAAGAGGTATTGAAATCTACTACTGTGTTTGTGATTTTGTCTATTTCTTCTCTTTGTTCTATTAGTATTTTGATTTCTGATTTTACAGGTAAAAATATTTAGAATTGTTATCTTCTCCTGACAAACTGGCCTTTTTATTATTATGAATTTATCCTCCTCTTTATCTTAGATAACATTTGTTATTTTGAGAACTTATTTGGAGTTATTAATATAGACTCTTTAGCTTTTTTTTTGGATCACCGTTCATGTAATATGAAGCCTTCAAAATATTTGCAGAAAATGGAATTAAAGAATGTATTTATTTGGTGCAAATATTTTAAATCCATTTATATTTTTATAATATACATTTTTCAAAAACCTTGAAGAGTTTCATATGTACTTTAGCCCTTCTAGCAGGTGTGTAGTAGGTATGTGTAGCAAGTATGTACATACATTTTCAATTGAGCAAATATTTATTTTTCTTTACTAGCCTAATAATTTATTTTTAAAGGAATAATTTATTTTAATTATAATTATGGTTTAATTAGGCCAGAGGAAAATGGAAAGAGAGAAAAAGAAAATGAGACAGGAAGTCTGGGACTTGAACCATGGTTGGCCATGTAGGAGTCCAGTACCTTAACCAACACTCAACCTGCCAACCATGCTTAGTCTTTATTACCTTTTATAATTTAAAAAAATATTAATTTCAGTTATTATTATTATTTTATTTAGAATTTCAAAAAGACAAGTGTGCTCAACAGAGAGAGAGAAGGAGAGGAAGGGAAAATGAGAAAGCAAGTGGCCAGGTCCAGGACTCGAACCGCATCAGCCATGTGGGAGTATAGCACTTTAACCACCATGTGACCTACTGGTCCCAACATTTTATAATTTTAAGCAGAGAGATTAAATATTAAATATTTTAAATTTTTTCCATCTTAGGCCAAAAGAAAAAAGTTTTTCTACTGCTGTCAATTTATTTGATCAAATATTGAATAGCATTTCAAGCACTTGTTTTGAAGTTCTGAGAAAATACCATCAGCAAGAACATCAGGATAGAATGATTTTTTATAGGATAGCAAATACAATTATTTTTTTCCAGTTTTTTACTATGCCTCAATATTTTCCAGGTAGTTTATGAAATTCAGGAAAAATTTTAAGGGATTTCACCAATTCCTTAGTGACCTGACTCAAGATTTCAGGATACTAAAATGGTTTCAGACACCAAAGAAAAGAGTATGGTATCCAGAGAGTCAAGTGTAAGAAGTCTTTGGACTGCTGATATCAATTTGAAAGATGCTCTCACTTCTTTCTAATCTAGATTTAAATTAGGACCTTTGTTGCTTGGGCTATCATCTGAAAAGTGATATATTATGCATGCATTGTAATTCCTTTGAATACTTTCAGTAATAGTAACATTTATCATGATTTTCTTTATGTTCAGGGCTAAGTTGCATACATTACTAAATGATTTCTAAGAGGCAACCCAAGGCTCCATGGAATTTTATACTTTTTAAATCTGAGGATTAGAATCCTTACATTTAGGAAAGTTTTTCTATTGTAATGCCAGTATTACAGTTCTATGTATTAGAAAATATATAGAGTTTGTAGTCAAAATATATCTATGTTTACTGCCAAGTTGGATCTTTACTGGCTAAGTGATCTTGGAGGAGTTACTTAAAAACTATGATAACTATTTTCTTTATCTGAAAAATGAGTTGTTAATAATTAACTGCTATAGAATTGTAAGCGAAAAAACCCAGTGATGTAAATACTTCAAAGTGTTAAGCATTTAATAAATGACAGCAATGTTTTGTTTAAAAATGTAAAAACCTAAAATACTTCATTATCAGATTGCTTGAGTTTAGTATTGATTGAATAAATGTATAGATGAAGTATGAAGAGATGAAGTTATTGGATTTAATAGGATTATTTTTGATAAACATGATCTAAAATTATCAGGAAAGATAACATAGTTCTAAAAAAGGAGAAACTAAATTAATTAAGCCAATAAACACAAAAATGATTAAACTATAAAAGCAACTAGAAATCAAATATATCAACTAAAACCTTTACTAGCTCATAATAATCATGAAACAGAATTCTAGCATTTAAAGAAATAAATAATAAAACAAAAATATATACAATTAAAATGAAAATATAATTCTCAAGTCTTGAAAATATTTGCTGAAATGCTAAAATAATGTTAAAGTTATACTAAAAGTTTTTTTATTATTTTTTTAATTCCTTTTTTTCCTTTTAGGGCTCACACACTTGCCAGAGAGACAGAGCGAGGGAAAGTGAGAAATTATCCCTCAGGGTGGATGGCCACACCACAATCCCTTTTCCTCCATTTTCTTATAATTTTGAGCACGCACTGTGCACATGTACCTAGTGTGTTTCTCAAGCTGCCATGTCCAGGACTCGAATGGTACAGTTGGCCTTGTGGGATCCATTTACCTTAACCACCACACGACTGATGGGCCCAACTTTTAAATAAGCATAAAAAACATAATTCTTACGTACTGGAGGTGGAGGTTATAAAAGAGGGAAGAGAATTATAGTAAAATGATTAAAAGCATGGATTTAATGTTAGAAAGACCTGAGATTGAGTATTTCTGCTTTTGAATGATGCATTTGATTAAGATATTTATATTGTTGTGTCTGCTGTATATCTAGTATGTTTCTTGATATGTGAAATGGAAATAATAATACCTACTGCATAGATAAATTGCAAAAGTTAAAATTATGTAAAGACATTACCATAGTATCTGACGTATTATAATCATGTAGAATCATTTAATGGTAATGTGGTTGTTATTTTGAATTTCAGAGATAAGCTAATATAGTCTGTCCTACAATGGTAATGCCATATCCGAGCAATGTTAATGCTGTTCTCAATGTCATGTGCTTCTAAACCAGCTGAAAATATTAGAATTGGAGAGTGTGAAAATTTCAGGAAATTGTACAAATTTTGTGGACGGTAAATCCCTAGTCTGAAATAGGCAGAATGCCCTTACGTTAATTTGATTTTCTAGCATTTGTTCCCAAGGGTATATGAGGGCAGACAAATTGTTACAGACATAACATGCCCACCAGCCATAGGCCAAGCCCCAGTCAATCACATGCAGCAACCCTTATTTCCTCCACTCATAAGTAGAAGACAATGAGCATTTTGGCTGGTAATGAGAGACGAGCTTGGAAAAATACAGGAGCCAGTTAATAGAAGGCCTTGGATTTGATAGATGTGCATAGAGAGATTCCTCTTTCTAACCAGATGTATACTGCATATGGAAATAGTTACGTCTCTCCAAGAGAGGTTCATGTTCAACACTCCATCGTGTAACACTGGAAGAGAAGTTTTTTCAGTATGCATTTACAGATGCAAATTGCTTTTAGTGTTTCTGCAGTCAATACAGAAAATATTATTATTGTAGATATTTTTTCATAATGCATCGACCTTCCTTTGTTTCTACATTTATTTTAGTCATCACATGGAATAAAATAAAGGACCAGACCGCAGTATCAACATACCTTTTAGCACAAATTCATCTGAGGAATCTGAACAGTATCATCTTTATAGGTCACATTGCAGCTGAATCAGAATCTTAAAATTTATTTCTACCAAAAACTAGATTTGCAAATGAAAAAAATAGGACTCCAATGACAGATTTACGAGTTTAGGTTTAGTCAGAGATATTTAAATAACAGGAATTATTTTTTTTCCAACAGCACATCTGTTAACCTCAGAAATCAAACTTTTTTTTTCACCTTAAATTTACAGGACTCTCTCAAGATGCTGATATACAATTTTATTTGAACAATATCAAATGTCCATTAATTTTTCAAAACTTAAAAGACTTGAATAAATTGCACAAGTATAACTTTCCTTTCCAGGCAGATGCTTAATGAGTCATTCTTTTAAAAAACGATGACGACTTGAGCAGTCAGAGAATAGGTTCATGGGATAGAAGGATTGGCAAACTGCACATCTGTTGATTCATATTTTCTGGAGACTTTATACTTATCCTTAGTCTTCATCTGTTAGATCGAAATTTATTACGAGAAAGATTCTAGCAGAAAGCAGGTGCTATGTTTTTGTATCGTTATGTAATATTTTATGCCTTTAGGGAGGAAAATAATATAATATGGCATAGTGCTGAAATGCATATGGGACATGTCCTTGAGAGCCTTACAGTTTCTTTTGTCTATTGGCTGTTGCATGCGGTGCACTGGAGACCTTCAAGGAACACTCACCACTGCTCTCTTTTATTTTTAAAATATTCCCTGGTAGCCAATTTGATTTTGGTCAACTTTTAGGCTAATCTATTTTCTAGACTATGCAACTCTGAGATTTTGAAGACTGTATTTTAGGTGGATCTTTAAGTGATAACTGCTCTATATGCTTATCTTTAATTTACATGACAACTGTTCTGTACACCTATTACATGGCACCACTATTATTTCTTAAAATGTTTTGAGGGCCTGTGTATGGACCCAGCATTTAACACCATTTATGTCAAATACTAGGCACTTACACATTCATTAAATAGCCTTATTTACCAGATCAATGAAATTTGCAAATTCAGTGTTGGCATTTCATAGGCTGAATTTAGAACATATTAATGTAAATTACTTATAACCTAGATGCACGATTTGGGATGTAATTGTGACACAGTTCCTTGTACTTTAACTGTTTTCCACTGAAATAATAGGATATGCATTTTTTAAAATCTCTATAACTTCAGCTGCATATTCCTTTTTATATTTATCATTTCTAACTGTAATCTTGGCAAAGGCCAATAGAAAGTCCAATTACAGTATTTCTTCTATATTGCAGAGGAAAGACACATGTGTTACTCCTTTTACAGTTGGTATGCGACAGTCAACCTGTGGGACATGATTATTCTTCACTGCTAAATGTTCCAGTCTTCTTTCGTTTTCCAGAGAGTAGAACTCTTTTCAGAATTTTATTCTTTACTGTCCACAATTATAAGTGATGATGTGTTTTATAGAATGACACTTCATTTAGGTTATAAACTAAGGAAACTGAAATCCCTTTTTCACTGCTCTTAGTAAATACAGAGGTATCCCTAAAAGAAATTAATCAAGCACATTCTTTTCAATAGTAAGTTATATTAATTTTCCTTTATTTCTTCTTCAATTAGTCTTACTGCATCACCATATATTTTATTTATTCCATCTTGCTGGTAAAAGATCAAAAGAAATCTTATATTTGGAATATCTAGCTGATCAGTTAAGTTTGTTAACATTCTCCAGGTTCACATTAAAAAAAAATTGCCTAAAAACTAGAAAGTCGACTTTTTTAACATGATGTTTACATGACAGCAAGTACATATTTGGGGGAAAATTAAACTTAATTATGTCTTACATCTCTATCAGCTCTACAATTTCCATAGTTCTATGATTTATGCCATTTCTATGACATAAATATAAAAGAAAAATCTCTTTGGAAAAATAACCTTATAAGGTACTTGGCTTTGGGAAGTTTTAAGTGGAATTCTCCATACTAATAAAAAAGACAAGAGACAAACCTGTCTTTTATTGTCTGCAAATCTACTCATAATTCAATATGCAAAAAAAGATAGGAACGCCAAATGATCACAATGAAATGCTATCTAATAAATAATACTCTAAAGGCCTATTATAAACAAGAGTAAAGGAATAATAGCTTTATGGTTTGTTGTCTTCTCTCCTTTTGCCCCTTTATACAGAAGACTCTCAGACAAATCCACCTGAGGTATCTGTCCATCTGTCAGAGAAGAAAAGAGAACCACTACGAAATAAAGCAACACCACCAACCAACCAACAAACAAAAAAAGACAAGAGAAAAATAACCAGTAAAATGTATTGTTAATATCCATATCTGTATGATAACAGTGGATCAGAGACTTTCAAGCTAGCATACTGCTATGAACTGAATGTTTGTGTCTTCCCCCAAATTCACATGTTGAAACCATAATCCGTGATGTGATGGTATTGGGAGACGTGGCCTTTGCGTGGTGATTAGATCATGAGGGTGGAGCTCACATCAATGGGATTCTTGTTCTTAAAAGAAGAAAGACAAAAGAGTTCATTTCCTCTTTCTCTACTCTCTGCTCTATGTCCATGAAGAGGGAAGACAGCCGTCTGCAAATCAGGAAACAGGCTTTTATCAGACACTAGATCTGTTGGCACTTTGATCATGGACTTCCTACCCTCCAGGACTGTGATAAATAAATATCTGTCATTTAAACTATAGTATATTTGTTAAGGTACTTCAAACTAAGACATGTATCATCCATAGAAATTTTCCTGTATTTTTTTTTTTCAATCTTTTTTTGACAAGATAAAGTGACTGAAAAAAAGCTCATGATTGAGATTGTCCTGCCTCCAGTTCCCAGGTTTCTGGATTACAGTGCACACCAGTGTGCCTGACCCTTATTTGGACTGGAAATGGAACCTGGGCATCCCCTGTGGTTCAAATCTCATAGCCCTGCATCTTAGTAGCAGAAGTCATCATTGTTCATTTTTAAGGTCTCAGGAAGGATCTCATCTCAAACCCAGCCCTATATTAAGTTGGGCTGTGAGGCTACCAACTTGAAAATGCATTCTATTTTTTTTAAGTTTTATTTATTTATTTATTTATTTAGAGAGAGTAGAGGGAGACAGAGAGATTCAGAAATCCCAATAAGGTCTTGATGTTTTGTTTCACTCCAACCTAGCCAGTCTAGATCCCAAGCATGCACGGGTCTGGCTTATTCAGAGTTGTCGAACAAGAACTGGCAACCTTACCATGAGGATCAGCCTCGCAGAGGGTAAGGTTTTGCCACTGTGCCACCAGTGGTGAACTATTTTTTTCTTAATGATTTAATTTTATTTATTATTATTATATTTTTTTTAATTTGCTCTAGGGCACTCATACTCATTAGTGAGAGACACAGAGAGAGAGTGCGATGTACGTTTTTAATGTTTTAAATCTTTGAGATTTAGCTGCGATGTGAGTTTTTAATGTTTTAAATCTTTGAGATTTAGCAATTGCCTGCTTTCTTTCATTTCTTAGGTCTTAGACAAGAAGCAATAGACCTTTAGGCTAAGAAGTTTCCCAGTGAGGGTGCAGTTGTCCTGTTATGTGGCTGTGTCAGCAGCCCCAGAGCAGATGGAGGGAGCTGAACTCAAGAGTCACAGCCAGACTCCAGAGTCCCATGGTAGCAACTAGCAACAACTGGGTTCTGAGCAAGGCCACCTGGTTTCCATTGTCAAAGAACATACCCAGGTCAGAGTGACATCAGCCACAGATTCAGTTGAAGGAGCAACTCAATGGAACAAGGACACCAGGAGGAGATGGAGAGGTCGAGTTCCCTGACAGTCCCATTGTAATGAGGATGAATCTCTTTTCCTTCCTCCTCCCATCTCCCTTTTAGAGAGGACAAGAGGTTGCAGTGAGGCTTTGTAAGAAAGAGAGTGAATGACTCAGAATGTTTTTCCTATAGCACATTGGGCTCAATTTAAAACATAGGAAATTTTCCCCCTCCGCAGTAAATCATGGGAAGGAACATTTAAAGATCAAATCAACTACATGTAGTGAAAGGCATTTCATTTGTTCTGCATCTCTGAATTGTTTGAGGTTTGTACCAGGCTTCTCAGTGTGAGATTAAGATGCAGGTTTTTGTTAAAAGATATCATCTTCTTGTAGTTTAGTCACATTTGTCACAGATATCTGCACACAAAGTCTCAGATGCTGCTTTACTCTTTTGAAGAAAAAGATCTTATTGATAGAACCAGTCGGTAGAGATTTAAATAGTGCTCACCCTCTGTAAAGAGTAAACACAGGCTTTGAAACTGCAGCATTTTCATTGTCACGTATGTATTTACACACAGCTTCTCTCACTGCTGTCTTCTCAGGTGCACCTACCCACTTAGACTCATTGTGATCTCAGAGGTTGACAATAGGTCTTTCTCTAGATCAATATTACTACTAGATTCCCAACTATATTGCTCTTTATATTGCTCTTTTTCTTATTCTTTTTTTCTTTCTTTTTTCTCTCCTTGGAAGACAGATTGTCTCCATGTCATACTCCTCCTGCTTCGGGCTCCCAGCTAGGATTATAGGTCCATGCCACCAGACCCGGATCTTTTATTCTTCAGACAGGCACTCACTCTGTTGTCCAGGGCAGTCTCAAGCTCACAAACCTCCTGTCTCAATGTTCTCAAGCTCACAAACCTCCTGTCTCAATGTTCTCAAGTTGCTGAGATCACAGGCAAATGCTGCCCCATCTGGACTTTGGTTAATTAATTAATTTATTTGCCATAGGGTAAGTGCACTTATTAGAGAGACAGTGAGAAGGAAAGTGAGAAATAACTCCCCAGAGGGGTGGCCACACCTCAATTTCTTGTCCTTCATTCTCCTTACAGGATTTTGGGGGCATATTCACATGCACTGGTTGTGATTTTCAAGCCACCAGCCCTGGGAGTCCACTACCTTAACCATCATGCCATCTGCTGGCTCTGCACCTGGACTTCAGACTGGATTAAGAATCAAACCTGGGCCTGCCATGGGGTCCTAACCTGCAAAGTACACTGTCTTAGTAGTACACCACTGCAAAGGGCCCGTATTATTTATCTAAACACTACTTAGGGACTAATTTACCCTTATATAACAGATATGACTATGCAGGTGCTATTAAATAAAAAGGAAAGTATTTGTTTTTCTAGATAATAATTTTTTTCTGAAGTTTTATAAGGGAATAACGCAGGTTTTGCTCATTAAGTCAGTTTGAAGTGTAGTTTTGATAACTTTTTCAATTTCTGTTATGAAGGTATGTTACAGGCTCACTGTGGGTGTTTCCTGACTCAGACCTGGTATCACAGAGTTTCTCACAGACCACAATTTGTACTAGTGGGAAATGGTATATAGATTGTCTGAGCTATAAAATGTGAATATTGTAAAGGAAACTGTGAGTTCTTACTATTGTTTCTAATTCAAATGAAGGACCAGACAGATGTTAGTAAACTCATGCATCTTACATTATAACCCATTTTTCCAGTTCTCAATGACACTGACACAATTACCCATTCAGTTTGTCGAACTGCGCACACACTCATGCACAATACCGAGACTAAAACTATCAACACAAAATCCAAACTACAGAGAAGAATTCAATACATTTCAAAGTTTGAGTTTGTGTTTGTTTGTTTTTGGCATAGACCCAGTCTAATGTCATTGTACAAGGTTTCAGAAAGGACTTGATCGAATTCAATGCTGCATTCTCATGGCATCCTATTTGGTGGCACAGAATGCATATTTTATTAAAATAGGTTGTCAAGTTTCTGTACAGAAAAGTAACTTTTGAGGATAAAGCTTTGTTAAACATAAACTACCAAGTAAATCTTAAGAGTTTAGGGTTAGTACCATCAGATAGTGTGGAGGTCAGGGCAGCTGGGTCCCACATGGCCTATTTCATGGTTCAAACTCTGGACCAAGTGACCTGAAAATCATGATGGGCACATGTGACTTCATGCCCCAAATCCTAAGAGTGGAGGAGAAGGATTGTGGTACGTTCATCCTCCCTGGGGGGTGATTTCTCACTCTGTCTCTCTCCCACTCTCCTGTGAATGCGTGTGCCCTAAACCAAGAAACAAACCAAACAAACAAGAAAAAATGAAAAACAAAAACCACAGATACACACACACAAACCAAAACAGTAAAAAGCTTAAGAACTAAGAATTATCTCGGCAAAATACATGTATTTATTTATATATTCAATAGTTATGCATCATTAGAACTTGTAATTTTGCTGTATTGAATTTTGCTTGAATTTTCTCAACATGAATACACTGTATATTAGTCCAGCTAAAGATACTATCAGACACATTATCAACAGGTCATTTTACTTTTTAAATCGCCACTTACTGTCCCAACGACCGTATGAGCATTGAAGTTTGCCGGTTCTTTGGGTTTCTGCTTTCCTGTGAGGGCATCCATGAACACAGGTGTATATTAAAAATCTCTAATATGTGTACTTTCCTCCTGTTACTCTATGTTATTATGACAATTTAATTCACAAGTCAACTTGGAGACATTTAGAGGGTAGAGGACATGTTATTGCTCCCTATGCTTTTCACACACAGAAAGCACAGCATTTTCACCAGTGGCTGAAACATGCTGAAAGAATTCCCTTTTGTGTAGCAATGATCGACAGTGGAAAGATTATGTAGTAAAACTAATGATACAAAACAAAACCTGCACATAAGTTTAGACTTTACTTTGGGAATGCAACTAAAGTATCTGAACTTTATTCACTTTATTCGTCATGGAAGAGAAGAAACCTACCTTGGTGACCTTATGATGATAAACAAAGGAGATAGAATATTGTCCTATAAGTATTTTTTGTGAATTGGCTAGTACTATTACATTCTTTTCAAGATGGTAAAAATGATTTGGTGTCTATTTCCCATGTATGTGTGACAAAAGATGCAATTGAGTGAGAAAGAAGGGGCTGCTTTGAAAACTAGAACTGGATTACCTTTATAATTTTAGAGGAATAAACACTTTCTAAGTAGCTATGTATTACCTAGTATACGTATTTACCTAGCAATATAGACTTGTAAACACCAAATACTATAGTTTCTGTATGTAAAAACATTTAGAGACAAAATAGTGGTTATTCTAAAAATGAAATGTGTTGGAAAATATAAGAAGTTCTTAAGGATTATATGGAGGTTTATATAATATTTGTGTCTAAAGTAGACATGCATTTCTGGAGGAAGTTTCTGCATTAAGACGGAGGGGAAATGGAAGAAACAGAAGAGAAAGGTCTGGGAGGCACAATGTGCTGATTGGTTCCACCATTTCGGGCACTGCTTAACAATCTGTTGAGATTGCAACTTGAACTAGACAACAAGCAGGCGTATTTTACTAGCTTTCCAAGCACGACAGGTGCAAAGAAGCTTGAGGAAAAAGCATTCATTATGGGCTAGGTTAAAATTAGGTACTTAAAAATCCTCATCTAATTTAGGTCATTTATCATTCTCCTCAAAGCCCCTTTTGTACAATTGAATACTGAAGTGCTTAGTTTACTATTAGATCATCACAGCTGCTACAGTATCACTCAAAGCAGATGTTTCACAGACAGAAAGAGCCCAGCTAATTTTAACAGAAACATGGTATCTGCAAGTCACTTTTTGGCAGTTCCAGCAGTGAATGTGAATATACCATGCAGGTGCAACCGTAAGTAGTGAGTTGTAGGATAAATGCTCTGAGAAAGGGAAAAGTGATATTGGTGAGAGACCCTGAAAGGACTTTTTTCCTGATGGATTAGAAATCCAGAACCCATGAACTGAAGTTTGCTGTGATGAGATTCTAACTAGTCCATTTTTTAAAGGGAAAGGAAAAAACAAAGTGGTTGGGCTAATTATAGTGCATTCTCCCAGTCATTTTCCAAATCACTTTGCACTTGGAAATAGAACACTGAGGGAATTTTATACACGTATCTACTTACATAACACTTCTCAACTTTAAGGCCTAGTGATATCAGGGTATGTAATTGCATTCATACACATGTATGTGTATGCAGAGGTCAGAACAGACTTGTGAAATATTGGACATATACCACAGATTCCTTATTCAATTTGTTATTATAATTCGTGATATGAAATTTCTGTGAAAATATGGAAAAATAGATTGTGATTAGTGATTCATTTAATTCCTAGTGTTTAGTAGATAATTAAATGTACTTGAGCTAAATGGGACAGAGTCTCTTGGTTAGAAGAGTTTAAAATATGGATGACAATTAATTTTCAATTCTTATGGAACACTTTCCCTTGAAATACAAACATATATGTATGTACATGAATGTATCCACACATACATTTACATATATAATTTCTTTTCTCTTTTTTTGGAGAGGTTTTTGCTATAGGGCGCGTGCTCTTGCCAGACAGACAGAGAGAGACAGAGAGACAGAAAGCGAGAAATCACCTCCCAGGGGGGATGGCCACACCGCAATCCTTTCTCCTCCATTCTCCTCTCGGAATCTTGGGCATGCACGCACACGCGCCCGGCATGAGTTTTAAGACACCGGGTCTGGGACACGAACTGCGATCGACTACGTGGGAGTCCAGTGACATAGCCATTACGCTAACTGCTGGTCCCCATATATAATTTCTGAAAATATATTTCTAAAGAATATTTGAAATATTATTACAAGTTAATTTGTAACTATGAAGCTGGGGCATTGCATTAGTTTTCCAGAGTTTTCACAAGAAACTACCACCAACTGGGTAGTTTAAATAACATAGATTTACCCTTTCAGAGTTCTGGAGGTCGTACTCCACCCAATGGTCCTAGGGGAAAATTCTTTACCTCATTTGGCTTCTGGTGGCTCCAAAGACTTCCTTGGTATGTGGCCGCTGAACTCCAGTCACTGCAACTGTCTTCACAAGGTCTTCTCCAGTTTCTCCGGGCATCTTCTCTTCTGTCTCACAGGATACTTGACATTGGATTTCGAGTCCATCCAGGTAATCTCATTTTAAGCTAATTGCATAATGCTTCACTTGATTACATCTTCAACACTTTCCCCATTTTTTTTTGAGAGGTTTTTGCTATAAGGTGCTTGCGCTCACCAGACAGAGAGAGAGAGAGACAGAGAGATAGAAAGTGAGAAATCACCCCCAGGGTGGATGGCCACGCTGCAATCCCTTCTCCTCCACTCTCCTTTTGGGATCTTGGGAATGCACGCACATGCGCCCGGTGTGAGTTTAAGCCAACAGGTCCGGGACTCAAACTGTGGTAGACTATGTGAGAGTCCAGCGACATAGCCATTACGCTAACTGCTGGTCCCATCACTTCTCTCATTTTTTTCAGTTATATTCATGGGTCCTGGGCCTTAAAATAGGGAAATAATTTAGAAGGGCTACCATTCAATCCACCATAATTGAGACATATGTAAACAAGTACTTTAAGCAGTGCTACTCTAAATATAATCTCAGATGACTGCCGACTTTATGAACTGTTTATTACTGGTCTGCAATGAGATAAGGAGTTTGCAGCAGACTGTAAGTCAACTTATAATGCACACTGTTAGATTCAGTTTACCTTTTTTTGGTAAAGATTATCTTAATGAGGGGAATGGTATACTGATTTATTTTCTAAGCAAGCTCCTTATCTCATCATAGACTAGCAGTTTTTGAGTTGCATAGTTTTAAAATATAGTGACTAAATTGACTCTTGGTACTGTTTCATAAGCCTTTTGGAATGTGACTCAAATATGATCATTATGGAAAGATTCTGGTAGCTGAGAATGGAGTAGCTAGATAAGATCCTCGGTCATTGCATGAATCACTGATTTACTAGTCATAAGGATGAGTACCAGTATCCTTCGGCATAGAGCATTGTGAAATAACTGACATGGAGAAGAAGAAACATCGAAGTGTTCAGAAACAGAGCATTGCCTAACCATGCATGTATCTGTTTTGCCTTTGCTTATTATATTTTTTTTTTGCAGAAATAGGAAATAAAATATGCAGTACAATATATGAGGTTATTTTTTTATCATGGAATGCATTCTGTCAAAATCTCAACCACTGAGTTTTTACCTCTCCTACGAAGCTGATGTCAGCGACTCTAAGCGTCATTGGTGAACACTATCTGCAGGCCCTTTCAAATCCATCAGTACCTCTGCTGACTAGGAACATAGAATTTGAGCCTTAGTTGTAGACAAGGCCCTAGCTCTGGATTATTTTGAACCTTAACATTTCTTTTTAAAATTTCTCTAGCTAAGTATTAGAAATTGCAGTAGTATTTCTTCACGCAATGCCATATTGACCTTTCCTAATCACCAGTTTTTCTCTCCAAATATACATTGCTTTTGCTAGGCAGAGTGACTGAGGGACATTTCTCTATCCTATCAGTTCTTAAGTCCCACTCATTTGTTGTTGTTGTTGCGTCTTTCTATACTTTCTATATTCATTTTATTACATGTTGTTTTCATTTGCAAGGTTAAGAGCATAAAATCACATTTCCCAAATATAAAAAGGGCCTAAATCAATTTTCTTAAAACATATTCTGAAAGTAGCATAGAGTGTGGCACCCAGCTTTACTACACTGTCGAACTAGCATTTGTCGAACTGAGTAGTTAAGATGTTAGTGTCAGTCTAAATCACAAAATTAAAGTCTTGGGTCATCACGGCCCATTCCAAATTGTCACTTGAGTATACAGTATATAGCATGTCCCTGTAAAAATCCCAACATATTTAAAACATAACTTCCTCTTTTTTTCTGTGCCCTTGGGGAACAGTTTCAAGCAAAGCATTTCCATATGGAAAGAGTGAGGAGATTTAACGGGCTGTATAGCTTCACTCATGAATAGTATTTAAGTCTCAGGAGCATAACTGGGACCTGAAGATTAGGGTATATAAAAGCATTTCATTCCCCAGTATGTTCATATATTGTCAGGGCAGGAAACTTTACAAACATAATTATAAACAACCCCCAACAACCCCCAAAGCCATGTAATTGGGCCTACCATTACATGATCAAGTTGAACCATGGATACTCTACTAGAACAGTGAAAAGGAAATCAATAGCTTCTTGGGTAGTTACTCTTGTGAAAGTAAGGACAGAACATGCATTGAAACGTTGTTTTCACAAGTCAAAAAGAATACCTGACAAAGATGATCATTTTTATAGTTCATGATGCAATAGTCATTCCTAGACTATCAAAATTTTAAAAAGGGTTAAATTCAAACCTCTTCTATGATACCCTTTTAAGCTCGCAGTCAGATAGTGCTCAGTGCAGGGATATGAGGTTGCCCAGAAGTTTTAATAATGTCGGATGTTCAAGACCTATGCTCACCCAAGATTCTGAGTCATTTGGTTCAACTATTTCAAAGCTCCCAGGACATTCGAATATGTCAGCAGGTTGGAGAACCAAGACTTGTTCAAGAGCCATGATTATAAAATTCTAGCATGTAAAAATCACCTAGGAGTTTAATCAAATGCATATGCCGGGGCCAAACTTCAGAGCTGCTGATGGAGGAGGTGTAAGTAGAAATCCTATAATCACATTTTTTTGCAAGCATCCCAGGGGTTCCTCTGCCCATGGTCCATGGATTTCACCAGCTGAGGAAAAACAAGGCAGATCCTCAGGGAGATGCCCTTGCAATTCAAGTGCTACTTCACACAACACTGATCCTCAAGGGAGTGTCACTGTCTTGGCTTATGTAATCGCATTCATGCTCTGTATCCATTTATGGTTGAGAAACAAATTATATGAAAAACCTCAGTTTTAAATAAAGAAACCATGCCACACAGAGTTTAAATGGTTTCTCCAATTCTATGAACGAGACATATCACATCTAGGATTAATTGTGATTCATTATTTTGTCAGTTTACCAAAATCATCTCACAGATATTTAAAACTTAAGTAACATTCTTAAATATTCTCTCCCCCATATATATGCACACACACACACACACACACACACACACACACACACACACACACACGTATATTTAATATTTAAAGTTTTGGATTATCTAAGTACTATCCAAATAAGGTTACAATAACCTAGTAAAGAGATTTTACAAAAATGATAAAGTAGGACTGAAAAATATAAAACTGAAAGGTATCAGCATGAAAACTGCACATCCCTCTGGGAGGCAGAACAGCCTACTGAATGAGATCTTGGATTCGGGTGTCAGACTACAAAGTGTATGTGAATCCTGGCTCTGCTACCAACTAGCTGTGTGAGTTAGGCAAGTTATTTATTAGCTCTGTGCATTAGTTTCCTCAATTGTCATGTAATGACAGTTGCTACCATGGACCATTCCAGCCTCACTGGATCTCTTTAAGACTAAAGAGAGTATTTCACATAAATGCCTAGAACAGTGACTGGGATAATGTTAAGTACTATATGATTGTAAATGTTGCATAGTTGGCTTTCACTATTTAATAAATTGTAATGGATATATGCAGAGCTTATGTTTGAATGTGGTACTATGATTAAAGCTATATGAAAAAGATTACATTTTTGGTTTCAGCTAAATTTTATCAATTCTTCAACTGTATTTTATCACAATGTACATTAACATATCTTTCCATTTCATTGAATGAGTTCAAAGCTCCACAATGGGGATTTATTTTTCAAAATGTGGAGATATCGGTTACATTTGGTTAACCACCTGCCCTGTTTCTCCTTCATGACAGAACAGAAAAACCTTCACTTTGTAGCTATATAGCAATATTCAAGAGCAAAGCTTGAGACAAAAAGTGAGTCTACCCCTACCAAATGAGAAGGAATGCCTTCAGGTTCAGTTGTGAGAGACCGGGATGCTGAGCTAAATGTTATGCAGTAACTTCAGATACATAAAGAGAAGGTTACAGGAAGGGAGGAAGCCTATGTTAGGAGATGTGCTCTTTCCATAGCTCCAAAGGGAAAAATGAATCATCAGCACTTCAGGGCACCCTCCCACATGCACTCCTAAAAGCTAGGCTGGCATTTCTCATCAGCAGGGATACCCAGGAATGACATCCAGTCATTTCGGCAAACTGCAGTAAAAGACTCTAATGACATCAGATGGCAGCTACAGAGAGTGGAGACGCAGTCAATGTAATGAGCAATTGGGAAATAACAATGATTATGGTCCGATGAGTGCAAGAAAAATGGTTTAGAGCTTATTTTTAGGTTCACCTAATGACTATTTCTTGCTTTTAGCAACTTCATGGGTCCACCTGGTATGGCTTATTTAGCCTGACTTTATCATTTCTCTCTATTTTCTGTTCATCCTGAGTCACTCAAATGTACAATAGGCCCTTCAGGTGAGTTTGTGCTTATATGTACATATGTGTGTGCACATGCGTGTGTTGCTCTGGAACAAAACACAGTATGAAAATATAAATAAATAAAAATATGTTGAGATGGGTGAAGCGGTAAAATATGGATGATTATATCTGGACATGAAATCGTTGCCACATTTTATGCTACCGGTGGTTTGAAGGTTTGCTCTATACTAGTGATGCTAATTCAGAAAAGAGGTATCTGTAGTTTGCCAATGTTAGAGATGACACTGTTTTCATCCATAAACAATTCTGTATTTATTGAGATGAGGAAGGAATACTGTTACTCGCTGTTCTCATTGGGTAAATAGTTTATATTCTCTTCCCTACAGAGAGAAAGTTTTGTTTTGGTTCAGTGTTAGCTAAAGTATTTTATTTAGTTTTGTTTGTGTTACTGTAGTTGCTTTATGAGAGCAATAAAGATTTTTAACATCAGCTTCATAGAATTACTTCCTGAACATGGAGTTGGTATCCGAAGTCGGAACTCTGTGTGCATTTAGGAACATGTAGCCCATACCTCATTATTTGTGATCCTTCATTTCAACTCATTTCAGATTCTGCCTATATCTTGCCAAGTGTTTTAAACATCCAAATGTTTACTGTTTGGGTTGATAAAAACACTAGCTGACCTGACATTACTGGTCACACTGATAAAACTTTTATTATAAAGTTGTGATCATCCTTTAAATCAAAACCAAAGGTGAAGAGCAGCGCCCTGGGCCACTGTTGGTGTGTTCTTTCCTCTTCCTCTCTCCCTGCTTTGCTCTCATTGTGTTTCTATTCACGCTCCTTAATCCCTGGCTTTGCTTTCTCTTCCTGTCTTCTGTCCAAAACATAGTGTGTGGAAAGAAATATTTAAAAGGGAATAATTTTAAGGTTAGAAAATAGTGGTGTCAAGTCAAATCCTCCAGCTCTATTCCAAGAACTATCTTTAGGAATTAGAGGCCTTAATGATAAGCACTGATAGATGTTTTCACTTAAACACACCACATTTTATTGATTCTAACAATCACTATAGTCTTTATTGGTGGAGTAAATCCTTCTCTAACCCAGACCAGCTCCTCCCACAGGGGCTCCTCCACCACTTGGTGGCGATGTTGTAGAGGGGATTCAGCAGTGGGTGGGGGCTAGAAAACCCCAGGTCCTTTTCAGTCCTTGGACTAGCACTTTGATTTACGGAGACCCAGCCTATACTTAGGTCTTAATTATTTAGAGGGCCTGATAGAACATGGGCTGGTTCACATTTCCCAGGGCTGAGTGATAAAATATATTATGCATCCTTATTTTTCACAGAAATTGCCTCCTTCCACATTCACCATAAGATAGCAGAATTCAAGGAAAAGCCTTTTCTTTTTCTTTTAAATAACAGTAAAAATGACATGAAATGTGAAATAAATAAACCAGAAATACAAATTCAAAACCCAAACTGAGTTCATACGACATAAAAAAAGTTATGGCTTACTAAGTCCTGCAAAGTCTGGATCTAATTTAACACAACACCACTATATAGCTTTGTATCATTTTAAATATTCTCAACAAACAAGATACTGATGCCAAACTGAACTCCTTTTCCCCTTTAGGCTCCACGTCTTTTAGCACCTCCAAGAGTGAGCTTCTGCTGTTTCCTCTGACCAGGAGACCCTCTCGCTCTGTGTCTCCCAAACCTCCCCAAGCTCTCCTTCAGAGGACTGCCCCCAGTCCTCACCTTGTGCTTATTCTTTTTTTTAATCTATAATTATTGCTATAATTTATATTTCATCTTATTACTGCAATACATTTAAATGTTTCTTTTTACAATTTAGTGTAAAAGTGTAAATAGTGTAAATGTTTTACTCTTTTGCTCCAATAATTATACTATGCTTTTTTATTATTTCCAGTATTTTGTAAACTATATAATCAATATATATGCTACTACTGTATGAGTACAGTAAGATTATTTTATTACTAATATTATCATGATTCACTTCTGTCTATAATTTTTTTTCATTTTTATTTTTTATTATCATCATAATCGTGAAAAAAAATGATTAACCTTGTGCTTACTCTTCATTAAAACTTTTCAACTGTATTTTAATTAACTGCATGTATGCATGTATGTCTCCTGAGTGAGATGTGACTTTCTCAAGGAGAGGGACCATTTTCCTCGGTTTTTACTACTTTCTTGCTTTCCTCCCTTCCTTCTTTTTCTTTCTCCCTTCCTCCCTCCCTTCCTCCTTTTCTTTTCCCTTCCCTTTATAAGTAAGTATAACATGGGTATCGTGGAGCTGATGTGGTACGTATTACAGATACAATAATTCAATATGGTGTCTAATCACATAGCATGTACAGAAAAAGAAGAAATAAAGTCAAGTAAAGAAGCAATTATGTGTGTGGGCTTTGGTGGGGAACAAGCCCCTGTCACAGTACTTCAGTACAAAGAAATAACAGTGAAAACTAAAATGCATCAAGTCAACACTATGCTCACAAACACTTTTTAAAGAATTTTACTCATGTTAATTTTTAATCTTGATAACCATCCATGAAGTAGATGGCATTACTATGCTCATTGTATAGATGAGGTCTTAGAAATTCAGAGATGTTTGAAATAATTTATCCTAAGTCAAACAGTTGGATTTCGACTAAAGTGCTTTGACTGCACAGTAAGCTCTTTTTAAAAATGTTGTAATATATCATTGTAAATACCAAAGGGCATGTGTGACCCAGAGAGAGAGAAAGAGAGAAGAGTGAGCATGCACCCCAATGGGGTCTGTTGTCCCACAGCTCCCTTTTCTCCATTTTTCCTTCCCATCAGAGTTCTGGACCTGTGCACACAAACACCTGGCATTTTTCAAGCTGTGTGAATAGAGAGTTGAAATGGCTGGACGTGTGGAATCTGACTTCCATTACACTGCACTTAACCACCACGCTATGGGGCTAGCCCATTCTGAAAATGATTATTTATTTATTTGATTATTTATCTAGATGTATCCTGAGTAGGGTCCCCATGCCATGATCCCCCAAGTCTCAGCTGGCCCCAATCATGGGCAGGCATGCACATGCTTGTCATACTCAAGATATTCCCAGGACACAAAGCCTCCTGCCTCAGCCTCCCCAATAACTGGAATTACAGGAACTAGCAGCCATGTCCTTTGTGTTCAAGTTGACTCAGAATCAAAACTCATGTGGCTGCCAGCATCCTTAAACAAGTGGTTTGCTATATGTGTGCCATGGAGACTGGGCCTCATTTTAATTTTAACACTATGCACAACAATATTCTGAAATTGTATGTGGAATATAAATGCTGGCTGATCAGTTCACTTCTGAGTTAACTCATGACTCAATACTATCTCCCGCCCCAACTATCTTATTCAACCTCAATGTCCAAAGTCACTATCCGTGAGATAAACCTCTGGCCTGCAGCCCTTTCTGATGGTGTTATCCAGCTTCTCTCCCAGTGCTCGGCCCCTTCTCTCCCTTCTCCTGAATGTCACACCCAACACTTCTCTCAAGTCACCTTTATAGTGACTACACTCTCAGCTTAACATTTTCACAAAGCACTTAAATTCTATTTTTTCCTCATCTCTTTTGGCTCTTTTTGGAAGGAGGGGGACACATTTCAGAGCATTTATCATATAAAGTTTTGCATAATAGTTATTGTTATGCCTTATTTCTTAGATAGGGGAAGAATGGTCATCTAATTTTGCTCATTTGGATGCCCTCCACTCTCAATAGCCTCACACCATGGCTTGAGTTTAAAGATTACTAAAATTCTCTCTACACGAAAGAAGTTTGAGTGTGTAATTAACAAGTATTTTACATCCACCAAGTATTGTACATCCTCCAGTTGTGCAATATGATTTCAATATAGACACTTTATTCATTTTCAAGACAAAAATACATTAGACGAACATGGTTTGTAATGCAGAGGAAAATTGGTACATAACTAAATTATCATTTAAAAGGTTTATCTAGTTACAACAGTTGGAATAAAATACCAACAGGTCTTTAATATAAGACAATAGTAAAATAAACTCATTTACATAACAATTAACTCAAATAAATAATATAATCTTAGGTTATGACTTTAAATCAAAGATTTAATATTTCTATTTCATGAGTCACTAGTTTTGTGAAATTCATTCATGGTAGTCCTACTTACTAGGAACTGCTTGTTCAAGGCTTCATTGACAAGATATTGACTATTTCAAAGAAATATGTAGGAAGAAGTGTTTTTGTGGTGAGTTCCGAGCATCTTATTATACATGTCTATGAGATACCTCAGTTTTTCTGCATGTTACTTACGATGTTGGAACTGGAAAACATCTGAAATGATAAGTGTCCATCCCAAGTGTGGTATACGATAGATTTAGTTACCTCTGTAATTAGTAGCTGAAAAATTATACTTCAGGGAACCAGTAGTTAGCATAATGGCTATGTCGCTGGACTCCCACGTAGTTGACCGCAGTTCGCGTCCTGGATGGGGTGGCTTAAAACTCACGCCAGGTGCATGTGGTGCGTGCCCAAGATCCCGAGAGGAGAATGGAGGAGAAGGAATTGTGGCATGACCCTCCCCCCGGGGGGTGATTTCTCGCTTTCTGTCTCTATGTCTCTCTCTGTCTGTCTCTCTGGCAAGCGCACGCGCCCTATAGCGAAAAAAAAAATTATACTTCATCATTTGGAGTATGCTCATGGATTTTTATCATCAAATAAAAACTAAAATAAAAACATATTATTTAAAAACTATATATAACTATATATATATAGTTATATATATTCCATGGCAATATTTTATTCTTACATAGCATAAAAGTATATAATTTTGCTTAATATGAAAGATGTTCCATATTTTGGGGACATAAGTACATTGATAGGAAAGAAGGATGAGGTATTTTTTTTTTTTTTTGGAGAGATTTTTGTTATAGGGCCGGTGCACTCCATACAGACAGAGAGAGAGAGACAGAGAGACCGAAAGTGAGAAATCACCCCCCAAGGCAGATGGCCACCCCGCAATCCCTTCTCCTCCGTTCTCCTCCCGGGATCTTGAGCATGCATGCACACACGCCGGGCATGAGTTTTAAGCCACCAGGTCCAGGACGTGAACCACAGTCGACTACATGGGAGTCCAGCGATATAGCCATTACGCTAACTCCTGGTCCCAAGAAGGATGATTTAAAAATGTTTTAAGGCCAGCTCTTGTAGTCCAAGAGGTGGTTAAAGGAGTAAGATCCCATATGGCTGATTGTGTTCAAATCCCAGCCTGGTGGCTTGAAAATCATACCAGGTGCATGTACAAGTGTGTCTTAAATCTTGACAGAATGGATAAATGATGGAGAAAGAATAGCAGTGTGATCACATCCTATTCAGGGGTCCAAGGGTGTTTTATTCCTCTCTCTCTGTCTCTCGAATGAGTACACACAGAAAGTGCACACACTATCTGGCAATTAAAAAAAGAAGTAACCTGGGACCAGCAGTTAGCATAATGGCTATGTCTCTGGACTCCCATGTGGTCGACCAGGGTTTGAGACCTCGACCCGGTGGCTTAAACTCACACCGGGTGTTTGTGCATGCATGCCCAAGATCCTGAGAGGAGAATGGAGAAGGGATTGTGGTATGATCATCCCCTCTGGGGGGTGATTTCTTGCTTTCTGTCTCTCTGTCTCTCTGTGCCTGGCAAGTGCACAAGCCCTGTAGCAAAAACTTCTTAAAAAAAAAATAAAGAAGAAGAAGTAACCTGGGCATTAAGACATCTTAGATTTAGGGAGGCAATAACCTCGGCATTAAGACATCTTAGATTTAGGGAGGCAAATATTTATAATAGAAAAGAGATTTAATTTTTAGTTTGAAGATCTGAATTTGAATCTTGGTCCTGTAAGCAATGCAATCAATGATAAATACAATAAAACATGATTTAACTAGTTTTACTCATGATAGAGTGCATGCATATGCCTAAGAGAGAGCGGGAGAGAAATATGCAACCTACACAAGGCTCTGTCACCTGCGAGGACCTTTCCCTAGTCCTCCAGACTACCAGGATCCTGAGCACACATGTGCACAACCTGCACATTTTCAGACCAGCTGGACTTGGGGTTCCAACCATGATCAGAATGAGGCCTTTAGCTCTGCAGTTGGATATGCTTGACTATGCCACAGAGGCTGAGTCATAATATATGATACAAATTTAAACAACAACAACAAAAAAACTCTCTAGTTTATGTGGATGGTGTTTTCAAGGGAGAAATGACTGATGACTTTTAGATGTGGACAGGAAAAATCATATTGCATAAGTTGTAGAGAGAAAAAAGTTAAGAAATCTAAAAAAAAAAATAAATAAAACAAAACTATAGCCCCGAATGCTGGGCCAGCAGCAGTGCAGGTGGTAGGACACTGCTGTGTGAGACCGGAACCATACAGAAGGCCTGGGGCTGGGTTCTGGTTCAGCCTCAGCATGGGAGCAACCACAGGTATTTGGAAGACTGAGGAAGGGGAGGAATGTGGAATGACATGACCCTGTTAGGGTTCTTTCTCTCTCTTTCTCTCTCTCATTTCCTTCTCCCTCATGAAATAAATAAATGAATAAACTTAAAAAGCAAACAAACTACAGACAAGAATGATTCTGAGGCTTCTAATTTTGACAACTGGATGGATAAAGTTAGAGCAATGCTATATATATGTATATATATAT
>NW_006159439.1:1720652-1749565 GCF_000334495.1 Tupaia belangeri chinensis | reverse complement strand
ATATATATATATACATATATATGTATATATATATATTCCCTTAAATTGGCAATATCAATAGTTAAGTATAAAGAAAATCAGTAAGTCATTATCTTTATGTGGTGGGAGAATACGGAGAAGTTAACAGAATAAAATGAATATTTTTTGAATATTGCTTTTTATTCAATACTGATTTTTGTAATAAAGCACTGTTACTACTTGGAGAATTAAAATGGAATTATAAAGGAAAATCCAGTAAGGGAAATATCCTTAAAAGTAGAAGTGCAATAGAAAAAAATGTATCTGTTTTTCAAGTTGATGATATAATATATGGAGAAAAAAAATAACTACCTCAAGTATTTTTTATTTAGCATACAAACACAGAAAATTATTTCTCATAGTTCTAGAGGTTGGGAAGTACAAGATTAGGATTTCAGCATATTTGAAGTCTTGCAAGCAACGTTTTTGGTTCATAGATGTCAAATGTTTACTCTGTTCTCAAAAGGTGGAGAGCTTAAGTGCTTTTAAAACAAAGACTTGGGTTTTAATACTTAATAGAAAGTATTCTAATAACAAAAAAATTCTTTCATGTACATTTATAACACTCGTTAGTTGTAGTATTGGTGTTATTATATTAAAAATATTTTATATGTGTAGAAAATAAATTATTATTTCAATACTTTTAAGAACCATGGTTTTCCATGTAAAAATAAGTGGTATAGGTCCAGCAGGTGGCACAGAGACTAAGGCAGCTAGATCCACCATGGTCTACTTCACATTTTGAGTCCTGTACTCAGTAACTTGAAAACCATGTTAACGTGTGTGTGTGTGTACGCCCAAAATTCCAAGAGGAGAATGGAGGAGAAAGGACTGCAGCATGGCCATCACTCTCTGAGTGGTGATTTCTGTCTCTCTCCTTCCCTCTGTCTCATGCATATGTGCGAGTGCACACACTCTATAGCAAACAAACAAGCCAAAAGGAATACACTTACAAAATCAAAGTGATTAAGATTCTGGAATATTAAGATTAAATGGAATGTGAGCATGAATTCAGAATTTTTTGTTTCTTTTTTTTTAACTAAATAGATCCCACTTCTACTTAACTTAAAATACTCAGATTGTGTTTTGTAAAAACTTTTCCTCATTAAAGACAACAAGGAATTCCAAGTAGTAACCAATTTCAGGGTAAGAATGTACAAACGGGTGGTCAGAATGGTTTGGGAGAGGTAGGAACAGCACTGTCTTAGACCCATTGCTTATTTTAGGATGAAATTATCAGAAGATATCAGAAGCTCTGATTTTAGATCTGGTTTTGCAATTTAATAGTGTTCACTGAATTTCTATAAATGTAAAGAAATGAATCTAGTGATCTTTAGGATACTATCAGTTCTAAATTTAAAAAACTCTATGATTTTAAGTAAAGCGACTGCATTTAAAAAAAATACAGAGCTAGACCATTTGTGCCTGCTTAGAGGCATTGACCTGTTCAATTGCTCAGAATAAAAAGAAAGTGTCAGTTCCAGAGGCACCTTGTTGAATGAGTGATTTATATGTATTAGGTCAAAAATATTTTTAGTAAAACTAGTACTGGGGCCTGAGAATGTGCAGTGGTTAACTCAACTAAGCCTACATGGGGAGATCCTGGGTTCACCTCATCTCCCTGAACTCAGGGATCTGGGCTGGTTAAGGGGTGGATCACAGTGTGTGTGAAGACCCTGTAGGAGGTACCTGTTCCTCTCATCTTAATTCTCTCTCACACATGGAAAGAATGAATGAATGAAAGAGTAAATAAATTTAAGAAAAACAAAATTCTACTTCTCTCTCTTTTGTCATTTGTCATATTTATATTTAGTTTGATTTACATGACTTTTTTGTTTATTTTGGACTTGTTTTTAATTAAAGTTAAAAATAAGCATGTCATACTATAAAAATGTATATTCTATCATTTTGTACTGCACATTCAAAATGTCCATGAAATTTTATTCAACCTTACAAGCAGTGATTTCACTTCACCTTTAGCTTTTCTATTTAGACTTCTTTCCCAAGTATCTGTGATCCTTTCTTTATGAATAAGTACTTCCTGACATCTGCCTTGAATTTCCTTTTTCTCCCAGTCCCATTCTTGAACTTTCGTCTTGTTATCTTCTTTAAGTGGAAAGTAGTCTGCTTGACATTATTTCTATCATGTTCAGTTCTGTGTATTGCAGTGAAATCTTTCTTAATTATGTTCTTCCCAAGAGAGCACTTAATCTTTTTTGGCCGTCTTTATAGATTTTTACCTGTTGGCTCTAGGATAAACCCCATTGCTTTTTAAATCAACTTTGATAGTCTGAAAGTCTTAGATTCCTTATCAAAAGAAACCTTATTGGAAATATTTGTAAAACGTCAACATTTAATTTTAATGCTTTGGAAGAATTTATTTTCACTGGCAATAACTAAAGCATCCAGAGGACAAATAAAATTACGTCGAATGTGGGACAGTGACACCTACAACTGAGTCCATGTTTTTTTCTTTTGTGTATTACCTTTAGTATCTTAAGTGTTCAAAAGGAATGGCTAAACCTTATTTTTAAGTGTTCATTTTCCTTTAATATTTGTTTCACTCCCAGTAGAACAGCAAGATCTCATATCTAGCAGACATTGAAATTAACCTTTCCATTTAAATTATTTCTTATATTTATCAACTTCCAGTCAAAACTATAAAAGGAGCAAGTAAAAAAAATAAGCATCACAATAAAATGGAAAGTAAATTGTTACCTCTACTTAAAAGACAATTAAGATAATAGCTCAAGGTTCATAGTAGAGTGAAATACAAGAGTGGATATATACTTTGTCAACCTATGTAAGTCTACCAACAAATGTGAATTAATGACTATCTATATAAACTGTAAAGAAAAAAGTTCATGTTCTCCTTTTATAGTATTAATTTGTCTATAAATTCTCAAATGGGTATTTTAAGTGGACACATAGAAGTAGTAGAGTAACTAATAGCTGCTATTAAATGAAAGAATATTGGAGGCTATAGTTTACTGCATCAAGGACTGATCACATATACTCTCTATATTTAATTGTCTTCACAATTTAGGCCGCCTGCATACTGTAATGAATGCTTGCTCAGAGTAGCTAATGTAATAGAAAAGTAAATTGGTAAAGTTTCAAAAATATTTATTTATAATATCATCAATTCAATAGAATAGAATTTGGAATACTGATCATACAGTCAAGCAAAATAATTCTAAAAATCATCTTGGAGCATTTTTTCTTCATTTTTAATTGAACTATTTTATGTAACTTATTTATTTATCTATTCATTTTTATTTATTTTAATTTGAACAGAGAAGGACAGAGTGAGAGAGAGAAAAAGAGTAAGAGGGAGAGAGAGAGAGAGAGAGATAAAGAGAGGAAAAGTGAGAAAGCAAGCTGCCAACTCTGGGACTTGAACTGTGGTCGCCATGTGGGAGTCCCGTGCCATTAACCACCATGCCAACTGTTTGTCCTCCTTTTATTTTGTTTCCTTCTCATACGAAAATTCACTTCAGCTCAGAATTTTGCCCAACTGAAAAAGATTTTTGTAGTTATTTGGGATCTATTGTTTATGCAGGGAAAAAGTAAAAGTGGCTTTTTGATAACAACAAAAGCAGACAACCCACTAAATGCTTCTCTGTGTAAAACAATTATGCTGTATCTTTGGAATTAGTTTCTGAAAACATGCATGAATAAATATCCTTACAATCTCTGTGTAGGAACACACACACACATACATGAGAAAAACATTATGTTGTAAAGATATATTTAACTGTTTCCTGCCTGTTTCCTAAGAAAGGGACAAAAAATTAAGTAGACATTACCAGGGTATAATACAAAGCAAAGTTGTGGATCCTTGGTTGTAAAAGAAGAGGAAAATCTTTCCTCTTAACTTTGAAAGTGTGGTAACCTAGTTGCTATAAAAAGAAAGAGATAGAAAAACAAACAAAACAATTATTAAGAGATACAAAAGTGATTAATGTAAATAATAATAATAATAATAATAAACCGACCAACTACTTGTTTGCCTTATATAATGTATCTGGTTATCTCACTAAGTCATTTCTTTAGCCAGTGAAATGGGGCCAGCAGGTGTCATGGAGGTTAACACAGTTGGGTCCCACATGGTCAAGTCCTCAATTTGAGTCCCAGACTTGACAACTTAAAAATCACCCTGGGCGTGCATATGTACATGCCCAAAATTTCAAGAGGAGAATGGAGGAGGAGGGATTGCAGCGTGGTTATCATTCCCGGGGGCGTGTTTTCTCACATTCTCTCTCTTATTTTCTCTCTCTCACTCGTCTCTTACTAGCAAGCACATGCTCTCTATAGCAAAACCTTATAGAAAGAAAGTGAAATGATCTAATAATTCGGAGATATTTTCATTTTCAGTATGAAACAGTATAGTTAACCAATTTTTTAATGTACAGTGTTGCAATAGTAAAAATGTAAATCATTCCAATAGATCTTTGTTACAGTTTACCTGGAAAGTTAAGTGTTGAGCATTGGCATTGTAAAACTATTCTTTTATTCCATTATAAATATAAGTTGGATAACAAGAGTTTATATTGGCTAGTGTCATTGCTCTTTTAAAAAAAAAGAACAGACAAATTTGTACATTATCAAATATTAAGAATGAAAAATAAGCTGAACTGTAGTCATTCAGTATTTTCTCGGTTGATTACATCAATTATGATATTTACCTGACTAGTACTTCATGCGTTACAAAGGATTCTCTCCACTTTTGCAATTCATATCACTTGTAATTTGCACATTATGTCTTCCATAATCTAAGCCAGCTGAAGAATTTTTTTACAATGATTTAATTCAAAGTCCATTACATCTCAGATGTGAATATTTTCTGCCAATACAAATTTTTCTTAACATCAAGATAAGCACAGAATATTGTTTAAAATGAGGTATGTATGCATGCTTTTACAATTCTTAGTTTAAATCATGCTAAATGAGGGCCGATAGCTATGTATTTATTATGTTTTATAATCAGTAATATAAATTATTTATTTTCCTACCTAGCATTACTTTTTTCAACATCTGCAGAGTCACTGCTTAGCCATAAAACTTACTTTGAAAGACAAAGAAAATTAGTTTTGCTAAGTTTTCTAAATGCAGTACACTATCCTCTGAGAAAATTATTTCTCTTCCAGGAAAGCACTTGTCACTTGTAAGTTATTTAGCTCTATTTCAGTGCAATCCTTTAAAAGCATGAAATGATAAGTCAAAAAAGAAAAACTCCTGTTACTAATTTTTGAGTTTTCTTACAGCGTGAGTCAGCTTGCACTAATTAAAAGTCATCCCCAATGCAAGATGACTCAGCAGAGGATGATCCTGAATATTAAACAGAAATAAAAGCTGACAAAGCAAAGCTAAACTTCGACTTTTTCAGGCTATTACTTATGTATCTCTCCCAGATTACTCCACAAAACAATTTTTTTTACCCACAAAGTTCTTTTAAATCCCAATTCTCTTTGCATATCTTTCAAACTGAAATAGTGTTTTCTCAAGCATGTACTTTTTCAAGCTTCTATCACTGTTGTCAAAACTTTTTGTGTAATTTTTTATACCCCCTCATTTTTAATTTTCTTTTCTTTTATACATTCAATCACATTATTATTTGGCTTAAAAAGTGGGTATTTCAACGGGTGAACATTTCTCCCTAGTACAGTTGATAAAACTACAAAATATCTTCCACGGATAATACCACATTTCTTTGTGCCATTAATGCTTTTACCTCCCAATTTTTCTTCTAAATGTCCTTCCTCATTTAACCTTTTGTTTTCAAGTATTATATTAATATTTTAAATCCGTGTTCTGAAAAATACCTCAGAGTAAAATATATAAAAATACTGTTCTTAGGGACCAGCAGACAGTGTAATGGCTGTCACTGGACTCCCATGTGGTCGACCGCGGTTCAAGTCCTGGACCCAGTGGCTTTTGCTCATGCTGGGCACATGTTCATGCATACCCAAGACCCCGAGAGGAGAATGGAGGAGAAGAAATCACAGGGTTGGCCATCTCCCCCCTGGAGGGTGATTTCTTGCTTTCTGTCTCTCTGCCTCTCTCTGTCTTTCTGGCAAGCGCACGCACCCTATAACAAAAAAGACTCTAGGAAAAAAAAGAGAAACAAATACTGTTCTTATGATATGAAAATGTTTACTCTCAGAACTGCTTTTTTTTTCCAAAATGTTTTTTACATTTAATCATTGTACATCTTTACAGCACACATGATTTTTCCCAGCATGACTGCTAGGGACAAGAAGTATCAGTAACAACGTAGAATGTTAACTCCCAGAACTTAAATGGACAGACTGGACCACAGCAACATTGCGTATTCAACAGAAGAAAGTTGAACACAAGACTGAACTGGCAAAACAGAATTTTAGGACTTTTGAGTAAAACATTACTGATTTTCTTTTACTATGCTTTGTTTTGAATTGTTGACAGGTTCAGCAATATGTTAAAATATTTTTCTTGTTTATTTCTTTAAATGGAAACATAAACTTTTCTTCCTTCTTGACCCCTCTGGAATTGGAAAACATTTGGGAATATTCTTATTTTGTGGCAGAAGGGTTATTTGTATAAGTTTAATAATGCTTGTTGCATTGATTCAGAAATCAGAAAGACTCATTATTGGACAGGGCTTTGACTGGAATTTCATATCTGAATATTAATCAGAAAACTATGGAACTAAGGTGGATCTCAGGTAAACTAGCAGAAGCTCTTAGAAAGATGGCCTGGTAACATAAATAGTTCTGCCTGGCAGAGAGGATTAGAGAAGACATATGAAAGAATTTATAACATAAAATAACCTGCACTTTTCCAGGCCAGCATTGCAATCAGTAGAGGTTACAAAATAGCAACCACACCAGAGGATTATTTTGTGAAAGACTTTGAAGGAAGAAAAAGAGACTGATCTTTGCTAGCAAATGGCACATCACAGAATATTTGGGCAGGGATGAATTGAGAAGGTTTATGTGTGACTAGTGTTCTGGGCATTTGCTTTTCAACAATTTGAGTAGTCAACATGTAAATATTTTTTCAAAAATATTTAAAACCATACTGTTTCTATTTTTATAGAGTCACAAACAGAATTATACAAAATTATAAGAAATATTTTGAACATTATCTTTAAAATTCAGTATTCTGAAATTTTGAAAGTTGTTTATTAACTGTCAAGAACTATGGATTATAGGGACCAGCAGTTTGCATAATGGCTATATCGCTGAACTCCCATGTAGTCGAGTTCCTATGGTTCGAGTCCCAGACCCGGGGGCTTAAACTCACATTGAGTGCATGTATGTGCGTGCCCAAGATCCTGAGAGGAGAATGGAGGAGAAGGGATTGTGGCATGGCCATCCCCCTGGGGGGTGATTTCTCGCTTTCTGTCTCTTTGTCTGTCTCTGTCTTTCTGGCAAGTGCACGTGCCCTATAGCGAAAACCTCTCAAAAAAGAACTATAGAGTATGATTTAAAATTTTTTGATATGTAAAGTAAATGTTTGTGAAAAAATGTAAAAATAAATAAATAAATGTAAAAAAATACCTGCTTACAAAACCAAAAAAACCCCACCAACTTTATTTGATCATTTTCATGTTGGATGTGCTATTAAAATCTGGCTACAAAATTGATTGCTTCATGTTGAACCTAGAAAGGATAAATTCAGTTGATTATAAAGCCCATCTCCATTTGCTCTTTCAATATATTATCATTCAAATGAAGTTCTGACTCACTCTTTTGGCTGGGAGTCAAGCATAAATATATTTAATCAAGTAAAATTATAAAATGGTTTATGAATGTACTAAATAGATTAGAGAGCATACCTGGGGTTGTAAATATAAGTGAGAGAACATTTTAACATCCTTTTAGAACAACCAATTTGAACAGATGCCCTAAGGAGTTCATGTGGCTTTTGCACCACATCCCCTGCTCTATGAAGAACTCAGCACCTTGTATCATTAACCTGCTTTGAATGTTCTTCTCCTGCTTATTCTTCTGAAAATTGGGCTGTTCATGGAGGACACTCACTATGCAACTCTCTTAAATGAAAGTTGTGTTTGTTTTTTTTGTTTTTCTCTGTCATTTGCAACTTCAGGTCTTGGGGTAGATAGTATCCTTTGTGCTTAGGTTGGCTGTTTTTTTGACAAGCTCTCTTTTTCCTACAAATTATCAGTGTCTCTAAGATGCATGGTTTTAGACCAGTCCTTTAGATGACACTGCATTGATGTCACCTACTTCATTCCCCACCTTCACACCACATTTTTAAAAGACTGTTGTGCGTAGACCATCATCTTCGTCTTTTTTATTTTTGCTATAGGGTATGTGTGCTTGCCAGACAGAGAGAGACAGAGAGACAGAAAACGAGAAATCACACCCCAGGGGGAATGGCCATGCCGCAATTCCTTCTCCTCCATTTTCCTCTTGGGATCTTGGGCACACACACACACACACACACGCCTGGTGTGATTTTTAAGCCACCAGACCCAGGACGCGAACTGCGGTCGACTACATGGGAGTCCAGCGACATAGCCATTACACTAACCACTGGTCCCGATCATCGTCTTAATCTTCATTCTTGCTCTGGTCTTGATTTTTAGTGTCTTCTATAACCATGCAAGTATTTTATCTATAGTCCGACTTCTCTGTTACTTTTCTTTCATTCCGTTTTTTTAAAAGTCTCTCCTATGGACCAAAGATATTCCCATTAGCAATAATTACATTGCAACTCACATCTCAGTTTTGGCCATTCTTCTCTGACTACCAACTTCCAGCTCTCCTACACATTTACAACGTCCAGTAATTCTCTGACTTTCATTAAGAGTGCAGGATCTATTGATTTCAGCACCTTTTCACTGTACCATAGTCTCTCCTTATCTGTAGTTTCAGTTACCTGTGGTCAGCTATGGTTCAAAAATATTAAATGGAAAGTTCCAGAAACATTCATCATTTTTAAATTGTGTGCTGTTCCGAGTACCATGATGAGTTTCTCTCTATTCTGGTTTGCCCTACCCAAGGCAAGAAGCATCCTTTTGTCTACTGTTTTCATGATGTGTATGCCACTTGCCCTTTAATCACTGAGTTCCTGTCTTAGTTTACAGATGGAGTGTTGTGGTATTAAAGTGCCAGCTGATACACACTTATGCCAGTGTATCGTTCATAGCTGAGGATTCTTATTCTCAGGTATCACCAGAAGCTCAATAGTAGCTGAAGATTTTGTCATAATGCCTGTGTCATTCACCTCACATCATCTCATTACATGGCATTTTATCAACCCAAGAATGGTGAATTCAGTACAAGATAATATTCCCCTATCTTTTATTTATCATGTAGTGTTATAATTGTTCCAGTTTATTATTATTGTTGCTACTTTCTTACTATACCTACATTTATAAATTCAACTGCATTGTAGGTACATATCTTAGAAAGAAACATACTATTTAAAGGAGTTGGTACTAACCATACTTTCCAGGTCCATCGAGGCTTTTTGGAATATATTACTCACAGATAAGAAGGAACTGTATGACTTCCTCATTTGGGTTTTCCTCCTCGTCCAGCTTAGAGTCTGCAATATGCTAGTAAAATGTTTCTATTGAAAACCACCCTTTACAGCTGTACACTTCCCTCCTTTCACCCTGTCCTCTGTCTCTCTTTGCTGGAAGACTCTCTGTCTCACTTTAAAACATGTCTATATAGCTGTGGAAGTTGTCTAGTGAATATTGAAAATCATGGTGCAGGAGAGCAAGTGAACATTTTAGGAAACAATTTTTAGGTGTGTTGAAAGCTGATGGATGATAGGTTTTAGCACACAGGTGGATCAGTTAGCCTAAGAGAGGCAATATGCAGCTTCTCATTTGAAATAGTCATCTTCAGCTAGGGCTGGGGTTTTGGTTAAATGACTATAAATTAAGGCACAAATAAGAAAAGGAGTTGTGGATATAAACAAGAATTATATCTATGGAAACCAGCAGTTGTTATAATGGCTATGTCGCTGGACTCCCATGTAGTCGACCGCGGTTCGCGTCTGGGACCCGGTGGCTTAAAACTCACGCTGGGCGCGTGTGCGTGCGTGCCCAAGATCCCGAGAGGAGAATGGAAGAGAAGGGATTGTGGCGTGACCATCCCCCCTGGGGGGTGATTTCTCGCTTTCTGTCTGTATGTCTCTCTCTCTGTCTGTCTGGCGAGCGCACGAGCCCTATAGCGAAAACCTCTCCAAAAAAAAAAAAAAAAAAGAATTATATCTAGTGATGGGCCATGATATCTAAATTAATGAGGGAGGTAAGTAAAAATATAAGCTGAGAGATAGTGAATGTGTGAACTGGAGACTCAGGGAGTGGAATTTTTGGAGTGAGAACTTTGTAATTATTGACCTAGGAGAATGAATGCCAAAGAAATGGTTGATAAGGTCAAAGGACTGGATGCTTGAAATCAGATTTTGGAGAAGGTATAGTTATTAATAAAGGCTAGTGTACTAACATAGGGGAGACTAAGTGAATGAACATTCATCTTGAAAAGACAACCTGATTTATAAGAAAGTTTTTTTTCAATAAGAAATGATGTAATAAGTTACATGATGTTTTATAACAGGAACAAAAATTATTATTTAAAAATTTTTAGAGGTTTTTGTCTTAGAGTGTGTGTCCTCGCCAAAGAGAGAAAGAGACAGAGACAGTGAGCAATCATTCCCCAGGGGGGATGGCCAAATCGCAATCCCTTCTCCATTCTCCTCTTGGGATCTTGGACATGCATGTACATGCACAGTATGATTTTCAAGCCACTGGGTCTGGGACTCAAACTGTGGTTGGCCATGTGGGAGTCTATCAACGTAACCGCTACACCATCTGCTGGCTCTGGACATAACTGCTATGCCATCTGCTACCTCATATTCTTTAACATTTTAAGTTGCCCTTAAATTGAATTGTCTACCAATATAAATTCTGGAATAATCAACCTGCCCTTATAATCTCCTCAGTTCCTTTCCTTAGGTCATGAGAATGTAATCAAATCTGTATAAATTTCCCATAGAAAATGTGCTCATAAACAAACTAAGCACATAAACATTTAAGGGATACTTATTCCTTCCCAAATCTCCTAAAACAAAAGAATTTTTGATGTAGAGGTGTTTAGGGTCACATTTTTCTAGTAATTTTTAGCCACTGATAACCCATCTTGAATTTTAGATATCACATATAATATAATAAAGATACTTTAATGATGGAAACCTTCAAATTAGATCAACGACTCTAAGCATCTTTTACTGATGAGAGTTTTCCTTAGAGACAGGTGTAAACTGAGACAGTTTCATTCTCAGCTCCACATCATGGGATTCTAAACTAAACACGTCTGTTTAAATAGTCAGAAAAAATGCCACTGCTAAGTCCAAGTAAGCCTATTTTGCCCAGCTAAAGAGACCTGGGGCCTTTATATTCGAAGCCCCAAATGAAGAAAGGATATTTCCATTACTTCTGAGTTATGCTCTCCATGGGTTCGCCTATATCTCTTGTGGTTTATAAAGTAGGCAGCTTCCTTAAAAATGCTTTGGGTTATCACCTAAATTCTGATTTTTAGCACTAGATTTTTCAGTGTGTTTGTGTGTGTGTGTGTGTGTGTGTGTGTGTGTGTGTGCGTGTGTGATACAGGTAACTCAAATGTTTTGGTTTTCTTATTCATAGCATATTACCTATCCTGCTTAGTGAGAATTATAGATAATTAGTGTGAATGTTTCTTTGACACATATAAAATGCTATGCAATGCAGAAAAACAGTGTTATCATATCTAATCTAACACAATAACTTTGTCAATTAACCTTCTTCAGAATATAGCATTCAGGGTCTATATGCCATTGGTAAAGTGTGAGAATATTGTATATAAATGACACCCATTTGACAATCCAAATACAACCCAAGAAATCTATTTACCACCAAAAGTTTTTATAGTGAAAGGGTTGAACGTTGTTCAAACAGTTAGTGATTGTATTTTACTCATTATTCATTATGTTAAGATTTCTTTCAGATCAGTTGCAAATTATGTAAAGCAATCTATTGCTTCTGGAATTATGTGTGAGTACATTAAAAAATCAAATTCAATAAACCCATTAATGCAGTTATTAGGTACTGAAAATATATTAAAGGCTATACTATGTAGACACTATCAGAACTACAAAGTTAGAAAAAATGTCCATGTTTTCAAGGAACATATAATCTATTTATAAATAATATATTAAATATAGAATTTAGATATTTAAAATTTATTAATAAAGACATTATAGGAAATTGTATTTTAATTTAATTACACAGAGTATAAATGCCATAGCAAATTGTGAGGAAAAATTTCTTTAGATTATATTAGTTCTATTATGTTTATTAGTTAATTTATTACTTTTAATTTGTTTTAAGTTTATTTATTTAATTTTTTTGAGAGGTTTTTGCTATAGGGCGTGTGCACTCGCCAGAAAGACAGAGAGAGACAGAGAAATAGAAAGTGAGAAATCACCCTCCAGTGGGGATGGACATGCCACAATCCCTTCTCCTCCATTTTCCTCTCAGGATCTTGGGCATGCAAGCACACATGCCTAGCATGAGTTTAAGTTACCGGGTCTGAGACTCAAACTGCAGTCAGCTACATGGGAGTTCAGCAACATAGCCATTACGCTAACTGCTGGTCCCTATTTTATTTATTTTCTGAGAGAGAAAGAGAGAAAAAAAAAGAGACAGATGCCTTGACATGGTCTTACCATGCAACGATTATTCCCCCAGCCTCCAAGTTAACCAGGATCATGGGTGCACATGGGCATACCCAGTGTGTTCAGGTCAACTTGGGGTCCAAACTGAGAACCTCTTTATGTGACTCCAGGATGATGCAATGGCTTCCTATCACTTGTGTCTACTGCAGCTGAAATACTGAACAAATTTTAATTGAGCATCTGCCATGTATTTAGCAATGTGCTAGACTTATGTTAGAGGATGGAAGTGCGAAAGTAAGATACATACTGTCAAAAACTGTAAAGGATCTAAGATTTTATTTCACTAGTCAGCTTACCATAGTTTCTTGGGTAATGACAGAAGATGTGAGCCTCCTGGTCGGAAAGAAAGGACTTTATGCTATTGCATAGTTGAGAAGGCAGAAAATTTATGTGTGGGTTAGTTCCCTTTGTTCTCCAAGTGTAATGGGGCTGACAAAAGGGGTCCAGGCAGATGCTCCATAGGCACTGGGTCTGCATCACAACTGTGGAACCTGAGCTTAAAGGACCTTAGTCTTTGATTTAGGGCATAAGAATACCTGCTGCTCTTTTGTCCCAGAGGGTGATGTTTATTTTACCGGTCAATAAGTACCTTGTTCTTGAGTTTGCAGAAAGATACCGATATTCTAAGGTTGTTTGTTATCCAATAATTCCAGAAAAGATAGTTCAGGACAAAAATTGTCAGGGCTGTGTGAGTTGTTAAATGCATCAAAGTACCATAGACTCAGTGGATTAAAGGTATTATCTGTTGAAGATATTTTGTAGTTTTATCAACAGTACTAGGAAGAAATGTTCACCTGTTGAAATATCCATTTTGTAAGACAAATAATAATGTGATTGAATATATGGAAGAAAATGAAATAAAAACTAAATAAATTTAAAAAAAGATGACACTTTTAAAAATAAAATTCTTTCCTAATGAAAAAAATAAATAAAAAATAAAATAAAATAATACACAGTTGGTCCTTGGATAATATGAATTTGAACTACATGGATCCAACTATGTATGCGCTTTTTTCAATGAATACTGTAAATGTATTTTATCTTCTTCATAGTTTTCTTTCTTTTTTTGGGAGAGGTTTTGCCTTAGGTCATGTGTGCTCACTGGAGAGAGAGAGACAGAGACAGAGACAGAGGGAAAGGAAGAAATCATCCCCCGGGAGGTTGGCTATGTCACAATGCCTTCTCCTCCTTTCTCCTCCTGGGATATTGGACAGACATGTGCCCACCTTGCACGAGTTTCACGCCACTAAGTCCAGGACTTAAATCCTGGTCAGCCATGTGGGAGTCTAGCAACATAACTGCTACATCATCTGCTGACCCTCATAACTTTCTTAATAACATTTTTCTAGCTTACTTTATTTTAAGAATGCAGCATATAGGGAACCAGCAGTTAGCGTAATGACTATGTAGCTGAACTCCCACGTAGTCGACCACGGATCACATCCCAGACCCGGTGGCTTAAAACTCACGCCGGGCGTGTGTGTGTGCGTGCCCAAGATCCCGAGAGGAGAATGGAGGAGAAGGGATTGTGGCGTGACCATCCCCCCTGGGGGGTGATTTCTCACTTTCTGTCTCTATGTCTCTCTCTGTCTGTCTGGTGAGCGCATGCGGCCTATAGCGAAAACCTCTCCTAGTCAAAAGTAAGCTATTATACTTAATTACGGAAAGGACGAGACCATCATCTTTGATATACAGTATAATCTAATCAAAAGGATGACTATTCCATGCTTTTTACATATGCTATTGGCCAGAAGCAAATCAATAGCTTCTTTCATCCTTTAGGAGAAGGAATAATGCAGGAGTGTGACTGATTGGGGGTCTGTTTAGAGTGCTTTTACTCACAAAACATGCAGAAAAGAGAGAAATTTATGGGAACTATTACACAACAGATACCTTGATAAAGCAAAAGAAGCTCCTGTCTGTTGGTCTCTCCTGTTTTCCTACACATAGATTATATGCATTTATAAATAAACAAATATACAAATTTGATAATTAAGGATTGCAATGTAATACTAAAATCAAGAACAGAAAATGTATTAAGATAATAGAAGCACCCTGTTTTGGAGATTTAAGATGTGCTTTGAGTAAGCATAGGCACCAAATAGATCATGAATTGAGAAAAGATTAAGAGTAATTTGACTGGAAAGAGAGAGAATATTTCAAGGTATCTTGGAGAGACGCTGTAAGTGCCTTAATTAGACTGAAGTATAATTATTAAAAGATGAGTAGCTGGAATAAGGTGTAAAGGATACTTGTAAATGACAGGATAGAGTATAGATTTTATTGTATAGGCAGTAAGAAAGTGAATGGAATTATATTCAAAGAAAGAAGTATGATTAAGAAAATTATACATATTTAAAAAAATTTTTGCTATATAGGGTGTGCACTTACCAGAGAGAGATAGAGACAGGAAGAGAAGAAACAAAGAAAACACTCCTCAGGTGTGATGGCCAAGTTGCAATTCCTTCTTCTCCATTTACCTTTGGGGATTTTGGCCATGTTCACATATGCAGCCAGCATTCTTTTCTTCTTCTTCTTCTCCTCCTCCTCCTCCTCCTCTTCTTCTTCCTTCTTCTTCTTTTCTTCTTCTTCTTCTTCTCCTTCTTCTTCTTCTTTTTCTTCTTCTTTCAAAGGTTTTGGTTTTAGGGCATGTGCACTCACTGGAGAGAAAGAGAGAAAAAGAGAATTTGAAAGGGAAAGTGAGAAATAACCCCCCAAAAGGGATGGCCATGCTGCAATCCTTTGTCCTCCATTCTCCTCCTGGGATCTTGGGTATGCACACACATTCCACCTACAGGAGTTTTAAACCACCAGGTAAGGGACTCAAACCTTGTTTGGCCATATGTGAGTCCAGCGATGTAACTGCTATGCCATCTGCTGGTCCAACATAACTCTTTTTTTAATTTTAAATTTTCTTTATTTTTAAAATAAAGTTTAAAATATGGGTAGTATAAATTCTCTAATACAGAAATGTATGAAGTTGAAAGTCTCATGTGATCTATGCTATTCAAAGAAAGCCATTAATAGCATAATTCTTTTTTTTTCTTTTTTTGAGAGGTTTTCACTACAGGGCACGTGCGCTCACCAGACAGACAGAGAGAGACATAGAGACAGAAAGTTAGAAATCCCCCCTCAGGGGGGATGGTCACGCCACAATCCCTTCTCCTCCATTCTCCTCTCGGGATCTTGGGCATGCACGCACACGCGCCCGGCGTGAGTTTTAAGCCACCGGGTCCCGGACGCGAACCGCAGTCGACTACATGGGAGTCCAGCGACATAGCCATTACGCTAACTGCTGGTTCCCAATAGCATAATTCTTAAGCCGCTGAGTCTGGGACCAGAACCGTGGATCCAGACATGTGGTTATCCAGCTGCTGCCTTAACCTTTATGTGACCTGCTGGCCTTGAGAGGTGATATTTAAACATTTAAACATAGCCCTGTTTCATAGAGTAGTAAGATATCTAAGTAGAAATAACCAGCAAGTAGTTAGAAATGAGTGGAAACTGAGAAAGGAAATAAAATATGTATTTGGACAGTGAATGCAAAGTGGGAACGTCTGATGCCGTGAAATCAAAGGAGCTATAAAGAAGAGTGTAAGAAGTGGGAACATCAGAAGGCTAAAGACTAAATTGCTGGGCACAGGAAGGAGATTAATAAGAAAAACTGGTACCAGGAAGACCAGATTAATGTAGCATTATATCAGACAAAAAAAAAAAAAAAAAAGGAAAGAAAGAAAGAAAGAAAGAAAGAAAGCAAGCAAGCAAAGGAAACTCCTGTCTCTTGTTCTCCCCCATTTTCCTATACATAGATTACATGTATTCATAAAGAAACATATAAATCATTTTTATAATTAAGGATTGCAATATGATACTGATTATTTTTAATGCATTTTGTGAGTTGAGTAGAGTAGAATTTTGAATATAAATACTTCAAGAAAGGAGGTTGAAGATGTAGAAACAGTAGGAATAAGCTACTTTTGCTAGAAAATTTTTAGGCACATGAGGAAACTCTTCAACAAGAAGAACTACTGAGATTGCTATGATTTTTTTTGGAGAGGCTTTTGCTGTAGGGCACATGCACTCGAAAGAAAGACAGAGAGAGACAGAGAGAAAGTGAGAAATCACCACCAGGAGGCATGGCCATGCCTCAATCCCTTCTCCTCCATTCTCCTTTCAGGATCTTGGGCACACATGCATATGCACCCGGCATGAGTTTAAGCCACCGGGTCCAGGATTCAAACTGCAGTCGACTACATAGCCATTACTCCAACTGCTAGTCTGAGATTACTATGATTTTGACCGGGGCTGAAACATGTAGAATGTTTGAAAATGCTTTGTAAATATACACTTATTTATAATGTTGAGTGAATATGTCAAAGTTCTAGTGTTACTAGCTTTAAGATAACTTTCTGGGGGCCAACATGTGGCATACTGGTTAAGGTGCTGGACACTCTAGCATGGCTGACCACAGTTCTAGTCCTGGACCAGGTGGCTTGCTTTCTCACTTTCCCTCTCTCTCTCTCTGGTCAAAATAAAATAAAATGAAGGAATAAATAATATTAAATAAATAATTTTTTTAAAAATGATAATTTTCTGGAGAATGTCTGGGTAGGGTTAACCTGAAGAACATCACAGACATTTAAAGAAAAATTACTGGTCTTCTTGCAGCCAGGTCCAACCAGGAAGAGCAATTTCAGTCTCCTTTTAGATGTCCTAAAATTATATACCATGCTAGGGAATGTGATTGATTGGTTAATGTTCCCTGGCCTCAAAGTATATCTGCCAACACTTTTTCCTTTAAACTATGATTATTGGTTTACAAATAAACATTGTACATTTTTGTGTGTACAATATGGGTTTCCAAAGCATGCATATAGTGTATAATAGTCAAACTGAGAATGCAAACATTCATTGTCTTCCACATTATACATTACAAAACGTTGTACACATTCACTAGTAGTTCTACTAGGTTTTGTATATTTGGGGAAGCATATATTGAATTGTTAGTAACCTGTTTACTTGGCTGTAATATACAGTTCCATAACTTACTCCACTTATTTACAAGCCTTTTTGTATCTATTTTTATGTATGTTTTCTGTAATGATTTTATATTTCTATATAATGCAAATAGAGGTGCAGATATAACATAATTTGTGCAAAACTTTGAATATTTACTTTCAAATTCACCTAAGCTTTGATTTGCTAAGGTCACTATTATATGGATATAATAATTTGGAAGAATAAGATAAAATTGTTTTGAAATTACTGCTAAAGTCGTTGATGAATAGTTCTGTAAAACTTGAATTTTAATTAATATTTCAATAACAAATAGGATTTTTTCATTGATTCATATGGAATTCATCCAGTAAAGTTAAAAAAAGTGGGGGGCCTACATATATTTTCACTTAGAATTTTTATGTAAAGTTTTAATATAAGCTTAATTTTTGTTTTTACATTCAAAACTTCAAATTAGTTTCTGAAGTATTGAATAAATATTACACTCAGGGGCCCATCTATGGAGTAGTGGTTAAGGCAGATAGATTCCATATAACCAAATGCATAGTTTGAGTCCCAGACCTGGAGGCTTGAGAATTATGCAGGGCTTAGTTGTGTGCATGCCAAAGTACAAAAAGGAGGAGAGAGAGAGGAGAAGGGATAGTGTCGTGACCATTCCCCATCAGGGGGTACTTTTTCACTTTCCCCCTGCCTCTCTGTATCTCTCTCAGTGAGTACATGTGCCCTCTGGCAAGTTAAAAAAAATAGTAACACTCAGGTATTAAATACAAGGATTTATCCAAAAGTCCTAACAAATTGTAGTTTAATGTTAATGATACACATACACACACATACATAACACTATAGCAAATCAGAAAACAGTAACTGTAAATTCATTCTAAGAATTGAACAAACATATATATTTGTACATGTATTGAAAATATAAGGTTACAAAACTGGTTACAACTTCTGGAGAATAAGATGAGGTTGTTTTTCCTTTTTCTCTTTAGACCTTATATTTACTAATAAGCAGAATAAGCCTAAATAAATATATTAGTAAAAATATATTGAAGTTATTAAGTGAAGGGCCAGTGGCCAGGACCTAGACTCATCCCCTTCTTCACTCTCCTTTGAACTCTTAGGACTTCCATGTTTTGGATATTGCTCTGTGTTGCACGGAGCACAATATCTTCTTTGTTACTGAGTTAAAGCGTAGAAGCTCAGTTTCAGGTTCACCTGTTCTTTAGAAACAGGGAGGACTTTGGGTCTCCCAGGACCGGTGACAACAGTGCAGGGCACTGATGAGCAACAGAGAGGCAGGGCAGAAGAGAGATTGCCAGTTTCTTAAACCTGCACACCCTTGAACGCTCAGAGTTACCTTGGATCCTTTAGGAAGAAATGTATAGATCACCAGATGACTAAGAACAATCACAGCAGCACAAGAAATATGAATAATTGACACAATGTCTCTTCCCCAAGGGAAAACAAGTTCTGCATACAACAAGTGGAAGTCCTGGAAATGTCAGATAAGCAATTCAGAATATTTGTAGTGACCAAACTAAATTAGATGCAAGAGAAAAGAGACAACAAGCTGATGATGAGAAAGTCTTTTCATGATTTGAAAGAAGAAATAGACACCATAAAAAGAATCAAACCTGTCAGAGATGATGAAAGTGATACAGGAAATTGAATCCTTCTTGAAAGTATTAAAAGTAGATTAGATCACGATCACGCAAAATATCGAATCTTGAATGTAGAAGAGAAAACTCTGACATAGATAAACGTGTCAAAAAGACTGAGAAAACAGCCAAGAAAAATGAGGATAATAGACGGGACATACTTGATACCATAAAGCACCTCAACATCCAGATAATTGGTATTCCTGAAGAGGACGAAAATATTAAGGGCATTGATAATTTATTCCATGAAATCCTGGAAAAAAATTTTTCAAACCTAGAGAGATATTCAACTATCCCAGAACCAAAATATGCATAGGACCCCAAATAGAATCAACCCAAGAAGATCTCCACTCAAATCGTAGCCAGATTGGCCAAAACCATAGACAAAAACAAGATACTAAAATTGGGGACCAGCAGGTAGCGTAATGGCTATGTCGCTGGACTCCCATGTAGTCGACCACGGTTCACGTCCCGGACCCATGGCTTAAAACTCACGCCGGGTGCGTGTGCGTGCGTACCCGAGATCCCCAGAGGAGAATGGAGGAGAAGGGATTGCAGCGTGACTATCCCCCCTGGGGGGTGATTTCTCGCTTTCTGTCTCTCTGTCTCTCTCTGTCTGTCTAGCGAGCGCATGCGCCCTATAGCAAAAACCTCTCCAAAAAATAAAAAAATAAAAAAAAGATACTAAAATTGGCAGGAGGGAAATGTCAAGTTACTTACAAAGGTTTTCCCATCAGGCTAACATCAGACTTCTCATCAGAAACAATACAGACAAGGAGAAATGGGGAAATATAGTCAAAGTGTTAAATGAAAAACAGTTCAAACAAGATTATTATACCCTGCAAGATTATCCTTAATATGGACAAAAAAGATAAAAACATTCTAGGATAAACAAAACCTGAAAAAAATTATCAACTCCAGACCTGCTTTTCAAAAGGTTCTGAAGGGAGTACTATACCAGGAAAACTAAAACATCAGGTGGAAAGTTGTAAGAGAATAAGAAATAACGAAGAAAATGGCTCACTTAATGATAGAAACAGGTCTGGAAATATCAATATTAACATTGAACATTAATAGATTAAATTCTCCAATCAAGAAATTGGCAGAATGGAAAACAAACAAACAAACAAACAAACAAAAACTTCAAAACCCTCTGTCTGTTGCCTACAAGAAACAAAACTTATGGATAAAGACATGTTTAGACCAAAAGTGAGGAGCTGGTAAAAGATATTCCATGTGAATGGAAATCAAAGGGCATTATATAATAGTAAATGGACTAATTAATCAAGAAGACATAGGCTTATCAATATCTATGCACCCAAATCAGGAGCACCTAAATACATGAAGGAAAGACTGCTAGAGCTAAAAGGAGAGAGAGAGTGCAATACTATAATTGTTTGGGATCTCAACACCCCATTATCTCCTTTGGACAGATCTTCTAGACAAAAAATAGGCAGAGAGATACAGGATCTAAATAATTATATAAATCAAAAGGGCTTGACATATATCTATAGAACTTTCCACCCTAAGACCATAAAACTTACATTTTTCTCACCCTGGCATGGAATCTTTTCAAAGGTTGTGCATATGACAGAACGATAATCAGGTCTTTACTTATTCAAAGGCATAGAAACTATAGCCAACATCTTCCCTGACATGATAGAATTAAATTCAATATTAATGTCAAGAAATACCCTCAAAAATGCACAAACACATAGAAACTAAATAACCAAAATAACTAAATAACTAAATAGTGAAGAATGACCTCTTCACTACTGAAGAAATTAAGTCTGAAATAAAAAAAATATATGAAAATAAGTGATAACGAGTAGATGAGTTTCTATAATCTAAGCTACATGGCAAAAGCAATCATGAAAGTGAACTCATAGCAATTAGTGCACATAATGAAAAGATGGAAAGGTGGCAAATAGGAAACCTAACATCATGCCTCAGGGGATTGGAAAAACAACAACAAAACATGCCAGGAGAAAATAAATCATAAAGATTTGAACAGAAATTAATGAAATATTAAATAAACTATACAGAAAATAAATGAGAGCAAAAAGGTGGTTCTTTAAAAGATGAACAAGATTGACAGACCATTAGCTATACTGACAAAGGTGAAGAAAGAAAGAAACCAGTCAAATATGTAATGAAACATGGAACACTACAACTGACACAGTAGAAATACAGAGGATACCACTATATGCCAACGAACAAGAGAACATGGAAAAGACAGACAAATTCCTGGATGCATATAATCTACCAAGATTGAATCAGAAGGACATAGAAAACTTGAATAGGCCCTTAAAAAGCCATGAGATTACATCAGTAATAAACAACCTCCCAACAAAGAAAAGCCCATGGTCTGATGACTTCACTTCTAAATCCTACAAAATTTGTAAGAAAGAGTTAACCCTCATTCTACTCAAATTATTTCTAAAAATCTAAAAGGAAGGAAACCTCCCAAATTCATTTTATGAAGCCACCATTATCCTCTTTCCCCAAACAGATAAAGACATGACAAAAAATGAAAACTACAGACCAATATCAATGATGAATATTGATGAAAAAACTCTCAAGATACTTGTGAATTGCATCCAATAATATATAAAAGAGATTATTCATCACGACCATGTAGGCTTTATTCCAGGGATGCAAGGGTGGTTCAACATATGCAAGTCCATAAATATAATACACCATATTAACAAAAAGAAAGATAAAAACCATATGATCATTTCAATTGATGCAGAGAAAGTATTGAATAAAATACAACATTCCTTCATGATTAAGACTCTCAACAATATTAGTATAGAATGTATAACTATATAATGTATAGCTAATATTATACTGAATGGGGAAAAGTTAAAAGCTTTTCCACTAAAAACTGGTACTAGAGAAGGCTGCCCACTTTCTCCACTGCTTTTTTAATATAGTGCTGGAAGTCTTAGCCAATGCAATATAAAAGGCATTCAGATAAGCAAAGACGAGTTGAATATATTTTTATTTGCAGATGACATGATGGTTTACTTGGAAGACCCAATGGTTTCCATGAAAATTTTTCTCATAGTAATAAGAGATTATAGTAAAGTGGCAGGATGCAAAAATCAACATCCAAAATCTATAGCATTTCTATATATGAACAAAAAGATGAGTGAAGTAGAGCTGAAGAAAGGAATCCCTTTTAACATAGCCACAAAACATGTAAGATACTGAGAGATAAAACTAAGGAAGTCAAAGACCTTTACAAAGAAAACTATGAAAAATATTTTTAAAATATATTGAAAAGGACACAAAAAAGTGGAAGAACATCCCATGTTCTAAACTGGAAGAATTAACATGATCAAAATGATGATTCTACTCAAATTAATCTACATATTTAATGCAATTTCAGTAAAAATACCAGAGACATTCCTCAAATATCTAGAAAAGATAATCATAGAATTTTCTGGAATTATAAGAGACCTTATATAGCCAAGGCAATCTTGCACAAGAAGAGTGGAATCGATGGCATATCACTCCCTGACCCCCAAATATACTGTAAAGCTGTGATAATCAAAATAGCATGGTACTGGCACAAAAACAGACAGGTGAGCCAATGGAATAGAATAGAGACCCCAGAAATAAACCCCAAAGCTTACAGCCAACTTATTTTTGACAAAAGATACCAGTCAATCCCCTGGGAAAAGGAAAACCTTTTTAGCAAATGGTGATGAAAAAACTGGGTATCCACCTGCAGAAAGATGAAACTGAACCCCCATCTTTCACCATTAACAAAATTCAACTCAAAGACCTGAACCTAAGACTTCAAAGCATAAAACTACTGGTGGAAAATACTGGGGCAACTCTGGAAGACATTAGAGTAGGCAGACTTCTTAAATAAGACTCGCAAAGCGTGAGCAACAATCCCTAAACTAGACAAGTGGGACTATATCAGATTAAGAAGTTTCTGCACAGCAAAGGACACAGTAACAAGTGTGAATAGACAACTCTCAGAATGGGAGAATATTTTTGTAAACTATACCTCAGTTAAGGGACTAATAACCAGAATACATGGGGAACTCAAACAGCTAACCTCCACAAAATGATTAACCCAATTGAAAAATGAGAAAATAATCTGAACAAAAATCTCTCTAAGGAAGACATACAAACAGCCAAAAAGCATATGAGGAAAGGCTCAACATCCCTCATCATAAGGGAGATGCAGATTAAAACCACAGTGAGATACCACCTAACCCCTTTCAGAATGGCAAAAATTAAAAATTTAAAAAGTGATGTGTTGGTGGGGTTATGGTGAAAGGTGAACTATCCTACAGTGTTAGTGGGAATGTAAATTGGTCCAGCCACTATGGAAAACAATATGGAGGTTCTTTAAGGATCTACAGATAGAACTATCATTTGATCCAGCAATCCCACTTCTGAGTATCTACCCAAAGGACTGGAGAATGCTCAGTCGGAAAAGCACTTTCACATCGATGTTTATTGCAACATAATTCACGATTACTATGACTTGGATCCAACCCAAATGTCTACAAACAGATGAATGGATTGAAAAAGTGTAGCACATATACTGTATGGAATAATATTCAGCCATAACAAACAATAAAACCCTGGCATGTGATAGAAAGTGGTTGAATATGGAAGATCTAGTGCTGAGTGAAGCAAGTCAGGCTATGAAAGAAAGATACTGTATGTAACCACTTAATATATACCATCTATATGCACTCTTTGGTAGAGATTGAAATATTGGATGGCATAAAAGCAGTGAAAATAGTTAAGGATACTGAAGACAGTGTGGAAAATGGAGTAGGGAAGAATATAGAGAAGAATAGCATGAGAATAAATAGAGAGGCATGACATTAGTGGAACACAGAAATGGTTTATTACCTGTTGATGATAACATGTATAGTATTCTCAACTGGACTTGTCTGAGAAGTATTTCATGTTGGGTAAATTAACTTTACAAGCCAAATGATATATAGTAATTAAATGTTCAAAAAAATTATAATAAGAATAAATAGCAATAATTGGAAAATAAATGAAAAGCTATTTAATGATGATGATAATGTGTATAGTAATGTCTTTGTCTTGACAGATATGCATAGTATTCATGCTGGAAAAAGAAATGTAATACACTGTAAAAATATATGTTATTAAATATAACATAAAAATAATAATTATTTTATAAAGAAAGGTAAGGCTGAAATGAATACATGGATATTCTGTTTAATGTGTTTAAGTGAAAATTGCATGTAATAAAAAATGATGACCCTCTTAAAACAAAAGAAATAAAAAAAGAAAGAAAGAAACTTCTCATCTTCCACTATGGGAAAAATTAATGAAGTTATTGTAAATAAGAAATGATGACAGTTTTAATTATAGTAACATGTTATGCAGGTTGGCAGGCAATTGAGATGAAGGGAAAATTTTGTTGATACTGTTACATAAGAAGTGGAAAAAGTGTTTTGGTAAAGATGGGTAAAAAATATAAATTTTATTACACTATTCAGCTTCTTGGTTAGAACATTTTTCACCTTGAGGAGATTTAGTTACAAAATAATCAAAAATGTGTGTGATACTCTCTTATTTAATACAAGGAATTATACAGTGATCTTAACATTTCTATAACTTTGCTATTAAAGTTTTACTAGTGACAAAAGAAACTGTCCTTAGCACAGATTATTTGGTGAATGCATTAAAGTGTCTGTTAGTTTTAATCTAGAAGCTCCACTAGAACATTGAAGCAAAAGGAATTTCTGGTGGCCTAACAGCAGGCTTCTTTTTTTTTCCCTTCCTTCCTTCCTTCCCTCCTTCCTTCCTTCCTTCCTTCCTTCCTTCCTTCCTTCCTTCCTTCCTTCCTTCCTTCCTTCCTTTCTTTCTTTCTTTCTTTCTTTCTTTCTTTCTTTCTTTCTTTCTTTCTTTCTTTCTCTTTCCTCCTTCCTTCCTTCCTTCCTTCCTTCCTTCCTTCCGTCCTTTCTTTCTTTCTTTCTTTCTTTCTTTCTTTCTTTCTTTCTTTCTTTCTTTCTTTCTTTCTTTTCCTTCCTTCCTTCCTTCCTTCCTTCCTTCCTTCCTTCCTTCCTTCCTTTCTTTCTTTCTTTCTTTCTTTCTTTCTTTCTTTCTTTCTTTCTTTCTTTTTCTTTTTAACTTATTCTTTTATGTACATTTAATCACTTTACATCTTTATAGTGTACAACATGGTTCCCCCCACATGAATATGGTGCCTATTAGTCAAATCAAAGACAGTTCCATATACACTGTCATCAACAGATAACTTTTCATTTTTTTGTGTCCATTAAATGTTTCATTTGTTTTTATCCCTGATCTCCTTCTGTCCACCTCCTATTGCCCACTCCCTCCTGTACTGCCTCTAATATCTACAGTTGGCCTCTCTGCTATTTTAATTGGTTTTAATCTGACAACATTCTACGATCAGAGTTGGAAGTTCTTTGAGTAACAAGACTTTAATCAACATTAAACCCAGTACCTTAAGATGCCTACTGTCTGATACAGGTATATGTTTAACATTTAGAGCCTCTGTTTTGAGCTACCTAAACAAATCAGGACAAATATATATTAGGCAGTAATTAAGTGATTTCAGTAAGCAACATACACACTTTGACCAAGTGTTAAAGTTTTCAAGACTCAGAAACTCATTTCAATTTTCTAACTGAATCTAGTCTTTAATCCATAGTTTTTGTTAAGTCTATGGATGGAAAGATTGATGGTAATCTAAGAAATAAATATCTTTATTTTCAAAGACTGTTTACTACATATTTAATTATAGTTTATTAGAGATACCTTGAGGAACAAAGTTTATTATTTGTTATAAAATCCTAGTTGTAATTTGTACTCGGCATAATTCATCTTACATTTTTTGAAAATTTGCAGTATGTAACCCATGGGATATAAATATTTGAAATGAGACTTTAGTTTCCACAGTAGAAAAATAAGGGAAATGTTGATTATTTAACTTTACTTGTGAAAGAAAAAAAAAATGAGCAGTTGATAGAACATTTCAGTGTGTGTGTATGTTGAACATAATGCTTTTTAATGTTCATATGTGATCCTGAATGTTTTAAGATTAAGATTCTTTTGACTTAAATGTTGAATAGCATTGTTTAAAATTTAAAAAGGGGAGGTTCATATACTTGATATTTGTTTCTACAACATCTTCCTTCCTTTATTTTTTCTGTAACTAATAATTATAGCGCATGCCCCATAGTTACTTTTGGAATTGCAGGAGTGCACTGAAAAGTTTATCTTGAGAAAACTCACTGTTTTAATTTCAAATATCCAATGCAGTCTTCTCTTCAATCATATTGTCTTATAATAATAATCATTGTTATGAAAAGAAAATTATTGCTTTCAAAGTTTCTATGTGATCTACAGTTTTGTAAAAATAATTCTAAATTGGTAACTGAAATATTTGCATACAGTTCAATACAAAAGTTAAAACTGTTTTTTTAGACTTTAAAAACGTGTAAAGCTTTAGATTTACAAATAAATATACCAAAAACAATCTGTAAAAATAAACCTACCTAAACATACAGACTATTTACATCCTTACTGCTTAAAACATGTTTTCTTTTAAAAGTACATATTTTAGGTAATTGAAATGTTTTCCCTCTCTGAAAGAGAAAAACAAATTTTATGATTACATTATTTACCAATTTTTTTTTCTTTCCTTTATTTTGAAAAGTTGGACCAGTCAGTACTATGGTGATGAGGTGGCTGGTCCTACATGGATAACAACATGGTTCAAGTTCCAAACCTGATAATTTGGGAAACTATCAGGTGTGGATGCTTGAGTGCATGGGTGCTCTAAATACAAAGAGGAAAAGAGACTGAGGCATAGCTGTTCCCCTCAGCAGGTGTTTTCTCACTTTCCTTTCCTCTCTTTGTCTCTCTAGGGAATGCATGTACCCGATGGAAAAACTGGAAAAAAAAAAATACCAGAGGGTAAATATGCTTGCCAGAGACATACAGAAAGAGATGCAGAGAGCCCTCCGGAACGTGGTCATGCCACAAGACCTTCTTTCCCACGTCTCCATTCTGTGAAGATTTGTGTGCAGATGTGCATGTGCACACACATACATACACACAGGTGCCCAGCATGTTTTTCAAGCCACTGAGATGGGATTTGAACTGTTGTTACCCATATGGGATTCTACTCCCTTAACTGTTAGGCTACAGAGTCAGTTCTATTTGTTAACTTTCTTATGAATTTTATTTTATGGGTGTTCATAAGTAATTTTAAAGGAGTAATTAAGTCCAAGTTTAGTAGAGCAAATGTCTTTTCCTTCTATGTATATTTGAAGCCTATTCACTTCCAGTGCTTGCAATAAGTGTTACATGGTGGCTAAGAGTCCAAGCTCTGGATTCAGTCACGTTCTTCTCATTCTCTCTATGGTCACGTGACTTTAGGCAAGTCACTTGACTGTTCTGTGTATCACAATGTTTTCTTATTAAAATATTGTTAATAATAACAATACTAAGCTTGAGGTAAATTTTAAGAATAAAATGACACAGAAAGATATAAAAATGTTCCTGGGAAGTATTTGAAGTGTTCAATTCATAGCTGGTTTGATATTTGAAATGCACGAATTGACCTACTGGCTATGAGTCAATTTTGTAAATGATCATAAATTTTCTTATATTTATATATCTAATAATATAAGTCAAATCATTCATCCAAGTTCCAGTTTCTTCACTCATTGCCCAATGAACATAACGTACTGGACGGATTCCATCACAGTGGTCTTAATAGATACCAAAGTAAACATGCACTTCCCACCTTAAACTAGTGCTATTTATCAAATCCCCTCTCTTTTAAGATCCCAGCCCTCACTGGTTAAATGTCAGTCCTCTTCAGCTTATTTACTGCTTTCATTCCATATTTTGGGAGTGAGGCTTTTTGGTCAATCTCTTCCAACTGGATCATTCGCTACACTTAGTATTATTCACCTCTCGTTTAAATCCATAACTTGTTTCTTTAACCTACCTTTTTGTTTATTAGTTTCTTTGGTCTGCTTCTAAAATTCAGCCATTTTTCACAGCACCTTCTCATTATCTCTATCAGTGCCCCCCTCCTCATGTGAGTGCTTTCAAAGCGGAGGCTTCAGCTTCCACTAAAATTTGTATCATAGCCTCCAATTTCTGTACTTCATTTTGACTCTTTATGTCTAATTGTTTTCTAGATGTTAATAGAGATCTTAATTTTAAACATATTCAAAAACAAATTTATAATTTTTTTTTTTTTACCCCTCAAAAGGTTTTTCCCCTTTGGTAGGTAGAGGTTTCCTTTTCACCTAGTTTCCTTAGGTTAGTATTAGTAACAACTGAGTCATTTTTAACAACAGTTCTTTCTCTTTTACTTGACGTATAATTCATTTTCAGATCTTGTTGATTCTACTTGATACATATCTGCAGTCATCAGGCTCTCTGCTAAGTACAGACGTTCAGTTTCATCAGCTCAGACTCTTC
>NW_006159439.1:1706081-1720565 GCF_000334495.1 Tupaia belangeri chinensis | reverse complement strand
GGAGAGATTTTCGCTATAGGGCGCGTGCGCTCGCCAGACGGACAGAGAGAGACAGAGAGACAGAAAGCGAGAAATCACCCCCCAGGGGGGATGGTCACACCGCAATCCCTTCTCCTCCATTCTCCTCTTGGGATCTTGGGCACGCACGCACACGCACCCAGCATGACTTTAAGCCACTGGGTCCAGGACTCGAACTGCGGTCGACTACATGGGAGTCCAGCCACATAGCCATTACGCCAATTGCTGGTTCCCTGGCCAGACTTTCTGAGACTACATGATGTCTTAGGTCATTTCCTTTCTGGAATTCTAATTTTGAAGCATTGATGTTTTTTTCTATATCAAAACATGAAGCCACAGAACTGGTGCTTATTATCATGCCATCATTAATGTTAACTTTGACCTAATTTAAAGTCATTATCTTGTTCCTAATTAACACTACATACTTCACACTCTCATACTTCCATATCAATGTGTGAAAGACAGCTGTAGACAAAAAAATGTATAATTAATAAATCTATGAAGAGAAACAATATTTTTGGCATAATAAAGTTAATGGGCCTGAGTTTTATTGCCAAGAAGAATAAATTAGTAGACAGAAAACCAAGATTATAGTGACAAACATCCTAAATATGTATTTCCATGAGCTTTTTGAATACCCCTTATGTTATTAAATTTTCAAATGCCCACAATATATTCCTGAGTTACAAAATAGTATAAATAGTAAGATCTACTTGAAAAAAGTAAAAATATATAGTCTCTCTGTATGTATGCTGTTATAAGCAAAAGGACAATACCTGAAAGGATACACAATACTAAGAATGGTTATAATCGGGCAGCAGAATAAATTGTCATTATTACTTAGAGTTCTCATTCTCTAAAAAAGAGTGTAGGGGCCAGTGGTGGCATGGTGGTTAAAGACACTGGATTCCCTTCTTTTGATAGAGACATATTTCCTGGTTTATTCAGACCTGAGGCTTGTCTTCTACTTCTAGCCATTGGGAGATGTATTCACTTTGGAATACCTTTCAGGGGACAAAAAAATGTGGTATTATCTGTTGAAGATATTTTATAGTTTTATCAACTGGACTGGGAGAAATGTTCATATATTGAAATATTCACTTTGTAAGCTAAATGTGATTGAATGTATAAAAGAAAATGAAAAAGAAAACAAGACGCTGGATTCCCACATGACTGACTTGGACTTTGAGTCTTGGACCTGGTAGCTTGGTTTCTTCTCTTTCTGGTCAAATTAAGAAAAAATAATAATCATCACAAATGGAATTAAATGAATAAATAATTCTTTTTAATACAAAATGTTTATAAGCAGGATCTTCAAAAAGTTTATGGAAAGGTTTATTATGAAAAAACTGCAGGAATTAAACATTTTTATGTAAAATAAACTTTAATCTGTCCACAAAATTGTTGAGATCCTCTCATATAGTAGATATTTAGATATCCAAATGACAAAAATAAAATTTAAAAATAGTAGTAAGACAAACATCTGTGTATTAACAATCCACTTGTAGATAGAGCTGTGCTTTGAACTGCCTCGTTTTTCTCTTCTCAATCCCATTATCTTTCTTTCTATATTCCTCAGCCAAAGTAATCACTGTACTAAATGTTTTATATAAAAAACATTCCTTTTTTAAATTTTCCTAATGCTTGTAATATGTTTCATGGTCTTGAATTTTATATAATTGGAACCATATGGTTTATATTTTCACAAATTATGTTTCCATAGAGAATTATTCATGTTGATAATTGTAGCAATATTAATTCATTTTCACTGCTGCATAGTACTCCATTATAGAAAATTTATATATAAATATACATTCTTCATAATTTTGTATATATAAAACAATCTGTCCCATGATTAATGGATATTTGGGTTGCTATAGTTTAATTTTTACAAAGAATTAAACCACAAATACTTATATATATACTTTCTGTATGCCATGATCTCTTGGTGTTTTTCTTTTACTACTGTTGAACTTGACAAATTTTCATATGTTAATTGTACATCATCTTTTTCATTTCTTTTTTTGGAGAGGTTTTTGCTATAGGGCACATGTGCTCGTCAAAAAGACAGAGACAGAGAGACAGAAAGTGAGAAATCACACCACAGGGGGGATGGCCACACTGGCATGCCTCTTTCTACATTCTCCTCTCAGGATCTTGGGCACGTACACACACGTGCCTGGCATGAGTTTAAGCCACTGGGTCTGGGACTCGAACCAGGATCGACTACATGGGAGTCCACTGACATAGCCATTATGCCAATTGCTGGTCTCATTTTTTTCTTTTTTATGAAGTGCTTTCTATATTCATTTACCCACTCTCCTTTTGATTTTTGGGGGAAGGGAGAACTTTTTTTTAAGATTTTATTTATTTACTTAATTTACTTAATTTCATTTGTTATTATTATTTATTTTTAATTTTACCAGGGAGCGAGAGAGAAAGAGAAAGGAAAAGTGAAAAAGCAAGTTGCCAGGTCTGGGATTAGAACCACAGTTAGCCATGTGGGAATTCAGCACTTTAACCACCTTGTGACCTGCTAGCCTGGGTTGAGGGGGGGGTCTCTTTTTAAAATAAGTATTTAGGAGCTAAATATATATATCCTGGATTCTTATCCCTTTGTAGGTTTTATGCATTGCAATATTTTCTTTTTTGTGTGGCATTTCTTCTCCTGTTTTTTTTTTTTAACTAACAAATTTTTAGTTTTAACATAATCAAATTCATGTATTGTTTTCTATATTTTATATATTTGTGGAGGAAACTTTCTTTATGCTAAAGTTTACAACCTTATCCCATTTTTTTAATGAGAAGAATAATAGTTTTGCTTTTATACTAGGTCCTCAGTCCATGAGGAATTATAGTGTGGAGTAGGAATTCATTTAATTTGCTCTTTTCTTTGATAACAGTTATTATGTAACGATTTCATCTCTTACTAAAACAATTAGTATAATACTAATTTTTTTCTTTAACTATAACTTAGTTAATGCTTCCTTTCATCTTAAAAAGTCTTTTTGAATTTTGATATTATATTTGTATTGTAGATTATTAAGATATATCTGATATTTAGTGAATATAATCTTTGCTTGTATTTTAATTGAAGATATTACTCATTTATATTTATCATAATTATTCAATTTTTGATTCATGCCTTTTATTTTATTTTGGGCTATTTATTTTGAGCTACATTTCTTATATTTTTTCTTTTTCTTTATTTTTTTTTAGAGTTTTTTTTTTTCTTTTTTCTTTTTTTTTTTTTTTGCTATAGGGCATGTGCGCTCACCAGAAGGACAGAGAGAGACAGAGAGACAGATAGCAAGAAATCACCCCCCTAGTGGGGATGGCCACACTGCAATCCCTTCTCCATTCTCCTCTCGGGATCTTGGGCACGTAGGCACATGTGCCTGGCATAAATTTTAAGCCACCGAGTCTGGGACTCGAACCTCAGTTGACTACATGGGAATCCAGCAACATAGCCATTATGCTAACTGCTGGTCCCTCTTTTCCTTATTTTGAACTAATTATATTATTTACCTTTTTTCTTAAATCAGTATTTTTATTCTATCTTGGACATAATATTTGACTTTGCATTAATTTAAGATTATAAATTTTAACCGGCATAGTAACTTTAGCACAGTTGAAATGGATTTTACCTTTCTTTCTATGGTCCAGCTTTCCTCCTCATGTATCATTTTCTGTAATTTATATACTCTCAAATATATCCTGTATTTGTGTACATGCTTTCTCATTTCTTTGCTCATCATTTCTTTTTGCACCTCAGGCCTTCACTTTCGGTCATTTTCCTTGTTTTGAGGACATCCTTCAGAATTTTACTTAGAAAGGGGCTATTGCTGGCAATTTTCTGATTTTCATTTGTCTGAAAATGTCTTGTTTGTTCTTTTTCCCAAAAGGTAGTTTCATTAAGACTACATGTTAGATAGTCGGCTCCTTTTTTTCTTTCCCCAGTCTATACTGTTTTACCATCTTCTTTCATTACTTTTTTGTAAAGAATTGTTTTATTTAACTTCATTTATTTGTTTATTTTAATTTGACCAGAGAGGGATAGAGCAAGAGAGCAAGAGAGGGGTAAAGTGAGAAAGCAAGCTACCAGGTCTGGGACTTGAACTGCAGTTGGCCAAGTGGGAGTCCAGTGTCCTTAATCACCATGCCACCTACCAGCTCCATCTTTCATTATTTTTTTGACAAATCAGTCTTATTGTTTCCTCTTTACAAATCATTTTTCTCTTTGTCTTTCAGGATTTTCCTTCTCTTTTTGATAATAAGCAATTTTATTCTCATTTAACTTTTTATTTACTATGATTGATATTCAATGGCTCCTTGAATCTAAAAATTTATGTTTTTTAAATAAGTTCTGAGGCTTTTCGGTCATTATATATTTTATCTACCTATTACTGCCTCATCAATCTATCATATATAATATTAAAATCAACCAGAAAGTCAAATATTTTATAAAGTATGGTGGAAGAGGTCATATGAAACATAAAAGATTAGACAAAGCATAAGAAACAGCTAGGGTTGTATTAATAAGATAGAGAAGTCAAATAGATATTAGTGTCCAATCTCTGTCGATGTTTATGCAAGATGTGACTGCAGATTTTCTCCTGTACTTTGGCTTCACGGCACTAATTAGATTAGTAATTTATTTGATATACTTGTGTCCAAGCTTCAGCCTCTTTTAAAGGTTGTTTCCTCAAAGCACTACTCAAACCATACACATATTTTTTGAGGTTTCAATATTTTATTCAAGTTATATTTTAAGTGATGTTAATTACAGCATTTGAAGGGGAGGATCTAATCCCACACAAAATGGAAGACTCTAAAATGTATCCATTGAATTGCTAAAAAATAAATTATGTGGTAACAATAGAACAGAAGTCCAATTTGGACTCCAAGTGCTGTCACCATGTGATTATAACCATAAAGACTCTTCCCAGCTTGCAGCTGGAGCTCCTGGAAGCTATCTCATACTCTGGTGCAAGGGCAAAAACACAAAACAAACACGACGACGGAATTAAGTCCTGAATTATTGGCTTCCTCACATACAGCCCCTCCACCCCGAAATGGCACAAAAGAAACAGCTACCACACCCAGCAGACTACTCTGGTCTAAAGGAAGTGATAATGGGGTGGGATGGAAATAGGTCAGGAAGATCTGTCTAAAAAAGTCCCTTTCGGGAACCAGCAGTTAGCGTAATGGCTATGTCGCTGGACTCCGACATAGTCGACCACGGTTCGCGTCCTGGACCCGGTGGCTTAAAACTCACGCCGGGCACGTGTGTGTGCGTGCCCAAGATCCAAAGAGGAAAATGGAGGAGAAGGGATTGCGGTGTGACCATCCCCCCTGGGGGGGTGATTTCTCGCTTTCTGTCTCTATGTCTCTGTCTGTCTGTCTGGCGATCGTGTTACTGAACTCAAATCAGGTTCGCTCGCCCAAGCGCTATAAAACCAAGCCATAGGCACAGGGTGTGATGAAGGAAAGTACAGCTTTATTGCAAAGTGCAAAGCAAGGAGAGCGGGCAGCTCACGCTGAAAAGACCCGGTCTCTCCGAGATGTTCCCCACATGCATTTTTAAGGGCAAAATTAGGGGCAGAGGTCCCAGGCACATGATCAGTTCAGTGATTGGTTCAAGAGGGCGTGATCAGCTTGTGGGCATTCTTGATTGGTGAGGCCTTAGATAATAAAATTCCTCTTCAGGTGTCTGGAAAAATTCAGCCTGGAGTCTCTGAACTCACAACCAGCAGTTTCCAGTCTACAAAACATCTTACATATTGAAATGAAAACCTTCTTTCCTTTGAGTGAGAGTTTAGAGGTCAAATGGCCCTCACTCATGGTCCATGTCGGTCATTATCATAACCAAAGTCTGAAGACTTACTCCTTACTCTGGGCCATTACAATGCAAGTGGACTTTATATTTCAGGAACCCTAGAAAATACATTTCAAGCGCACAGGCCCTATAGTGAAAAACCCCTCCAAAAAAAAAAAAAAGAAAAGAAAAAGTCCTTTTCAGGAGGGTTGTATACACCATCAAGCAAATGAGCTTCTCATCAATTAAGATTAGGAAACTAAAGTTCAATTCTCAGGAAGTCACATTCGTTTACTTAATAGGAACTTACAAAGTGCCTATGTAGTATCCACTTCCACTGTTCCGCTTGCAGTCATTTCTAGATAAAAACACAAACAAACAAACAAACAACACACCCGGCATCTCTACTTTGTTTTAGTTTTGAACATTTCCTTGCCTAATTCGTAGGCTGTGATGTAAACTTTCCCACTATTATTCAATTCCACAATCTCAGTGTAGTTCATGACTGGATTTCAAACGTTGTGTGTAGACATTTGGAAAAGAGTAGAGCATACTTCCATTTCATAGGCATCATAATTGCATGAAATACTCTCCCTGTTTTCTTTTCTTTTTTTCTAAAGGGATCATTAGTGTTACACTTATTTTCATTTGCAAAATTTGTTAATATACATGTATTAAACTACACTCTCAGAACTCTCTGGATTTATTCATGTGTGCATGTGTGTGCATATATGTATACAGATACATGTACTTAAGAGTGCAAGTCATGTATTATGAATGTTGTTAATAGGCAGCTAAGTTTAAATACAGTATTAAAAATGTACCAAAATATGTGACCAGGACATTGCCCTTCTCATACCTCCCTTCTGGAATAGAAGAAATGAGCTTCAGATATGTGCACCACATTGCTTTTTTTTTTGGAGAGTTTTTTTTTTTTTTCTATAGGGCATTTGCGCTCACCAGACAGAGACAGAGAGACAGAAAGTGAGAAATCACCCCCTGGGGGGGATGGCCATGCCGCAATCCCTTCTCCTCTCAGGGTTTTGGGCATGCACACACGCACTCCGCGTGAGTTTTAAGCCACCTGGTCCGGGACATGAACCGCGGTCGACTACGTGGGAGTCCAGCAACATAGCCATAATGCTAACTGCTGGTCCCCCCCCACATTGCTTTTTACTACATAGATTTTAAAAGTTTTGTTGTCATTTTATATTAATAATTTTGTGAGTATATATTGAAATGTTCTTGAAAATGGAATTAACATATGAGTGTATTATGGTGCAAGGAAATTTGAAATTCATACATCGTTCTTCAGTGTGAACATTTTCCACCAACTTGGTGAAGCCACCTTAAGTTAATTTTAAGACTCGGTTTATTTGTTAGTATCAGATGTAAATTATCCTTAATATAGGAAATATACACATTTCTTACACAGCTGTGAAAATGCTTACAGAGAATCCTCCTCCTGACCTGTCATTCTGTAAGAAGGTGGGTATTGGCATTTTGTGTGCAATAGCTCAGAATACACATCAGTAATTAAAAAAAAAAATTAGAAAGAATGTAGATTGGTCAATTCCATAGTAAAGGAAATAGTATTTGAGTTTTTTATTTGGATTCTATACCTTACCTTAGATGTGGGGATTTGTTTTCTGATTTAATTATTTTATATCAGAACATCCCATCAGCTAATTACAGATTTATATCATCAGTTCCTACTTGTAATTATCTGATGAGTTAAAAAACATTTTTAAATAATTCTTTTTAAGGATATAAGTATAAAATTTCAGAAAGGTAGTGTACAAACAGATATTAGAATTTTTTTCTGAAAGAATACACCAATAGCAACTTGTATTTTAAACTTGGTATTGCTACTATCTTCAATTCTACTGTTCCTTCAATCATTTGTGGAAATTAAAAGGATATTCAAGGTAATCATTTCAGTTTTGGAAACTTAAAGACAGACCAAAATACAGTGCAGAAAAGAAAATACATAGAAAAATATTGCTCATACAGATTTTTTTGGGTGTAGGACTACACACACACACACACACACACACACACACACACACATATGTTCTCTGATTTCTTCATTCTGCTATTCAGAAATATATCGAGTCAACGTACTTTTCTATGCAGTAATGAGTCATGATTTTCTGATGAACCAATATACTGTCCCTTCTATATGCCACATCCTACAAATAGTGCACACAGAAGTTGGCTCTTACTCTAGGGAAGAACAGTGGCAAACAAGATGCTGATGCTTATGTTTTAAAGACTGCCACTTTCTTTCTGTGTCATCCAGACCAAACAACTCTTATTTCTAGTTAAGAAAAGTTACCAATAGTTATTTTTGCCCCTCCTATATTTTAAGCAAAATATTTTTTTTTCAGAGAGGTTTTCACTATAGGGCGCGTGCACTTGCCAGACAGAGAGAGAGAGAGAGACAGAGAGACAGAAAGCGAGAAATCACCCCCCAGGGGGGATGGTCACGCCACAATCCCTCCTCCTCTGTTCTCCTTTTGGGATCTTGGGCCCACATGCACAGGTGCCCGGCGTGAGTTTTAAACCACCTGGTCCAGGACGTGAACTGCGGTCGACTACGTGGGAGTCCAGCGACATATCCATTATGCTAACTGGTCCCAATATTTCATTTTTTTTGGATAGTCCTTGGTGTGTCAGAGAAAAATTGCACCAGATGTAGTTAAACAGGCAAGGAAGAATTTATTTAAGGCTGTTGCAATAGGGGAAAGAGATAGAACTCAATGTGTTGAAAGCTAAGGTGGAAGAGCTTGAGCACTTTGGTAAGCTATTGAAAAAGTACTAGAGAATAGCAAAGGTGTGGCTCAAAGAAGATTTACATCTCAAAGAGGCGGAGAAAGAATTTACACTTGGGAGTTTTTCAGAGTAAATGCACTAACAAAAAGGGGGTTAGTTACCTATAGTCACAAAGAAATCTGTGTAAAGTTTAGCCAAGCTGAGGGAAATATTAAGGCTGTTTTGGTCCATTGTAATGAATTAAACCATAAACACAGTCGGTAGTGTTTATGGCACAGCTTAAAATGGAGATTGAAATTCAAGATGGCGGAGGACTAAGTTGAAGAATTAATTTTTACCTCTAAACGAAGTTGTCCTAAGAATAGACACTTGTTCCATGTGTGGATACCACTTGAAAGATAAAATTAAAAAGGAGAGTTTAGAGAATCTTTCACAGGCTTGCATTTCTTTAGGAATGGTGAGATGAACCCCCAGGCTTCATCAAGGTCTTCCACTGCTAGCTGTGTTGTGTGTACCCTGAGAGTACGCGCTGTTTTCCGGTATTTTACTTTCTCTGTACATAATACAGGGAGTTTCCTATTGCCTTCCATTCAGCAATTTTATTCCCTAGAACCCTGTCTTTATGTGCAGGCGGTTCATTTTAATTAATCCCTGGAGGGATTCCGTGTTTTATGGTGCATCCTCTACCATGTAGATCCGCATTATTTGGTTAGAGTAACCTTGAGATATTTGCGTTAATGTTAATGCAATTGGTGGATTTGCACATTTTTCATTTTTATGAAGCCTTATCCCTCTTCTGGCTTGTATATGTTGTAACATTTACTTGAAATGCTAACTTCAGCCACCAGGGGTAAATGTTTCTTTCATTGTTGGGAAAGAAAGGGAAGTATTTAAAATGTCTTTTCTAAGCCATTTACAAGAGAAGAATTGATCAAGTACAAAATTATTAAGGTTTTGTTAAATTGCCTTTTACTTCAACTGTCTGTGTGTATGTGTTTCTGACAGAAAATTACTTCAAAGAAGACAAGTAGAGACATCTAAAATTGGTTGTGCTCTGATATCTAGATCAAATAGAGTTTGCAATTTTAAGATAAACTGCAAAATCCTTTGATATATGATCTTCTGTAAGAATAGTTAAGATAATATCTTACAGCACTTTAACATTCTTACAAGTTTTATATGTAGCCCATGAGTTATATAGTTGTAATTGTGGAATGTAGAAAAGTATTTCTATTCTAATTTTTTGAGGTACACTTAATATTTAAAAATTCTATTTTGTTTTAAAAATAAGAATTTATTTAGTAATGATTTCAAATAAATACAGAACATAGTATTTATTATGCTAGAAAAATAATTTAAACTTTTCAATTTATTGCCTTTGGTAGAAATTAATTGGGTTGATATTTCATTTTGATTCACTATGAAAAATCCATATTACACATCATTGTTGTAGGCAAAGATATAGGAATCAAATGGCCAAAAACACTGATAATACAATGTTTTTTATTAATAAAATAATTAAAAATGGTATTTCTTCGAAATAAGTAGCATGCTTTTCTTTTCTAATGACATCATTGAAATAAAAAATTCTTAATAGATATGGTCTCCCTCGTTGTCACTAAAATGGTTTCCCAAGGAAATATATTTTATGATTTTAGTCATATTAAATATTTAAGAGTTTTTAAATAGCCTCACTAAACTCTCAAGGAAATTGATTTAAATGAAAGGCTTATGTTTTAAAAGGCACAAAATGTGAAAAGACTACAAGGACGTGGTGTTCTCCAGGAGTCTCAGAAATTCATCACTGTTTGTGTGTCATGCATTTTATTGCCTCCAGGAAAGCAGGGACCTTTATCTGAAGGACATTCTCTGGTTCTTTCATCGCTGTCAACCATTCAGAGTATTGAAGGAATTGAACACATTTTCCAATACTATTTTTGCCTTTATTTAGATTTAACTGTGAGGTAATATTTTCTACCTCAAGTGGATCAAATTTCTCTGCTGATGTATTTCAGAGATTTTCTGGATTATTACAACTTGATGGTTCCTCTCTCTTGAGTATTAGTGTCCCACTGAACTGCAAGGGTTTCAAGCTCCTGATACAAATGATAAACTTGTAGTATGGATATTCAAGGAGCCAAATATCCTAGTTAGCCTCCTGAAAACTCATCTACGTACTATAAAGATGTAAATGATATGAAGTAGCCTTTTGATTGTGGTTTTCGGAGGTTGAAAACTAGGACAGGTCATCTACTTCAAGATGTAGGACAAATGGAGAGACATAATTAAAATGAAGAAATAAGTAATTTTGTTGAGTAATAAAAAAGAGAAAATCAGAATTTATACTATTTTCTTTTGTCCAAATGAAATTTCCCATTATATTAACATTTCATCACTAAAATATTTTTCCATCAATGTTACTATGTGGCTTATTGGAAGTTTATACAAATGGAGACTCTGAACTTAATAAAAATTCAAAATTTAACTCTGTTTATAGGCTAAGATTCAGATTATTGAATTTTTTGAATGAATAAATAATAAATTATATATGAACTATTTTGAGTAAATATGTAATTAATAAATTGACAGACAAAGTAACCTACATTAAAATTTTTCTACCTATGAAATTACTGGGTTTGGTCATTATTATTAAATAACATTTAACCTAGAAAACAAAACCACTCATTTCAACTCACATTACTTTTGATTCACTTTTTTATCACATCATATTTATAATAATTCTTTAAAAGATCTTAGTTTTATTCTTTTCTTACTTCATGTTATATGATGAATCCTATACTTCATTTGCATACCACATCTTCACATTATTAAACAATTTGAAGTTTCAGCCTTCAAAATTAGCATCTGTTTCTCATTAATCAACTTTCATTTCCTCAGGTGTTAGCAATATAATTAACGTCAGGTGTACAAGCTTGGTTTCATGTATTCTTATTAGTATAACATCACATAATTATCACTATTGCTATTGGCTGTAATTGTATTTTCCTGGTTACATAGACTTTCTCTAGGATATCTTATTGCATTATTATTATATAAACTGTGATTTGCCTAAATATGTAGATGGTTTAAAAATATTATAACTCTTGAAAGAAAAAAAATATTTCTTTTCTGTTTTTCTGTGTCACCGTCATCTCAACTATATTTTATTCAAAACTTTTTATGTGATTTCATGGAGATATCTTGTGGTTCTTAAAGTGATGTTCTGAATTATTTTCTCAAAGAAAATCCTTGCTGTTTTCTAAAAACGGATATGTTTTCTTTTGATCCCAGTTATCTGTATCTCCAACAGCCATCCATTATCTGTTTACCTTTATTCTCTCTCATCTCTCTACATGCCCTTTCCAAAATGAAGTTGCCTGCTCACAGTGACACATTTGTACACATACTGATTCCTCTGCGCAGGTGATTGAAAAGCTGTTGCTGTTTCTTGGAAAGCACATTTCTTTGCTAGCTGATTCCCACGATACACTCGTCTGGAAAAGTATTTTCAGGTCCATATCACTCTGTACAATAATCTCTGATGAGTTTTACTGTATTTTCAGTTAGGATATTAGAATAATGCCAACCTAATTTCTCTGTATTCAACCATCTGTATCTTTTTAAATTCCCCCCCTTCATTGGAGCATAAATTAGGAAATGGAAATGGAGTCGCCATTTTGTGTACTGTTCCTGAAATCTATATGGTTTTCTTACAAAGAATCTGATCTTGTATTTTGTTTAATGTTAGTAAATAAAGGGCCAAAGAAATTATTCTAATTAGCAGAATATCTTTTCTTTGATTTGTTCTACTTTTTTTTTCTATTCTTTAAATTTTCTTGTAATTATTTATTAAGGGAGGACAATTTCCACATTATTTTATGTAATTTTCATAAATTTATTATATACTATTCATAACTTTAAAAATTATTTATTATATATAAATATAATATTCAGTTAAAAATTCAAGAGTTTGGGGCCAGCAGGTTGCTCAGTGGTTAAGGTGCTGGATTCCCACATAGTCGACCATTGCTCCAGTTCCAGAGCTGGTGCTTGCTTTCAAACTTTCTCCCTTCTTGAGACAGCAGTTGGTGTAATGGCTATGTCGCTGGACTCACATATAGTCGGCTACAGTTCGAATCCCAGACACACAGTGGCTTAAATTGACACTGGGCACGTGTATGTGCCCAAGATCCTGAGAGGAGAGGAGAATGGAGGAGAAGGGACTGCAGCATAGCTGTCCTCCCTGGGGGTTGATTTCTTGCTTTCTGTTTTTCTGTCTCTCTTTCTAGTGAGCACACGTGCCCTATAGCAAAAAACTCTCAAAAAAATTCCTTTCCTCTCTCTTTGGTCAAATTAAAAATAATAATAATTATAACAAATAAAATATCCCTTAAAAAATTCAAGAGGTTTCAGAAAAGAACAAAAAGTGTTTTTTTTTTTAATTTCCAGTAGACAATTCCAGCAGAAAATAATTATTAAATTTGCGTTGTTGCATTTCATTTTTAAATCATAAGGCTTATTGAACTTTATAACCATAGTGTGAGTACATTTTTAAAAATTTATTTATTTCATGAGTGAGAGGGAAGGAGAAAGAGACAACACTCCCGATCGGGCCATGAAGCCACAATGCACCCCTAGCTTCGATCAGCCCAGATTATAAGCCCCATGTACCTTGCACATTCAGGGTGGGTCTGCAGATATGAACAACATCATTCAATGTAGTTCCAGCTTGCAGAGCACTGAGTTTTGCTGCTGTGCTCCCCATCTTGCCACCACGATTTTCAATTTAGCTTTTTTGATATTATGACAATTATTTTGTCATTATTATACACTTAAAATATTTATACTATTACATATTGTATTAGTAATATTTCCTCTAGAGGATATGCCATGGAAGTTTTTCCCTCCCTATTAAACATTATTTTCTAAAGGAAAAATACACTAGTTTAAGCTAGACTCAATGAGTCAAAATTCATAAAGAGTTTAAATTTTCAATATATTACAAAATTTTACTTAAAAATATTTAAATATAGCCATCAGGTGGCATGTAGTGTAAGGCAGCTGGATCCCACAAGGCTGACTATGGGCTTAGAGTTCTGGACCCTTGAAGGACAGGCTGCATATATATACCTCCATACTCAGAATTCTGAGAGGAGAATGGAAAAGAAGGGATTGTGGCTTGACCACTCCCTCTCACCTGGAGGGTTATTTCTCACTTTTCCTTTCTCTCTGTCTCTGGAGAGTGCACATTCCCTATGGCAAAGAAAAAAAAAAAAAAAAACAAAATAAAATAAATTATACTGGTGCTCACAGTCAGCAGTCATTGGGTAATGTTTTCTTCACTCAGTACTCTGCTGTGAGGCAAGAACTTTTATTGTTTTGTTTGGCACCCTTTGTAATCTTCTTAGGTGTATTTGAGGATTGCTGTTGTAAAATGTCTGTCTATTGAGATTCATGAGATATTTTTCTCATGTTTAGATTACAGTCATGGGTTGTGGGGAGGAAGACTGTGAGGACAAAATGCCATATCATCACTTTTAGTCAAAGGTACATATTTTCAGGATGACTTATCATTATTGATGTTGACCTTGATCATTTGGCTAAGGTAGTTTTGTCAAATGTCCCCATTGTGAAGTTTTTTGCTTTTTTCTCCTCTTTCCACACAGTACTCTTCAGAAAGAGGTCATTATCAGTAGCTTACACTTAAGCAGTTGGGAATTGTGCTCAATCCCCTTTAGGACTGAGTACCTACATAAATTATTTAAAATTCTTCTGTATAAGAAAGTTGTCTCTTTCCCATGTATATGTCTATTCATCACTTATATGTTGATAAGCTTATAGATATACTTCTATTTACTTTTTTGGTCAGTTTA
>NW_006159439.1:1672512-1706020 GCF_000334495.1 Tupaia belangeri chinensis | reverse complement strand
TTGTGTGTGTATGTGTGTGTGTGTGTGTGTGTGTGTGTGTGTGTGTGTCATGTTCAGAGAATATTTTATGGCACGATGAGATATTCCAGGCTAATCTGTGTATTTTTTTCCCTCAGTCCTAGAATGGCTACTTTTCCAAGGAGTTTTAGGTGCTTTTATTTTTTAAAAAAATTATTGTTTTTATTTATACATTCAATTGCTATACATAATTTAGATTTTTAAAGAGAATTTACCCAGCATGATATACACCTCAGATCAATCCAGTTGAGAAAACTATAGGAGTCATCATCAACTGCTAATAAACCATATCTGTGTCCCACAAATGTCTTACCTCTCTATAGTTACTTTTTAAAAATTATTTATTCTATTTTATTTATTCATTCATTTATTTTTTAATTTGACCAGAGAGAGACAGAGGGTGAGAGTGAGAGAGAGAAAGTAAGAAAGCAGGCCACCAGATTCAGAACTTGAACCCTGGTCAGCCATGTGGGAGTGTCCAGCACCTTAACCACCACGCCACCTGCTGGTCCTCCTCTATAGTTACTTTTATTGCCTTATTGTTAATGACCCAATGACTCCATTCTTTTGTCTATTTGTGTTCTGTGTAATGTTTGAATTGCATCATAAGACCTGTTTTCCCAACTATTCTTTTGAATGGGGATTTTGTTGTTAATTAAAGGATATGCAAATGATCCTAAGGAATACAGAAGAAACCCTCACAATCACAAGGGGTTCTTAGCGTGAGAAACAGTGCTAAAAATTCAAGAGGGACTAATATCTTTGTCCTGAGGTGATTTCTTTCCCCAAAGATTCAATACGGAATATTTTGAGAAAGAAGGAAAATATATGCATTTAAGGTAAGTATAAGGAGCATAAGATTTCAGTTCAAAGTCACTATAAAGGAGAGAGTTCTCAGACAGAGAAAGGATGGTTACTGAGAGAGTTCTGTCTTTTAGCAACAGAGATCTATCCTTGTGTTTGTAAAATTAGGGCTTCAAATCAGATGACAGTTTAATACTAATATTTTAATAAATACTCCATAAATGGAGTGACAGATTAAAAAATACTTTGGATAAAATATATCTTTGGAAAAATAGTTATGAATATTATAAAGGATTTAATTATTCTTAAGCTGTCTACAAGAAAAATGTTGCAAAAATATCCCATATCTTAAAAAGGTATAAAAGCCTAATAAATACAAATGCATCAAAGTAAGATGGTAAACACACAGGTAGGCCCATGGAACAGAACTGAGAATCCCCAAATAAACCCCCAAACATTCAGTCAGCCAACCCTTGACAAAGGACACAAAACAATTGAGTGAGAAAAAGAGAATCTCTTCAACAAAGAGATTTGGTGCTGGGAGGACTGGATATCCATGCAGAAGAATGAAACTGGACCCTTATCTCTTACCACTAATGAAAATCAACTCAAAATGGATTGAAGATCTAAACATAAAACCTCGAACTATAAAAATGCTGGTGGAAAACACAGGGAAAAGTCTTGGAGAACTTGAAGTAGGCAAAGACTTCTTAAAGAAGACCTCCAAATCACAGGCAACAGTTCCAAAAACAGACAAATGGGACTATATTTGAGAAGCTTCTGCACAGCAAAAGAAACAATAAGTAGAGTGAGAAGACAACCCTCAGAATGGGAGAATATGTTTACACACCATATCTCAGATAAGGGACTGATAACCAGAATATATATATATATTTATAAAAAAAATAAAGTAAATCGTTCCAATAAAAAGATGAGAAAATGGGGACCAGTAGATGGCATAATGGCTACATCATCTGATTCCAAGTACAGATTCAAACTACAGTTTGAATCTGGGACCCAGTGACTTAAAACTCACCCTGGGCATGTGTGTGTGTGCCCAAGATCCCAAGAGGAGAATGGAGGAGAAGGGATTGCAGCGTGGCTATCCCACAGGGGCAGGTTTATTTCTCATTTTCTGTCTCGGTCTTTCTGGTGAGTTCATATGCCCTATAGTTAAAATCTCTCTCTCACAAAAGAAAAGTTGGAGGAATGGGAATGAATTGAACCGACAACTCTCCAAGGAAGATATACAAAAAGCTATATAGTGCAGACATTTGGTATTATATTGAGTGGGGACATACAAAGTCTGTCTTTCATGCTCTGGCTTAACTTAGCATTGTATTCCATATTTGTCTACTTCATATCCAGTGTCAGGGTCTCATTGATTTTTTATGGCTGAGTAGTATTCTATAGAGTACAGATGCCACATTTTTCAATTTGCTGGTTTATTTTGGGAGATTTGGGTTGATTTCATGTCCTAGCAATTATAAATAATGCTGCAATAAACATGGATGTGTATGTGTTTTTCTGACTGAGAGTTTTTTTATCCTTTGGATTAATTCCTAAGAGTGGAATTACTGGGTTGTATTATATATAAACACACACACACACACACACACACATATATATATGTATATAAACAATTATATAATATTATATAATACATAGGATATGTGTATGTGTGTGTGTGTATATATATGTATGTATATAATGGTAGCATGTTTAGCATATGTAGTTACAAAGCAAAATGTGTTGGTTTTGTGGTATTTATTTGCAATTTATAGATGGTGTTCAGAATTCTTTTTTTTTTTTTTTCCAGAAGGCACATGCACTTACCTGACAGAGAAACTGAGAGAAAAATAGAGAGAGAGCAAGAACTCCTCCCCAGGAGACCTAGTAATATCATAATCCTTTTTTCTCCATTTCTCATAACATCAGGATCCTGGCCAAGCATGCATATGTGGCAACATGCTTTTTCAAGCTACTGGGGCCAATATTTGAACCATTGTTGCCACACGGTATCTGGCTTCCTAAACACAGAACTTAATTTTTTTTTTTTTTTTGAGATTTGTTTGCTATAGGGCATGTGCACTTGCCAGAGAAACAGAGAGAGAAAGATACAGAAAGTGAGAAATTGCCCTCCTGGGGGATGGCCACACCAATCCTTTATTGTCTAGGGATTTGGGGCATACAAGCACACGTGGCCAGTGTGAGTTTCAAGGTGCCGTGTTCAGGAGTCGAACCTTCTGTCTTGATTTGGTCTGTAAAATTTCATGAAAGTTATATGGTGCCAGTTTCATGTAAAAGACCTGATACCTTCCACTTTTGCTTCGTGCTAATCTGAGTCTTCTCATAGAGAAGTCTGAGTTAGAGACTTGTAGAAAGACACTGAAGAGAGAGAGAGACTTTATAAAAAGAAAGTATGTGAAAGGCAAGAGAGAGAATCACTTTCCCTTACATGGAAAAAATCAAATAATACATGCTGATAACCAGCATTGAGGCCACAGCCATGTGAATGTGTCCCTGAATCCTCAATTTCCATTTGTGCCGTAAGAACACAGAGAACAGAGAAGAGTCCTTACTGAGTCCATCTTCAATTCCTCATGCACTGAACTGAAGTTATAGAATGATGATTTTTAATGTATTCATTTTTAGCTAAGAAATATTGGAGAGATTTGATAGACACTACTGCCTAAGTAAAATCTAGACTCTTTAGATGTAATTGTGCTGATTTATAATCTTTTTTAAGTATAAATTGTGCCCAAACTTTATTAATTATCAACTTTTCTCACTATCCCTCTCTCTCTCTGATTCCCTCTTTGTCTCTCTCAGGTAAGCACACACACCTATAGCAAACAAACAAACAAAAGTAGTCATATACTCTTTTTCTTTACAGGAGATTATGCAGATCATATAGTATCTGATTTATTACAGTATTTTACATATAATATTTAGTGTTTATACATGGAATTTTAATATTTACATAAAAATTCTACTTTTAAAAGAAAATATTGCCATTTAAGATAAGGATAGTGTAAACTTTACCTTTGAAACTCTTTAGAAAGAGAGATATGTGAAAATAAATAAATATTCAAGCAGAAATCAATGAAATAGAAAATAAACAAACTATACACAAAATAAATGAAAGCCAAAGCTCGTTCTTTGAAAAAATGAACAAGATTGGCACACCATTTGCTAGACTGATAAAGAAGAAGAAAGGAAGAAACCAGAAATATTAAATATGGAATGAAACAGGTAACATTACAACTGACACTATAGAAATACAAAACATCATTAGAGGACAATATAAGCAACTATGTACTAACAAACAAGATCATGGAGGAGATGGATAAATTCCTGGATGCATATAATCTACCAAGATTGAATCAGGAGGACATAGAAAACCTGAATGGACTCATAACAAACCATGAGGTTGAATTAGTAATAAATTACCTGCCTACAGAAAAGCCCAGGACTTGATGGCTTCACTTCTGAATTCTACAAAACTTTTAAGGAAGAGTTAACCCCATTCTACTCAAACTATTTCTAAAGATCCAAAAGGAAGAAAACCTCCCAAATTCATTTAATGAAGCTTCCATCATCCTCATTTCCGAAACTGATAAAGACATGACAAAAAAAAAAAAAAGGAAAACTATAGACCAATATCTCTGATGAATATAGATGCAAAAATTCTCAAAAAGATACTTGCAAATCGTATCCAACTACATATAAAAACTATTATTTAGCACAACCAGGTAGGCCTTATTCCAGGGATGCAAAGGTGGTTCAACATTGCAAGACCATATGTACAATATACCATATTAACAGATAGAAAGATTAAAAAAAATGATCATTTCAATTGATGCAGAGAAAGCATTTGATAAAATATAACATCCTTTCATGATTAGGACTCTCAGCAATATTGGTATAGAAGGATCATTTCTCAACACAATAAAAGCCATATTTGAAAAACCTATAGCTAACATATTGAATGGGGAAAAGCTAAAAAGCTTTTCAACTAAAACCTGGTATTAGACAAGGCTGTCCACTTTCTCCACTGCTTTTTAAAACAGTGCTGGAAGTCTTAGCCAATACAATTAGAAAAGAGAATAATACTAACGGTATTCAGATAGGCAAGAAAATCGAAAATATCTTTATTTGCAGATGACATGATGGTATACTTAGAAGACAAAAGTTTACATGAAAAAACTTCACAAAGAAATAAATGAATACAGTAAAGTGGCAGGATACAAAATCAACATCCAAAAATCTATAGCATTTCTATATATGAAAAACAAGTTGAACGAAGTAGGGTTGAAGAAAGGAATTCCTTTTACCATAGCCACAAAACGTGTGATACCTACGGATACACCCAACTAAGGAAGTCAAAAGCCTTTACGAAGAAAACAACAAAAATCTCAAAAGAGATATTGAAAAGGACACATAAAAGTTGAAAGACATCTCATGTCCCAGGATTGGAAGAATTAATATAATTAAAACAGCAATTCTACCAAAATTAATCTACGTATTTAACACAATTCCAATAAAAATAACAGATATATTCTTCACAGATCTAGAAAAGATAATCATAGAACTTGTATGGAATTATGAAAGACCTTGTATTGCCAAAGTAATTCTGCACAAGGAGAGTGGGCCACCTATCATTCTCTGACCTCAAAATATACTATAAATAAGGCTGTTATAATCAAAACAGCATGGTACTGGCACAAAAACAGACAAGAGGACCAATGGAATAGAATAGACACCCTAGAAATAAACCCTAAAGCTTACAGACAATTTATTTTTGACAAAGGATACTACTCAATCCATTGGAAAAAGGAAAACCTCTTCAGCAAATGGTGTTGGAAAAACTGGGTATCCACCTGCAGAAAGATGAAACTGAATCACCATATTTCATCATTAACAGAAATCAACTAAAAATGGATCAAAGATCTGAACTTAAGACTTCAAAGTATAAAACTACTGGTGGAAAATACTGGGGAAACTCTGGGAGACAGTGGAGTAGGCAAAGAATTTTTAAGACTCCTGAGACAATCCCTAAAATAGACAAGTGGGAGTATATCAGATTAAGAACTTTCTACATAACAAAGGACACAGTAATTAGTGTGAATTTGCAACCCTCAGAACGGAAGAATGTTTTTGCAAAATATGCCTCAGGTAAGGGACTGATAACCAGAAGACATGGAGAAATCAAGTAACTTATCACCTCCCAAAAAATGATTAACCCAATTAAAAGATGGGAATATAAACTGAACAGAAATCTCTCTAAGGGGGACACATGAATAGCCAAAAAGCATATGAGGAAATGCTGAACATCCTTTATCATATAGGAGATGCAGAATAAAACCACTATGAGATACCACCTAACCACTGTCAGAATGGCAAAGATTAAAAATACAAAAAGTGATAAGTGCTGGTGGAGCTATTGTGAAAGGAGAACTCCCCTTCACTTTTGGTGGGAATGTAAATTGGTTCAGCAACTGTGGAAAAAAATATGGGGGTTTCTCAAAGATCTACTAATAGAACTACCATTCTGGGTTATCTACCCAAAGGACTGGAGAATGCCCAGTTGGAAAAGTGCTTACACATCAATGTTTATTGCAGCATTATTCACTATTGCAAAGACATGAAACCAACCCAAATGTCCACAAACAGATAAATGGATTGAAAAAGTGTGGCACATATACCCTATGGAATACTGTTCAGTCATAGAAAACAACAAGACCCTGGTATTTTATAGAAAGTGGTAAAATATGGAAGATTTATCATGGAGTGAAGAAAGCCAGGTTATGAAAGAAAGATATTGTATGTATCCACTTAATATATACTGACTAGCTACACTTTATGGTAGAGATTAGAATATTGAAGGGCATAAAAGCAATAGTTATGGATGCTGAAAACAGTGTAGGACACGATTGGGGGAGGAGGGAAGAGAATAGAGAATGATAGCATGAGAAGAAATAGAGAGGCATGACATTTGTGGGACAAAAATACTATACATGTTATCATCAACAGGTAATATGCCAGAAATGGTTTATTTATTATCTGTTGATGATAACATGTGTAGTATTCTCAACTGGACTGGTCCGAGAAGTATTTCATGTTTTTGTAAATTTTTTACCTAAGCCAAATGATATATAGTGATTGAATGCTTAAAAAGGTGAGAATAAAAATAATAATAATCTAAAAAGAAATGAAAAGCTATTTGATGATGATGATGTGGATAGTAATATATTTGTCTCTTTTAAATTTAATTTTATTTATTATTATCATAATTTTGTTTATATTACATTGAGTCACACATAACTTTACAATGTATTACATTTCTTTTTCCAAAAGGAATACCATGCATATCAGTCAACACACAAGACATTAAAAATCCCATCATCATCAAATAGCTTTTCATTATTTTTTCCAGATTTTTATTATTATTCCAATTTTTTTAAACATTCAATCACTATTAATCATTTTGCTTGTAAAAAGATTTCGCCCAACATGAAATACTTCTCAGACTAGTTGAGAATACTATACACATCATCAACAGGTAATAAACCATTTTTGTGTCCCACTAATGTCATGAATCTCTATTTGTTCTCTTGCTATCTCTACTCTTCTCCTGTCCCATTCCACGCCATCTTCATCACTGTTTTTATGCCCTCCAATATTTCAATCTCTACCATAAAGTGCAGGTAGTCGGTATATATTAAGTGGATACATACAATATCTTTCTTTCATATCCTGGCTTGCTTCACTCAGCAATAGATTCTCCATATCCAACCACTTTCTATCAAATGTCAGGATCTTGTTTTTTTTTTTATGGCTGAGTAGTATTCCATAGAGTATAAGTGCCACACTTTTTCAAATCCATTCATCAGTTCGTTTACATTTGTGTTGGCTCCATATCTTAGAGATCGTGAATACTGCTGCAATGAACATTGATGTGCAAGCACTTTTCCGACTGAGCATTCTCCTAGCCTTTGGGTAGATACCCAGAAGTGGGATTGCTGGATCAAATGGTAGTTCTACTTATAGATCTTTAAGGAACCTCCATATTGTTCTCCACAGTGGCTGAACCAGTTTACATTACCACTAACAGTGTAGGAGAGTTCCTTTTCACCACATCCCCCTCAACCCTTAGGAATGTATTTGTCTTGACTGATATGCATGGTAAGCATGCTGGAAAAAGAAATACTATACACTGTAAAGATATATGTGATTGAATGTAATATAAAAAATGTAAAATTCCTTAAATAAAAAGAAGAGGAAAAGTGAAAGAGAACTAAATCTTTGTCTTAAAATGTTTAAATATGCAATTATACAATATGAAATCTTAAATATGGATCTTAAATAACATTAATTTGAAACTGAAGTTCCATTCTTGGCCTTTATATTTTAACTTCAATCTATTTTTCATACTCATTCTCACTTATTTTTACCAGTTTATAAACTTTGCTTCTCACAAGCTTTTTTTGTCTCTCACATTCTTCATTTTTATATGGTACATGTAAGGCAGCACTGTATTCTCTATGTATTTTGTATAGGTAATTATAAGAGGTTTTTTTTTTTTAATAAAGATTTTTGCTATAGGGATTATGCTCTTGTTAGAGAGAAGGAGAGACAGAAAGTGAGATATCACCCTCCGAGGGGAATGACCGTGCCACAATCCCTTCTCCATTCTGCTTTCAGGATTTTGGGCACAAACACACATGCACCAGGCATGAGTTTTAAGCTGCTGGGTCTGGAACTCAAGCCACGGTCAACTATTTGAGAGTCCAGCAATATCATTGTTATGCTATCTGTTGATACAGTAATTATAAGAGTTTTTAAATAATTGACTAATGAGTTCTCAAGAAACAAAATTAGGAACCAGGTGGTGGTACAGTGGTAACATATCTATCTTCATATGAGAAGATCCGCCTCCGGAGTGTATCAGGCCCAGGTATGTGTGTCTATGATTCAGGCCAACTGACAGGGGAGGGTGGATTGCTGTATGAGGAGCCTGTTGAAGGTGTCTGTCTCTCTGTACCTCTCTCTCCCAAGAAAAAATTTTAAAACTTTATAAAAAGAAAACTATTATACTACTATATGTATTAATTTGTACATACAGGATCATTTTTATTATCAATTAATAGTAAGGGTAGAGTAAATTAATAGACGTTATCACTATTTGTGGGTCCTTTTTGATAGATAGTTAGATCTTCCCACACTGATACATCAACCCCTACTGGTCATAGAACCTCTCAATTGACCTGTAATGGGCATGCAGAAACAAATCTTTAAAACCCTATAACATAGTCATATTTTATGGTTAATTTTATAGGTGAACTTGACTGGGCTAGGGGATACCCCATTATCTAGTTAAATTTTATTTGTGAGTGTATCCATGAGGGAATTTCTAGAAGACATTAGCATTAGAATTGTATTGACTAAAGCAGATTGTCCTCCCCAGTCTGGATGAGCACTATCTAACTTGTTCAAGACCTGCATAGAACAAGAAGAAGAGCAACATGGAATTTTCTGTCTCTGACTATTTGAACTGAGGCATCCATCCTCTCTGTCCTTAGACTGGAATCTACGACATTGGCCATCCTTGTTCTCAAGATTTGGAACAAAAATTAGAATTTATATCACCAGCAGATCATGGGAATATAGCCTCCATTATCAGGTGAGGCAATTCCTAATGATGAGTCTCAATTTTTGTTTGTGCTTCTCTAGAGACCCTAATACAAGAAGTCCTGTTCTCAGTCTTCATTAAGATACATAAATATGGATCAAAAACTGCTATTACAAACTCGATTTACACTAGGTAAATTTGTTTTATATGTGAAGTATTTTTAATTTTCTCATGAAACTCCTGAAACCTCCTTGGATGCCTATGAATATGAAGTTATGAAGAACTTACCACTTCTGTGGTTTTTTTTTTAATTAAAAAGGAGATGACCAGATAAACAATTGTGAGGTAGGTTAAAGAACAATCTCACTTGTCTTATGAGAAAAGTGTAACAGTCCTAGCAGGAAAAAAAAATTGTTTGAAAAGTTCTTAAGTGACACTAGCAATGACTCTAGAGAAAATGTGTTTCAAACTCAAAAAAAATCCACTCTCCTTACAATTTTTGAATTTTAGCTGCAATCAAGAGAGCATTGTTTATGAATAGAAAGAGATATCACAAGAAGAGGAGGTGATACACTTTGATTCAAAAATATGTCATTTGGTTTGCCACTCAGATAATCACTTAATATAATTTAAATTTTTACAGAATATTAACAGGGACATTGATCTTAAAAGTCTAGTTTGGCTTTGGAATTATTAGTTTTTCTGCTGTTCCTGGTGTTTCTTTGTGCATTGTTTCTGAGTTCTTATACAAATTCTATAATAACAAAATATTAAAGATGTAAACATGAAAGTTTCTGCTTCTATATATAGTATTAATGTATGGTAAGATTATTTTGATGGAAATAAAGTCTGATTACAATCCAATACATGGAATGGCAAGTCAATGTGAAGCCAGCATGACAGTGTAATTTTTAGTTCTGCAATGATTTTATTTTTCACTACATTGTTTGATGTAGGCGCCACCTAATTGCCTTTCTCTTGTAGCTGATAAATATATTTATTTTAAAACACGACTGTTTCTATTTTTTAGAAAATAAATCTCAAAGGGCTCTACTTCTAGAGCCATATTAAATAGTGTGTAAAAAATACAAGAGAAAATATATAATGCAACTTACTATCCTGAGGCATAAACTGGGCAAAAGCACACTGTGCAAGAATAATTCATTTTCACATCTCTGTTGAAAAGTATATGATAAATTCATAAACCCAGAGTCTTTGAATAGGGAGAAACTTATGCCCATCAGGGTGCCTAATTTGCATATCATTGGACAAGTCCTGAGTGGATGAGGGCAGTGCAAGTGCTAAGGGTGATTTCTGGATGAAGGTGTCACCTGTGAAATGACAAAAACGGGCTCTTTGCATGTCTACCTCCCCGCTGCTGGTAACTAAGCAATATTGTTACTTGGCTGATTTCCTAATCAACTACAGGTGGGCGGTGTTGAGGTTGTGCCATTACAAATCATCATCTGTTAGATCAAAGTGCAGAGGGAAGAACGGCAGGTGTGCGGTATTAATAGCTACATTTATCTCTCCAGTCACTTAATAATTGGTTCTGGTGTGGCTTCCTTGTAACAGAGCATTTCATGGACTCCACAAGCATTTTGATGAAGCTTAATGTGCTCCATGCTGGCAGAGCTCTCGTGTGCGAAGTGTTGTGGGTGTGTGTTTCATTTCCTAATGAGGCACTGGTGTAGCAAACAGATATTGGAACCACTTGTAAATGAATTGTCATCTCCGTTGCTCTTCTGAGAACAAATATCAGAGTTTGCCTTTATGATTTTAACATTTGAAAACAAATGCTAGCACACTATTCCAATTTTATAAATATTTTCCCACGTTTCACTGCAGCCAGCACATATCAAGAGCTCTATATGTCAGACAGATACTGATCTAGGCATTCATATACTTATAGTTCTCATAACAATCCTTTTGTTTAGATTATTTTATAATTATAATGAATTTTATCATTGAATATAATCATAATAGAATATGAGAGAATAACTAGCCAAAAAGGTTTGTTATTTCCTTTTTGAGAAACTTAAAAGCTCAGTTGGGTTGTCATACTGGATGAGACAAATAATGACAGAAATTAGTGCTCAATTTTGGAACTTTCTGGTCGTGTTCCATTTCTATTTGCAGTACTATATTATTAGTTTGATTTGCCAGTGTGCATTATGATCCTATAACACAATTGGATTGCATTTGACTGTGTGTATGTGTGTTTATATTTTATAAAACTGATAGGAAGCTTGGGAGAGAAAAATAAAATGAGAGGACATAGCGAAAAGTAATTTTTCTCATGTTTAGTGTTATGTACACATATGTAGCCCAACATTGCAGAGATCCTAAAACACGGGAATGGGGGATAGACAGCTCCTACCTTGCTTTGCAAATTCGTTCTGCCCATACAAGCCAGTTGACCCAGTATTCATAGTAATTTCTGGACTTCCATGTTCTTTTTCAGATATGACTATTTTGCTTTGGAAATTTCACATCTGTCTTACTGTTGTTTATCAGATGTGACTATTTTTGCTTTGGAAATTTCACATCTGTCTTACTGAAAGGCCCCAAGATGCAGATATTAGAACTTGTAGAACTGAAATGGAAAATAATAGACACTGAATGGTTTGGAGTTTCTAACAGGTATTAACATAAATGTAAATAATGTTTCTTTCCTTTGGATTTATTCCTGTTAAAAGCACAGGGTGATGGAGTATAATTCAACAATTTGTAAAAATGAAAAAAAAAAGAAAATCTATCATAGATTGTGAAAATCATGGCTTTTCTTGTTTTCACAAATAGCTAATTATTTGAATGCAAATTAAGCAGTTTACTTTCAGTAGTAATTATTCTTGCCACGTATTCACGTGTAAATTTTTTATCCTATAGCACAGTAAATATTGATATATTAATTTGAATAAAAAGGCTTAATTATCCTTATTAGGGGTTCATAAACACGTGGGCTCAGCTGTGTCAAGGTTATGGAGAAAAAGAAAAGACTGTTAGTGATGAGAAGATATTCAAGAAAAGAAATCATTAAATGCAATGTGAGATTCAAAGCAAAGTCTGTAAAAAAGAAAAAAGACAATAGTGCAAAGACTAACAGAATTCAAATGTTCCTGCTTCTCAGTTAACCTGGCCCTGAAACACAGTAAGTTTTGCAGTAAGATGGAGATGCACCACCATTTTGTGAAATTAGTGCTTGCAATTCCAGCAGCTGCCATCAGAGGACAGTGGTGCCTGTCACAGATACTTGTCCTACACCCGTCTGGTCTCTCCTATAGATAAACTCAATCTCTCAGGATTGTAGTTGGGAATAAAACTAAAATAATGTTTCTCAGTTCTTATGGAGTTCATATAACTAGATTACATTCATCACAATGTGAGAGAAAGTCAAGTGCGTTCTTTCTTTCTTTTTTTTTTTTTCTGAGAGAGATTTTTGCTGTAGGGTACATGTGTTTACCAAGGAGACAGAGGGAGACACAGAGACAGAAGGCAAGAAATCACTTCCCAGGTGGGGATGACTGTGCTACAATCTGTCTCTCCCATTTTCCTCTCAGGATTTTGGGCACACATGTGCATGCAGCTGGTGTGTTTCAAGTTACCATGTCCAGGACTTGATCCATGGACGACCATGTGGGAGTCCAATGTCTTAATCACTATGCTACCTGCTGGCCCTCTAAGTGAGTCATTTCTGAAACAGGGCTTTTGAGATTGATGTGTGGTTCTTCTACGTTCTCTCTCTTTTGCTGGCTAGATTAAAAAAGAGAATAATGTGTTAGTAATTAGAGAGGGAGCCACAAGTTATAAGGCTCCTGGGCCATTGAATATTAATGGGGGTCAGTGCCTCCTGTCAACTTAAAAGAGACACTTTAGATTGTTGGATTAAAAGGAAAAAAAAAATGTAGGTTTGCATTTCAGCAACACATACAAGGGTATTTCAGAAAGTTCAGAGTCCAGACCCATAGTTTTATGGTTAAGAGAGCTGGATTACACATGGCTAACTCCAGTTCGAATTCTGACCCTGGTGACTTGAGGAAAATGCTAGAGGCATGTGTATTTCTTTCTCTCTCTAGTAATCACACATACCTACCAGCACTTTTTTCCTTTTCTTCTTCTTCCCTCCTCCTCCTCCTCCTTCTTCTTCTTCTTTTCTTCCTCTTTTCTTCTTTTTCTTTTTCCTAAAGAGAGATTTTGTCTACAGGGACAGCACTCACTGGAGAAACAGAGAGAGAGAGATAGAGGGACAGAAAGCAAAATATCATCTCCCAGGGAGATGACTATGCTGCAATCCCTTTTCCTACATTTATCTCTTGGGATTTTGGGCATGCATACATATGGACCTGGCATGATTTTTAAGCTGCAGGGTCCAGAACTCAAACCATGGTGTACTACGTGGGAGTCCAGTAGAGACATAACCATTTCACCATCTGCTGGTCTCCCAGCATTTTTTTTCCTAAAGTTCATGGAAAAACAAAATTAAAATACTAGTTTATTTTGGTGCAATTTTTTTGGAAATATTTTTTATAACAAGCATTTTATGGACTTTTTGAAGACAAATCATAGTTTTAAATTTATGATAGTAGTTAAGCCTATCCTAAGTAATACAATGCCAGTGGATGAAGCCATAGATAAAATGATGAGGCCTTCTTTGAGGTAAACATAGAGCTGTAAGAGGGTCATTTATTAACTCCAATCCATAAATGTGAGATGTTTGGAGCATTATGTTGGAAAGATTTTGATCCTTCTTTAGGATTCATCACTACAGACAGCCATGATCAATTGGTCTGACTATCATGTCAAATGTATACAGAGCTGTAACAAGTGTTTCACATATTTGCCAAACCTGATACAGATAAATCACTGACTGCCTGCCTGTAAAACAAGAACATCCCTACATCTTAATGTACAACAACACACAACATAGAACTCTTTTATCCCTTTAGAGATTTACAGGCATCAGGCTTTTATTTTGGTAAATATATTTGATGATTTCTGCAATAATGATTGTATTAGTCTGTTCTCAGAGGTTAATAACTCAAATATCTTAACCTGGGTAGCCTATAAAAAAAATACAGGTTTACTTGGCTCATGGTTTTGCAGTCCAAGATCAAGTGGCCAGATCTGGTGAGGGTCTTCTCCTTGAGTGGGGCTCTTAGAAGAGTCCTGAAATGGTGCAGAGTATCACATGACCAGGAAAAGGGCAAGCATGTGCCTGTATCATTCTATTCTCTTATAAAAACACCAAGACTCAATCATAGGGGTCCCATTTTTGACACCATTATTGGGTAAGGTTTTTCCCTCTTTATCTCATCATAATCAACTTTTTAGCACATAAAGATTTGGGGGACAAACTTGAATCATAGCAATGATATGCCTGTTAACTATTTCCCTCCTTATAATTTTGTGTGTTCTCTCTTCTCTCCCTCCTTTTCTCCCAAGCAGTTTAACAATTTAATGTATGAAACTTCTTTTCCTTTTAGGTTTGGTAATTTAAAACTCAAGAACTTCTTTTTCCTTTTCCTTTTTTTGGAAAGAGTTGCCCCATGGAATCTACCAACCAAGAACTAATATAATTTAACATATTTAATGCTCTTAGTAATGTAATCAAAGTTTTGAACATACAATTATTATATAAGTTAATAAGGAAACAAATTAATTGAATTTAGTATATCATTCCCAAGTCACACTCTGAGAGTGAGAGAATAGCTTCATGCTTTAGTTTGTTTGGAAAAACAGTTCCCAGTGCATGTTTAAAGTGTGAGATGTTTTTCCTAATTACATTTTAAAATGATTTCTTATTTTTCTATAGCATTATTAACTCTATGATTTGTCTTGCTGGAGCTTAGTCTATTTGGATAGTCTCTTTGAGTTGGACATAGGAAAGGTATTTACATTTGCATAAAATTGTAATTAAAAGGTAAGCGAATATCTTAAAATGGTAGAAAAGAAAGACATGTGATGGTTTTTGTTTTGTTTTTAGAGATTTTTCCTTAGGGTGCATGGGTTCACCAGGGAGAGACACAATGAGAGGGTAAGTGAGAAATCATCCCCTGGGGGGATGGCCACATCCCAATCCCTTCTCATTCATTCTCCTCCTGGGATCTTAGGCATACATGCACACATACCCTGGTGATTTTTAAGCCATTTGCCCTTGAACCGTGGTTAGCCATGTGGGAGTCCAGCAATGTAACCCCTACACCACCTGCAGATCCCAGGACGTGGCTGTTTTTGTGACAAAGGGAGAATAAACGGTGTAATGGTTTTTGTGTCCTCTCGAAATTCATTTGTTAAAATTTGGTTTTGATGAGATTAAGAGGGTTGTACTGTGGGGGTATTAAAAGGAAATGATACCCTCATAGTGTCCAAAAGTGGGGCTTTTGGGAATGATTACGTGATTAGGATGGGGTCCTATATTTGATTTCTAAGGAGAGAGAGACATATACACACATGAACACCCAGAAACATGCATTGCAGGCCTCTCATAATGTGATGTCCCGATGGCCTCAGGGCAGGAAAACCCTTACCAGAAATGGTCCCTGTACCTTGAACTTCTAAACTGTGAGCTGGATGAATAGATATTCTCTTAAATTACCTGCACTCAGAAACATTGTTATTGGCAACAGAACAGACTGGAACCAAAAAAGAAAATTATATAATTAGAGGTGAGTGGCTAGCTATGAGGGAATGGGAAACTCGTCCATGTGGTAAAGACACAGGAGGTTAGTAATCAGGATTAGCCCTGCATCACCTAATAATATCCAGGAGTGCTGATGGGACTTTAGAGACGACAGGTGTAAGCTGTGTCTTGGGAGTCTGGACATAGGTGACGATGCTCCCAGCCTCTGCAAAGACCATGCTCAACCCTGGCACTTGCAGAGTTGAGCTGCTTGCCTTCAATAGACCCCTCAAGTGTCAGCAATGGACATTATAGGAGCTCACATATTGCACTAAATGACCAAAGTCCTTCTTCATTTCAATACCGCAAATATTTCTTGAAGTTTCTAGGCCATTCCAATAGCAGGTAAGAGGAGAGTAGGACCAAATCATGCCTGAGATTATAATTCTCACACCATGAAGAGTGGGAGTTGAATTTTATCCTTGTCTTGGCTGGGAAAAATAAAAGTGTGGGGTAATATTTACTTCTGGTACACATTAAAAAAATGTATGATCCTGAGTTGCTCATACTGTTTCATTCCAAGTCACTTCTGCAGTAGCAAATGAGATCATTGTACAATATAAAAGTTCTAGGAAATTTGGAGAAAAAATTTGTGGGACACAGATATGGACACGGTATTTTCACCTGAGGTGTTTATCATGCTGGGTAAAGACTCTTTATAATCTAAATGATGTATTATTATTGAATGTATAAATAATAATAACAATAATTGAAAAAAAGGTTCTATATTGACTTTTCTATACTTTTACATGATGTAATCACTATATTTAATAATCATTTTATTTATTTATTAAGTTTTGTTTATTTCTTCCACAAGAGTAAGAAAGTCAAAGAGAGACACAGAAAGAGAGAAACCCCTAATAGGGTCTTCATGCTGTGATCAATCCTCAACTTTAGCCAGGTCACAAGCAATGACCTCCTCAGTGTGTACAAGGAGGGTGTGGATTGCAAATTGGGATCTTCTAGTGGGTCCAGTATTTGGATAGCATTTTGTTATTGCTGCTCCATCATCTGGTCCTTGCTTGGTTTTATTTTTACAAAGAAACATATTTTTGGAGCCAGTTGTGTTATAAATTGGCCATAATAGAGACTATCATCCATATTATTCCTTTTTACCCCAATACTTAACTTCAGAAAGAGTCTTTATTTTCTTCTTCATGAAAGAAAGAAAGGGAAAAAAAGAGTTTTGACAGGGTCTCACCAAGTGTCAATCCTCCTGCTTATCTATCTCCCAACTAGTGAGGTCAAAAGGTGTATACTACCATGCCTAGAATGCTTGGGTAGGGATGGGAACTGAACTCAGGCCTCCTATGCCACCCCAGCCTCATGTAGTTGTTTTTTATTGCTTGTGTAACTGCAGTTGTGCTGAAAGACACCTTTTTAACATTGATATTTTTACCCTTTTGATATAAATGATTTTGTTCTTAAGTGCCAAAAGCTCTTGAATTAAATACATTTACATCTATATCTATTTAACTGTCTATAAAATGTTCTTCTAGAGCTGCATAGTAAAATAACATAGTGACAACTTAACCTATATGTCTATGAGCTTTACCCACTTGTTTATTGCTAGTTTCATTCTGACTAACTGTAGCAGAAATAAGAAACAAAGGGTTGATCATGGAAGTCACAAAGCTTTTGCCAATGATACCTTTGGCAAGATGTACACTTGGCATTACGCATTAGGCATTGTATTTTACCAGGAATAACCCAGTTTGGCCTAAAAAGTAACTACATTAGTTTTTGTTTTCTCTAGTTTTGCTTTTTTATAACCTTTTCTCTGTGAGTCATTGTCCCCAGAACTCTGTTAAGTTCATTTGTTAGTGTTTGCGTTTGGATTTTCCTCACATCACACTTGAGGTTCAGAGTGTCAAGATTATGAAAAACAAAAAAAAGAAGACTGTTAAAGATGGAAAGACACTAAAGAAAAAGAGACTGTTAAATGAAACATGAGATCCTAAGCAAAGTAATGGAAACAAAGAAGGACTTTAGTGCAAAAATTAATGGAATTCAAATAAAATATAAAAATTACTTAATACATTACTAATGTTAGTTTCCTCTCTTGGCCATTATGTTATGGTTTTGTTAGTTGTTAGTGTTGAGAGAAGCAGAGTAAGGTATATGAGAAGACTATTATTTTACAACTTCCGTGTTGCTCTGTCCTAGCCCAGTCCATGCCTAAGAACAGAATATGTCTAAGTTTGGAATATTTCAGACAATAGAGGTGTTTTTAATTATGGTTTGGAGGTCCACCACTCAGGGGCCCACCTGTGGTAAGGTTCTCTTGTTGCTGGGGTTGCAAGGCCACATAAGGCATCGTGTCATGAGAGAACAGGAACCTCTGTCTCAATGTGTCTATTCATGGGTCTCTATTCTGATTTCATTCCTTCTCCTTATGAACTCAGCAGGAGTCAATTGTGGGGGCCCCTACTCTACTCATTAAATCACTTTCAGTGGCCCTGACTTTCAACTCCCTAATCAGATTATGTTTTCACCCTCTTAATCCCATTATAGCAACATGAATCTTGGGGGCACATTGAAAACCATAGGAAGGCCTGAAAGTAATTGAAGAAAAAAATGTTAAAAATTGAAAGACCAGGGCTGGCCCTGTAGCCTAGTGGTGAAGGGAGCCCAATTTCATTTGGATTGTGGTTTGAATTCTGGCTCTGAGGACTTGAAAAACATGCAGAGCATGTGTGCATGAATGCCTAAAAACCCAATAGGATGGAGAAATGGAGAAGGGATTGTGGCATTACCCTTTGCCACAAGGGGTATTATTTCCATCTTCCTTTCTCTCTCTAGTTGTCTCTGGAGAGTGTATGGAACCCTCTAGCAAAATCAAAATCAAATTAAATTTAAATTTAAAAATATATATTTATGTTTTTTGCCATAAGGTGCATGTGCTCTCTGGAAAGAGACAGTGAGAGGGAAAGTGAGAAATCACTCCCGAGGGGAGATGGCCATGGCACAATTCTTTCTCCATTCTTTTCCTGGGATTTTGAGCAATCATGCACATGCACGATTACTCAAGCTGTCATGTCTGGGTGTAGAAGTGTTGTCAGCTATGTGGGAGTCCAACACCTTAACCTGCCAGCCTAAATAAACAAAAAAATTTATTTTAAGATGTAGCCTGTATGTCCAGCCTAGGGGGTCACAGTCGGTCACATATTGGAGTGCAGTGCTAGAAGCTACATATCTGACCTTGGGTTTGGATCTACCAACCCAGGTCCTGAAGCATGCTGAGTTTGGAAGTATACCCCAGATCTACAGGAGCTGAGGAGTAGGAGGAAGAGAGTCACCGTGTGGCTGAGGATCACTGTGTGGCTTAGCCCTGTGAGGACTGCTTGTCCCTCTTTTTCTCTCATGTGGACACATGCACTATTCAAAAACAAAAACTAAATGGTATCTTTTAGCAACTGAGAAATTCACTATATCAACATCCTCAAAGACTCCAGGCATCAGTTGAGCAGGGTGCTTGCAAGAAAATATCTAAAGAAGTAGAAACTTGGGTAGTTTGTTAGGAAAGGTCTCAGAAATAGGTGAGTATTGGCTGAGAGCAGAAGACACTCCTCTAGGGTCTGAACCTCAACTAAAATAGGGGATGGAGGCTAAATTATGCTCTAGAGAGTATGCAAGTTAAGAAGTGGATATCAGTTTTTCAGGAGAGACTTGTGTCTGATGCTCCTGGAGCTGACTTGGTACGAAGTGAAAAAGTTACTGAGCCATCAGAGCAATTGTCAAGTAGCTGCATTTGAAGAAAGTCATGCATACAGCAATATAGACATTTAGATGTGAAGAAAGACATGTGTCAGAGTCACGTTAGACTATCCTAACATGAAAATGTGGTTCTCGCTTGGTAGACTACAGATGGAGGTGAACTTGGCATACAGGATCAGAAGAAAATGAGCCTGAAATCTTGTTAGAAAACTATTAGCAGGGAATCTGAGATGCTTCCCTCTTGGAGTTACTCATTCTGGGCTTCTTTCTTGGCTCTTCCCACTCAGAGTAGTGGTTCAGAAAATGTGGTTCCCAGGTGGACTCTGATTTACACCAGGGAATTTGTAAAAATTCAAAGCCTTGGGCTCCATTTCAGACTTATGGAATCAGAAACTCTGGGATGGGATGTGCATTTCAACAAGTATGCCAGGGGTTTCGGATGCATTCAAGTGTGAGAGACTAAGTTACCTGCATACTTGTCTAGGACTTTACTCCACAGTCAGTCTCCTATGGCCCACTGGTTGTTAACCTTTTCTTATGTATATGTAGGTCTTTTGTTGACATGCTAATTTTAATCTTCATATTGTGACTTTTTCAGTTTAATCTGTTCAGATTTTTTTTCCTACAAATTCTAACAGGATGACAGAAAGCATTTTGACCCTGTCAATTGTTTCATCAAAGAAACCAATGACTGAAAAATCAATACAATTTTCAATTGCTGGAGGATGCAAAAACTAAGGCTATTTTGATTTGTTAAGTAACTGGTTGAATTGACAGCTTGTCAAAAATCTTGCAGCTAGTTATATCATACATTGGGTAGAGTGAACTATCTTAGTAACAGACATTGCCATACATAAACATTCCATAGTAGGACTGGACTTCCACCTGCTCAGCTATTTCAAAGAATAAAAATACTTGTGCACTTGAACCAGAAAATACTACTTACTGCCCACTTCACTGAGAGGTAACATGCAATTGGCAATTTACATATGGATTGGCAACCAGTTCTTTCCCATGTGCCACTTAAAATAACTGAGATTTTCCAGATCAGAAGAAAGAAAATACCAACCAACAACCCATCCCTCTTTTTATTTGCACTAGTTAAGTAGCTATATTTATGCAATATCTTCATGTTTTAAAAAATTTTTGATTTCTAATTTAGCAGTTTGGTGGTCTAATGACTTTAGTTTGTGAAACTCATAAAATACATAAGCCAAAGTCACTTGAACCTCTTCCCACACTGTTTTCTTCAATGTTCTTATTTACCATGAGTCTTCCCAGGAACTTGCAGTGTGTTTCTTGCTGACTGCAATGGTCACTGGTAAAGCAGGAGTCATAATCAACTCCAGGCTGGGCTCACAGCAGCGCCAACAAGCTACTCATGATTCCAGCAGATGTTTCTGCTTTGGGGGGGCCAGAAGAAATTTTATAGGGTTTTTCCTCCCTTTCAGGGAAAATTGCCAGAACAGTCAAGAAATGAGAAATATATAGGCCTGCTCACATTTCCAAGTTGGGAGGGATATTATGTCCAGTAAAAGGAATCTCGAAGAGAGGAATTTCTGAAGACACCATCTCACAGTAACTATGTAAAATGTTCACCAGGAAAAAGAGGAGCCAGAGAAAGCTCCCCTGGCTTCAGTTTTCTCTGTATGTTGAAAACTGTGAATGTTAGAGTAGTTTGAAATGATATCCTTTTATGGTAAAAAAAAAAAGCACCTGGGAGGTGAAAAAAAAAGGAAAAGAAAAACAGAGGAACAGAAAAAGAAAGAGGCAAAAACACACAGATTCAGGACCCTGAATTTCTGCCTCTTTTCTTAGGTGTTTCTCTTATACTGATGTAAATTGTGAGTACTTGGAGAGAGTACATACATATAGGATTGGATCTTTTTCTTTCTTTCTTTTTTTTTTTTTTTTTTTTTTTTTTTTTTTTTTTTTTTTTTTTTTTTTTTTTTTTTTTTTTTTTTTTTTTTTTTTTTTTTTTGTTAAATTGGCTGTGCATCACAGTCAACAATATGGTGTAATTTTGCTCCTGAAATGAGGAGCTACAATCAATATTGTAGTATATTTTTCTTTTGAAATGAGGAAAAATAACAAAAACTTCCCTTGAGTGAGAAACTTGGAGAATTTGCCTATGTGTAATGTCATGTGAATAGACCTCAGAGAAAACTGGCCACATGAAACCCGTGTGATGGGAAACCACGTAGCACTGTAGAGTGCTAGTTCTGTGAATTAAAACTTTCCATTTTGGAATTAAATCCAATACAAGGTAGAGAAAGTCTGCTAATCCACTTGTCTTATTTATGTAACAGTATGAAGAACAGGGCTGCCAGAATTATTGATATCTTTTCTAGGTGAAAACCTGTTTGTGGAGAGTCAACAAAGCCATTGTGGTCGTCCTTAACTGGGTCAGTCTTTGTTGATGTTGTATGCTCAGTGTCAGGCATAAACACAGGGAATATGACCAGAAATTGTAGTCAAGCCCATCTGCTCAAGCAGTCAGATTTTTTTTTTTTTTACAATTAGTCTCAGCTCCTATTTCATATGCCTGACATAACAAAAGTGGTTTGAGATGATTCTATTAAAGGACTGTACTATCAAGGAAATGTACTGTCAGTCCATCAAAATTCTGACAGGACAATGTCCACTTTAAAATCATTAGCTATTTTATTGTTAAAAATGAGAGCATTAGTTAGGGTCCAGAGAGTAGGCAGCCTCCACCTATTACATGCTCCATAACAGTCTACACTTTTTAGTCAAGTCCAAATTATCTAGTTTATTTCTACTAAGTTAAGACTTCCAAAATTAGTAATGCTTTGGTTAAATTGAGAAGAAATAGCCCACCAAGTTGAGGAAAACATGTAGGAAGGCTCAGAGTTGAAAGAAGTTTATAATGCATTTAACTAAAATTAATACACAAAAATATCACAAATCATAAGATAATGGAAGAAGTGACTCTAGTGAATTATTCAGAGATAAGATTAAAAATGGATTTTCAAATGATGACACATGGGTTGAAGGAAACAAAGCCAGTTTCTATGGGGCTTATTGCAAGGTTATTCCGGAGACCTGATGTTACCCTGAAGTGGGGAAGTGACAGATTAGAAAGAAGATTAGAAAGATTCTGATGGAGATAAATATAATCAGGAGTCTTAACTGACCAGACTTGGTTATTAGTTGTATATGGTACTGATGAAGAAGGAAAGCCAGGAGTTACTCTCCATTTCTGGCTTACGTAATTATTTGGATTTGAGATCTCATTAAAACATTTGCAGGTGTGAAGGGAAAGATGGATTCACTTTTATGCCTCACTGTGCAGCAATTATTCCTATGTATCCCAAGGTGCTTTTAAAACAGTCCATGCATTTTGTTCTGTTCTAGCAATATCCCTTCAGTGCAAAATCAAAGGCTATCTGAGAAAGGTTCATAGCACATCTCATCAGTATGTTCCAAGACCATGACTCCCTGATAAGACTCTGGGCACAGCAGTTATCATTGCTGTTCCACCATGGCCACTGCTGCTGATGCTGGCAGTTACTGAAAAACTAGGGAGGGTATGTCCCCTCTGAGTTGCTGCAAAGCATCATGGCTTATAATGATGGTATTCAATTTCTGCTTCCATGCTCTTCGTTAGAAGTTCAGAACTGGTTCAGGAAGATATTTTGAGAACAAAGGTCATCTCACCCCTTCCGGGTTTTTTAAATTAAATTTAACTTAATTAATTATTTATTTTACATTCTTTCACTGAGCATCATCACAGCATACAAAATGAGATTTCTCATGCAGAATACACTGTATCGTGGCTTAATCATACATGCTACTGTCAACAAATAGTTTTACATTTCTTGTTTCATATATACATAAATATACACTTATGATTATGTAATTTTATATATATATGTGCATATATATATATATATATATATATATATATACACAAATTTCCTTCTATTTCTCACCCTCTGCCATTTCCTGTACTCCTCCCACACTGTCTCTGATAACTGCAGTTGCTTTTATTCCTTTTTAATTTTTTCCCACATTTTATTGATTCACATATTATCTTAATGAATCTAACTAACCAGGGCTTTTGCTATCCCCATTTCTTCCCCTGGTTACCTTGATCTTCCTTCTTCTTATACTAAAACATGCACACAAATTTATGTATATTCATGTTTAAAAAAAGAAAAAGAAACTAATGTCCGAAGTAGTCACCTGCTTTTCAGTTCTGCAAATAGTACCAATTTGGATTTTCCTTTGTGCTATACGGGGACACCCTGTTAAAGTGTCCAAACCCTGTGAGATTTTTATTCCATGTAATTTTAGATCATTGAAGAAGAGGTATTTGAAGTTAATCAACACAGTGTTTCTCAAAATCCAATGTGCATACAAATCACAGGGAGCCCTTATTAAAATGTGGATTCTGAACCAGTAATTCCGAGACAGGCTCACTGAATTCTAAGAAGTTCTTGAGTGGTATGGGAGCTTCTGTTCTGCAGCCCATGCTTTGAGAAGCAAAGTTGCATTTCAGGGGATTTTCTCAGCCTACAATCAAAGAATATGAGTCACAGTCATTTACTTAGTGCAAGGCAGTATGTTTGGTGTTGCTTACACATTTAATTAATGATATGATCAGGATTAGAAAAATTATCTTCCTTGACTCTCAGCCCATTGTTCTTTCAGCCACAAACAGCAGCATTTGTCATGGATAGATTTTCAAGCATCAATAATGTTATTCTCCACTTGGAGTCTAGAGAAACACTTTCTTTCTTGTTTTCAGCTTTTTTGCCATAGAGTGCATGCACTAACCAGAAAGAGACAGAGAAAAGGAACATGAAAAATCACTCCCTCAGGGAGATGGCCATGCCACAGTCCCCTCTCCTCCATTCTCCTCTTGAGATTTTGTGCATGCATGCACACGTACCCTGCACAATTTTGAAATTGCCAGGTCCAGGACTTGAACTTCAGTTGGCCATGTGGGAGTCTAGTGCCTTAACCACCATGCTACTTGCTGGCCCTGAAAAACACCTTCTAATAACCAAGGAAAAATTCTTCCAAAAGAAAGTAATGAGGTCCAAGAGACAAAAAATGATTAATTTGATACATATTTCAAAAAAACCCACCTCGCTAATAACGTCATTGACAAATATGCTCAAGTGTGTGATGTTCAATGTTGAAGAAGATGAATGTTAACATACCCTTGCTTTGAGTATTGTTCACTGTATATATACCTTAAAAGTGCTATAGCCCACAAAGACACATATCAGTTGTATGCAAGCCATAAATCATAATCTTAAATAAATTTTAAATTGCCAATAATTTAAGGATGTTTCGCTAGTGGAAAATTAATACTTTGCTAATTGTCCATGATGCTGTGACATGATTGATCATTCTTTTGGAAATATACATGTAACTGATTTCCAAGGTAAAGTAAGTGCTTCATAGAATTTAGTTCTATACCCTCTATTGGAGAGATAACTATAAAATAAAGTACTATGTCTTTTTCTTTTTAAAAATATGTAAATGTAATTTTTAGTATTAAATTTGTTGTAATAAGTAAATGAAATTTTCCTGAAAGAAAAAAAAAAAAACTATTCTCTGTGAGCAGCAAGCCTTCTTTATTCACCTGATGCCACCTGTTGTCCTGTAAATACGTTTCTAAACAGAAAGGGTCATGAACTCAACCTGAGAGATGGAAACCAAGTGAGAAGCTGGAAACTGGGGTAGCTCCACAGCACAGAAATAGGGCTTTAGATTGGAGGGATTTTTCTCTCCAGCTGGAACATCTGGCCACCAGTTCATACCTGGGTGTCTTTATGTTTCATCCTTTTCCTGACCCCTCCCTTTTAATGCTGTTTCTTAAGTTTAAACAAGTGCTGTCAGGGAAGCAGATGGACTCCACTCTGGGTTGGAGAAGAGCCAACAAATAATAACATAAGGTGTTCCCTCTGACTCTGAGGTGACTGCAAACTTGATCAAAAGAGATCTTTGTCTCTAGGGAGAAGAGATAATGCAATCTTATTGCTGGCTCAAATCTTGTCCTTACCAAAGACGGTGAGTTGAGCTGCGATTGCATGGAGAGTTCTCTAGAGGAAGTGCTGGAGCCATCAAACCCATATCCCCTGGAATGTCTCCTGGGAGTCAAGCACTGGCCAGAGAACAGAAATGAAGTAGCTGTTTCCAGCGATTTACAGTTCTTCTAAATATGAGAAGGAAAATGTGTGGAGACGTTTTAGCTCAGCAGGGTTCTCAATTGAGCATTTAGAGAAGTTTCCATTGCTTCTGACTGTACCTTGTGATTCTGCATCTAAATGAATACTCTACCATCTGAAACCTTTCAGGAATACTAAATTTATTCAGAGGAGAAAAATCCCTCTTGTGTTAAACAGCAACATATAATATTTATTGAAAATCTTAAAATGTCTTCCCAAATTAATATCTGATTCCAAAAAAAAAAAAAAGACGTATGCAGAGCCAGCAAGTCAGGCTATGTACACATATATTCTATTCATAAATCTCTCAAAGAGAAGGGATTAAACAGCCCTTCACCTCTATCTGAAAAGTTTGAGTGGGCTATAAAAATGGAAACGTATTAACTGTGTCCATGAAAATTTATATGTACACATAGCCCTAGGTTAAATCAAGCACTGGGCCTAATGTAGAATATAAAATACTCATCACTTACTTTCTCTTTTGTGAGAGAATATGTTTTGGTAGAGGAATTCCTTCCACATCCTTTAGCAGAGATGTAAGAATAGCACAACAGGGAGAGAATTGAAAGTGTCTATGAAAATACAAAGACATTACATTAGTTCATGGGAATGAATCCAAAGTGACTTTTTTAAAACAATGTAGTATCTCTGTAAATATTCTGTAATAATAAACAATGGAAACACATTTCACAAATTGTCTGGGTAAAAATCAAATAAAATTAATTTATTATATAGAGCCCAAGAAACATAGATTATTCCAATTGGCAAGAAATTTAGAGATTTATTATTAGTTAAGATTGTCTACAAATTGGTAAAGGTTTCTACATATAGTTATTTGTATGCTTTAAAAAATAAAGACATTGGGACCAGTTAGCATCGTGGCTATGTCGCTGGACTCCCATGTAGTTGACCGTGGTTCGCGTCCCAGACCCGGTGGCTTAAAATTCATGCCTGTCGCGTGTGCGTTTGTGCCCAAGATCCCAAGAGGAGAATGGAGGAGAAGGGATTGTGCCATGGCCATCCCCCCTGGGGGTGATTTCTCGCTTTCTATCTCTCTGTCTCTCTCTCTCTCTGTCTGTCTGGCGAGTGCATTCGCCCTATAGCAAAAACCTCTCCAAAAATAAATAAATAAATAAATAAATAAATAAATAAATAAATAAAGACATTTCAAGATTGCCTAGATTATATTCCTATGTAGCAATTGTTTGATGCATAAAATTGAACTATCAGGTTTGAATGTTTTCTCAGGTCAGTGAGATTCAGCAGTCTGAATCTCTGCTATTCATTGACTGCTTGATTTTCATTTCCTTTTAGCAAGTTTTCTAAAGTAATGCGACTACACATCTTAAGCACTAGCTGATCCCCTGTGGTTATAACTGAGTCCTCAGACGTATTTGGTTAAGGAGGCATAGCAATTTTTAAAGTAAATACAATTTGATTGTCTTTAGATTTAACATAAAAATTTCCAGAAAAGGGAAGGTCCTATCATTCCTTATAAGTTTTTTACTCATAACTACTTCACACATTTAAATTACTTGCCTAACCCATAAGGACATTTGAGTTCATGATACAGCTTTATTATCTGACTTCAAATGTTACTGTTCTTCCCTTGATACTGCACACTCTGAAAGCATCATAGTATCCCTTGATTGTCTCTAGCACCAATTAACACAGTTTCTTCAGCAAATGGAATTTTTTAAATGTATCTAATCCACAAATAGTTACTATGTAGCTACTCTGTTTTAAGTAGTTTATCAAATAATGGGGAATAGGGAGAACATGATAGGCTCAGTCTCTAGGCTCATGAATCTTAATAATGAAAGGAGGAATGATTCATTCATTTATTTTTAAAAACATTTCATAGCAATTTTAAATTGATTTGTGTGTTTTCTTAAAAAAAAAAAACAGAAACAAAAACAAAAACGTCTTTTGTTTATTTTTTCCCATAAGTGAGATAGAGGAGAGATGGAGCAGAAGGAGTGGCAGCAACCCCAACAAGGTCTTTATGCTTTGATACACCCACAGCCTCAGCTGCCCTTGGACTGTCGGTGCATCTGGTATAATGGGAGGTCTCTGGGTACAAGCCTGGAACCTTCCCATGTGGACTGGCTCACAGTGTCATGTGTTATTGTTGTGCCACCATCTGGCCCCTTGGATTTATTTCTCAATTAAAGAAATGTGACTGTCTAAAATCCATTGCCATCATACTTTAGAACTATAAAAGAATCTCTAGTCTCTACCCAGAAGAAACGACAGAAATATGGGTTATGAGTTGAATTTGTTCTTTCTCAAAATTTGTATGTTGGAGTCCTAACTCTCAGTATACCAGAACATAACTGTGTTGGAGATGGGGTCTTTAGAGAGGTACCTAAGATTGGGAACGAATTCAATAAAAGTGATAATCTTGTAAGAAGAGGGAAATTTGGATATATGGAGGAAGAATCATGTGAAGACACCAGAAAGCAATGGCCAGATATAAGCCAAACAGAAAGGCCCTCAGAAGAAAACAATACTCCTTTTGGCCTGAGCTGCCATTTTCCAGTAAATCACCAAAATGACGAACACAAAGAAAAAGAGGAGTGGCACCCGATACATGTTCTTTAGGCCTTTTAGGAAACATGAAGTGGTTCTTTTGGCAACATACATGGGAATTTATAAAAAAGGTGATAGTGTAGACATTAAGGGAATGGGTACTGTTCAAAAAATAATGCCTCACAAATGTTACCATGGCAAAACTTGAACGGTCTACTACTATGCTACCCAGATTGCTGCAGGCTTTGTTGTGAACCAGTTAAAGGCAAGCTTCTTGCCAAGAGAATTAATATGCATACTGAGTACATTCTAAGAGCAGAGAGAGCTTCCTAAAATGCATGAAGTAAAATGATAAGAAAAAGGAGGCTAAAGAAAGTTACCTGGGGGGACCAGCAGTTAGTGTAATGACTATGTCGCTAGACTCCCATGTAGTCCACCAGGACCCAGTGGCTTAAAACTCAGGCGGGGCATGTGTTCGTGCATGCCCAGGATCCCAAGAGGAGAGGAGAACGGAGGAGAAGATATTGCAGTGGGACCATCGCCCCTGGGGAGTGATTTCTCGCTTTCTGTCTCTCTGTCTCTCTCTGTCTGGCGAGCGCATGTGCCCTCTGGCAAAAATCTCTCAAAAAAAAAAAAAAAAAGGTACCTGGGTTCAACTGAAGCACCAACCTGCTCCACCCTGAGAAGCACACTTTGTGAGAACCAATGGAAAGGAGCCTGAGCTTCCGGAAACTATTTCCTATGAATTCATGGCATAATGGGTGTTAAAAATAAACCAAACTATGGTCTATAAAACAAAAATGAAAACAACACTGTTGACATCTTAATTTTGGACTTCAGTCTCCAGAACTGTAAGGAAATAAATTTATGTTCTTTCAGTCACCCAGTCTGTGGTACTTTGTTAATAGTGGCATATTAATATGGTAAGTTGTATTTTTTGGTCATTTTTGTTGTTATTTTTCATCCCAAGAAGTTTATTTTTAATGGTTGTGTGCAAATTCTTACAGAAAAGTATGACATTGGCAAATACTTAAGGAGTGGTTTCCAGTCTCATAGATAAGTAGCCTAATAGTGTGATGTGCAGAACCTCTTTTTTTAAAAAATCTTCTTAGCCTTACCCAGTATGACACCAAAGGCTTCCAATTCTGAGATGATTTGGACCTGGAGAGTCAGGACAGAAATTGAGCCTTACATAGGCATGAATAAAATCTCAAATGTGAGGACATAGAGAGCAGGGACTTTCAAACCATTTCATTTCTAAGATCTTAAACTAGTAAAATAATCAAACACTTATAGAAAGAGTCAGGCTGAAGAATTAATTATCCAAATAAGTAAAATAATTCAAATAAATCATATGTGTTCTCTCCCTAGATAAAAGACTGTGGAAGAATGGTCCCTGTCTTATGATTGTTTCATTTAGAAGTTTTCATTTTATGATGTGTTCACTGGGATATAATCTCATTATAAATTGAGGAGTATCTGTATTTATTTGTGTTGAAAGACATTTTAAATACAAATTTCAGTGAAAAGATATGTTTCTGATTTTTTGAAAAAAGAAAGCAAAAATAATATAAATACTCATGAAATGGTCAGAAATACATATGTATATATACATATACATAGTTATTATTCTTTGAATTCTGTGAATAATGGTTATATTTTTTCTTAACTTTTCATCTATATTTTATAATAATTCTCCAATAAGTATATTATTTTAAAATGAAAATGGCTCCAAAATTTTGTCTTCTAGATAATTAGTCTTTTTTTCTTTCTTTTTTTTTTGTTTGTTTGTTTGTTTTTGCTATCGGGCATGTGTGCTCACCAGAAAGACAGAGACAGAGAGACAGAAAGAGAGAAATCACTCCCCCAGCGGGGATGGCCACACCGCAATCCCTTCTCCTCTATTCTTCTCTCAGGATCTTGGGCATATACGCACATGCACCCGTTGTGATTTTAAGCCACCGGGTCTAGGACTCAAACTGTGGTTGACTATATGGTAATCCAGTGACATAGCCATTACACCAACTGCTGGTCCCTGTCTAATTAAAGTTTTAAATGTTGTGAGTCAATGGCAAAATTATGCACCTTGAGTAGGATAACTATTTAAAAAGTTATTTATTTATTTAGAGATTTTTGCTTTAGGGTGCATGCACTCACCAGAGAGACAGAGGGACAGAAAGCGAGAAATCACCCCCGGAGGGGATGGCCACACTGAAATCCCCTCTCCATTCTCCTCTTGGGATTTGGGCATGCATGCACATTTTGGGATTCAAACCAGCAACATAACTATTATGCCACCTGCAGGTCCTGATAAAAGTTATTTTTAATTTTTTTTTTTTTAATTTTTTTTTTTTTTTTTGGAGAGGTTTTCGCTATAGGGCGCGTGCGCTCGCCAGACAGAGACATAGAGACAGAAAGCGAGAAATCACCCCCCAGGGGGGATGGTCACGCCGCAATCCCTTCTCCTCCATTCTCCTCTCGGGATCTTGGGCATGCACGCACACGGGCCCAGCGTGAGATTTAAGCCACCGGGTCCGAGACGCGAACCGCGGTCGACTACGTGGGAGTCCAGCGACATAGCCATTACGCTAACTGCTGGTTCCCCTGATAAAAGTTATTTTAAGGATAAAATTTTTTTTTTTTTTAAGAGAAAGTCTTTGCCTTGGGGCATATGAACTTACAGGAGAGAGAGAAAGATACAGTGAGAGGGAAGATGAGAAATCATCCCTCAGGGCATTGGCAACATCACAATCCCTTCTCTTCCATTCTCCTCTCAAGATCTAGGACAAGCACACACACATGCCTGGTGTGAGTTTCAGGCCACTTGGTCTGGTACTTGAACCATGGTCGATAATGTGGGAGTCCAGAGATGTAATCACTCTATTCTCTGCTGGTCCCAAGTAAAGAAATTTTATTCTCTAAATACTGTAGATGATAGGACTTTGAACATTTTAAGTCATAACTTCTAACTTAGATTTATAAATCAGTGTTTCTTGGTTAGTGCATGCTTAAATATTTATGAAAAGCCCAAGATACGTCTATCACTGAATGTAAAGAGTAATTGTTCTGTAATGATATAGTTAGCATGCGTTTTTGACCTGGGGTTAAGAAGTTAACACATTTTTGATCTTGAATAAAGCAGATATCACTACTTTCCTGTTGACTTACTGTGTTAATTTCCAACTTCAAAATCTTGACTGTTATCTCAATGAAACAGATTATCCTGCAGCAGGGTGCTATATTCATTTACTCATTAAACATATCACAGTTTCAGACATTCACTTATTAAACATATATGCATATTTATTCAACACCTTCCCTGTACTAGAAAATGAATCGAAGATGGATAAAGCATGGCTCCTGCCCAATATAATGTACATTTGTGAGAAAAAAGCTAAGGATATATGCAAAATAAAATGTGCTTTTCCTAGCTTACACAATGACTACACTCTCTGAAACAAAGTTGCATGTTCCTCTTCATTTTATTCATAGATATTTATGCTATGTTCACATATATCTCCCATTTCTTCCTTTACGCTACCTATTTACTCATTCCACAAAAGTATCCTTGCCCTTCAATTAAATTCAACAAATATTAATTGGGCAAAATATTCTGCTGCTTCTGAAGATTATGAAAATATGAGAAGCCTTAATACAAATATCCATACAACCAAAGTAAATCATAGAATGTTCAAATGATATTAGATAATTATTAAGGGAATTCATAGTGAGAAAAGTAAAATGGAGTTTAAAAGATTGCAAAAAGGCTTTTGAGCCTTTCAGGTATGGATAGTATATCAAAAGCCGAAGTGAAGACAGGATGGTAACAAGGTATATGGAAAGCGTTGGCAAAGAACACAAACTAGAGAAATTGTGACATGTTCTAGATAAAAATAAGTAGCCTGTTTTGGCACAAAGACAGAAAGAAAGAAAACAAAATCTTTGGGAAAGAAGATTGGAAATGTAAGTAGTACATGTGCCTGAGTACAGTGAACGCAGCAGGTATAAAACCAGAAGTAACGGAAAACTGGCAAAGAAACTTAAGACAAAAAATGATTAGACATATGCTATAGGAAGACTAATTTGGTACCATGTGAAGAAGGATGAATTTGTGACAGACACTGAAGTAGTGCGAGGTATATATTCAATTTAAACACAACCAAGAGAAAATGTGCACAAATATTTTTGCAAATAGAATTATAATTATTATTCGTATTTGTAACTGTGCTAGAGTAATTGATATTTAACATAATTTCATTGAGAATTTTTTTTTTTGTCAAAGAAAATTCACTTAAGCCCACTATCTCTTTTTCTGGAGATGGATTTTTGTATTAAATTTAATATAAATTAAAGGTACAGTAAGTAAAATAAATTCCACAGACATCCAACAGCCTATGTTTCTGGAGCATTTTGAGATACAAAGAGAATTAATACATGATCCCTGTTAAGGTTAGAATTTTCTGTTTTAGATTTTAAACTTCTGGAGCAGGCAATCACAAATTAAATTCCACAATTTAATTTGTGGAATTAAAAAAAAATCCAAATATTTAGGTTTATCAAATATAAGTTCAACACAATTTAAGAATTAATGATATAAGATAATAGAAAACTTAAAAACTATGTTTTACTTCTTTGAATATCTGTTCAAACTATCTATAAAGACCATGGGCCCATTCAAGTAAAGTATAAAGAACTGAAACAACATCTCTTACTCCTGATCAATTAGAAAGCAGTGAACTTGACTGCTCCAAAGGAGAATAATGCAAGCTTTACCTTTCTAAATGAAAAATCAAGGTCCATACAGGTCACCTAATCTTGTTTTAAGTCTATTTACATATGTCACATGTTCCAATGGTCATATAGTTGATCTAAAACGAACAGCAGTTCTAAAGAGCACGATGATATTACAGAAAGAGT
>NW_006159439.1:1669894-1672501 GCF_000334495.1 Tupaia belangeri chinensis | reverse complement strand
GTGTTTTATTTTGGATAAAAATGGAATCAGTATGAATATAAATTTAGTTCATACTCTTTATCCAACCTATAAAGCCTGAATACTATAAGAAGCTGTTACAAATATAGATTAAAATGACAAATACAGATTAAAAACAAATTCTATGCCATTTTTCAGCTTATCTATGTGTAAAACAAAACTGACTTACTTATTTTGACTAGTGTTTGAAGGTTTTTTTTTTTTTTTTTAAAGAGATTTTTGCTATAGTTTGCTTGAGTTCTCTGGAGATACAGACAGAAATGAAGAAATCACCCACCAGGGGGAATTACCATATTGTAATCCCTTCTTTTCCATTTTCCTCTCAGGATTTTGGCCACACAGGCACACATGACTAGCGTGAGTTTTAAGCTACTATATCTGGAACTCAAACCATGGTCAGCCATGTGGAAGTTCTGCAACACAACCATCACTCCATCTGCTGGTCCCGGGTTTGAGATATTTCAGAGTAATCTTTTGTTCAAAATATTAAATTGGACATTGAATCCATAAGTAATGGCTCAGAGCAACAGCTGATCTCATCTTTTTTTTTGTCAATAATAACAGAAATTATTTACTAAGACACGTTTTATTTTTTAAAGGTTATTTTTTTGAGAAAGAGAAACTTATTTTTGATAGGATCTGACCATGCCACAGTCTTTTCCCAATCTCCTAGCCAATTAGAGTGACAGATGGAATCAGACATGCCAGCATGATCAGGTTGAACCAAGATCCAAACCCGGGTTTCCCATGTGGCTTCAGTAGCACTGAGTGGTGCCCTCCCGCCTGTATATCTAAGTTCTATTTTTACTGAGTCATTGGAAAAATTATGATACATTTTTGCATAGAACACCATAGAAAAATACATCATGACTTTTCCAATGGCCTAATAGTTTTTAATCTATTAATTCATGTTTAATTTTTCTCAGACCTCTATGATTAAAAATATTTTCTTGCTATAGTAATAAAAAATTATTATAGGACAGTTAGAAAATTGAGAGAAGTATAAAAATACACAGAAAATACTCTTAACATCTAAAATTGTAACCATTATTCACAATTAAGTCATTGTGCTATTTTGCATGTGTGTGAGATAGTGTTTTAAAAGTTTTATATATACTACGTAGTTTTATAACTGCTATTTTCTTAACATTAACTGTATAATAAGAATTAGTAGTAGTATAGATCACTATACATTGTTCTTAGCTATTCAGAAGTGTGCTATTTAATGAAAATGTTTTCATCATCGTGAAAGTTTCATTGAATGTAAAATTTTCATAAATTTTTGATTTTTCTATAAATACTTTCTCTGTTACAGAAAACAATGCTTTGTCTACAAATAAATATGTTCAGGCTTTTTTGGTCCTATTTTCTAGGTTATCAGAAATACAATTAGAAACACAATTTCTGAAAGATTATAAATGGATTATGGGTTGGGTCAGTACCACAGAGTTTAAGCACTGTGTAGAGGAAACTGGCTCTCAAATGGCCAACCAGGGTTTGAGTCCTGGACCCAGAGGCCTAGCCTCTGGGCATGTCTGCATGTGCTCAGTATCTGGATGTGATGATTTTGAGGAAAAAAGATTACAGGTTGACCAAGTTCCTTTTGGTGGGGGGACTTTCTCTTTTTTAATGTGTGTATATGCTCTCTGCTGAAAAAAAAAAGAATATTTATGCCTCTTGATAAATATTATCAAAGAAAATCCCAGTTAAATTAACTTATGCCATTGGGGCAGAAAGTGAAAATTTCTCTAATTCTAGCCAGTTTATGGCATTGCTAATTTCAAATGCAGAAAACAAAAATGTTATTTTACTTTGCAGTTCTTAAATACTAGTAAGACTAGAAATCTTTCATATATTCATGGGTCATTTACATTTATTCTTTTATAAATTTCCTTTTAATGCCTTTTGCACATTTTTCGGTAGGGCCATATGCTTTCATCCTAAAGATTTGTATGCGCTCATAAATGATTAATAGTGCTAATCATCTGCCACATATGTTGAATTCTTTTTCTGTTCATCATTGATTTTAATGATGCTTGAGATTATTTTTGACATAGTGAAGTTGACATGGTAAAATTGTTGACAGTGAACTATATTCTTTTTTACATTTTTTATTAATGCTTTTCTTATTTGCTTAGAAAAGCTTTCAGATAAATACTAACCTAGACATAGTACCTTCAATTCAATGCATATTTATGACATAACTTCTGAGTGCCTACTAGTAATAAAATAACAGATGTAACATTAATAGAGTAAAATAAAAAAAATGGTTCTAGGATAATGAAATATGCTGTCTCTGTCTTAAATCCTCAAGTATTTAGTTATTCCTGTTGCATGCTTATCACATAATAGTAGACATTGTAAGTTGTGTTCCATTACTAAAAATATAAATCTATTATAAATAAGTAGAGAATTTTAAGTGAATTCAGGTCGACCCTAGGCCTCTTGTTTCACAGACTTGCTTTTGACAGGCTCAGACAAGCTTTCCTGATGTTGACAGTGTATATTTAAACCCACATATCTTGCCCTATCAGGCTTGAAATTAGCATACTATTGTAAGTCTAGCAACCTGTACATCTGAGTTGAACC
>NW_006159439.1:1652250-1669863 GCF_000334495.1 Tupaia belangeri chinensis | reverse complement strand
CTCACTCAGATCTATACCAGTGACAGTTGGATGACAATGTTGTGTTTCGAGTCTCTGCCAATGTTCCACCATTGTTCTTGGTCCCGGCCCCTTACTGGAAACTTCACACTACTAGAATCATGCAGAACCACCACTTGTTAAAGCCTACCACTGTGCTTTGACCACTGAATGTACTTAGGTTTATATTTCTGAATCAGAAGCCTACCTTGAAAAACATGTGTCTAATTCCAGGTCACTTTTAGGTTGGCCCCCTGGAAAAGAGCTCTCATTATCTCCTTTCTGGGAAATGAGTGAAGGGCACAATCCTTAATAAAAAGGACATTAAAGCAGTTTCTGGAGGACAGGCATATCAAATAGGATATGCTTTTAGGATGCTACAGAGTGGCCATTGTATTTAGTGAAGTGAAAGTCATGTTGACCTTGACCAAAGCTAAAACTGGAAAGTTAAGATTTTTGTATTGAAGCGATAAGCTATTTTTATTTATGTCCACTTGAAATATGTCTTACTATGCTTAAAATAATCTTTTGCCCATGTTGTTCATATAAATAAGGCAACAAATAAAACTTTTTTTTGAGAGATTTTTGCTATAGGATACATGTGCTCACCAGAAAGAAGAGAGAGACAGAGAGAAAGAAAATGAGAAATCATCCCCCAGGGGGAATGGTCACACTGCAATCCCTTCTCCATTCTTTTTTCGGGATCTTGAGCACGCACGCACATGTGCTTGGCATGAGTTTAAGCCACCGGGTCTGGGATTTGAACCACAGTCGACTACATGGGAGTCCAGCGACATAGCCATTATGCCAACTGCTGGTCCCAAGAAATAAAATCTTAATGTAGGAAAATCACAGCACGGATTTTTGTTTTTATTTATTTATTTATTTAATGAAATACATAACTAAAGCTGGGAACATTCAGAGAAAGTCCAAAAAATGACCAAAAGTGTTTATATCAAGACAAGTTAGAATTTGTTGGTCTCAAAAATTGAAGAAAAAAAGTCTAACATATGTGAAGGTATGTAATAAAAAGGACCAAAACTACAAGATTTTCTTAAATTCCTGAATTATGCCACTTAGCAGAACTCTCTGATATTTAGAAAATGATGTGCTTAGTTACAACATACACACACAATTTAATCAGTAAAAACTATTTAAGGGCCTGCCATTGGCATGGTGGTTAAGACAGTTAGATCCCACATGGACAACTATATGGTTCAATTCTTGGACCTGGAGGCTTGAAAAACATGCCAGACAAGTATGTGTGTGTGGACAAAATCCTGAAGAAAGAGAGAAATGGAGGAAAAAGGATTGCAGCATGACCAATCCCCATGGGGGTTACTTTCTCACTTCTCTCTTTCTCTGTCTTTCTTTCCAATGAGCAAAAGTGTCTTCTGGTGAAACAAACAAAAGCACTTAAAAGTTCAAACGATATATTGATCTAACTATTATCATATGCGCCTATCCTTACACAATGCCCTCATCTTTCTTTTACCTACTTTAGGTCAATGATGTGTCATCATAATAACCTTTCACCTTGGTTTCTTAACTGTATTGCCTCTGTACTCTTCATTCTGCCCAACTACACAATATCAATTCTATTTACATAAAACACTGCATATTTTGCCCCAGCATCCATTCAACTGGATGAACATTGTTAGAGGGAAACACGCAGCTATACTGTTTATTTCCTTTAAGTTTATGATCATTTGTATTAAATGAGTCCTTATGGTCACCTGAAGAATCCTGATAAATTTCTCTCTGTTGTATGTCCTGATAATTTTTCTTTATGTGTGCTTTCCTATACTAAGATTATTCCATCTTGGTTTCAAACTTAATGTAATTCCTTTTATGTCCTTATTTTCATGTTTTTTGCAATATTTCTAATTTTATAAAGTTTTAAACATCAGAAAGAAAACAAAAACTATGATATGCTTTCTGAATGATCTACCAATATGTTTATATTTCTATCCATAAAATTGTTTCATTTCTTGTCAAAGCTAAGCTAATATGTGTACTCTTAGCTAAATTATTCTATCCATGTCTATACTAAATTCTATCCTTCTTCCTTTTTCTAATATATTAGTTCTTTGATTATCTCCACTTCATCCTGTGCCAATATTTCCCTCTATTGTGATCATTTAGTTTTTAAAATTAATTTTTATTTTAAAATTTTTCCAGAAGATGTGTGTGCTTCCAGAGAGAGACAGAGAAAAGGAACTTAAGAAATCATGCTTGGTAAAGTCTCTTTAGAATCGAAATGATGTATAGTGATTAAATGTATAAATAATAATAATAATAAAAAGGAAAAGAAAAAAAATTTCCCTACATCAGAAATGGTTCCTTCTCCTCCACTTTTCCTTCTTGTCAAGATTTTTAGCATAAACACACACACAGGCCTGGCATGTTTTTCAGGTCTCTGGGTCAAACCACACAGTTGGCTATGTGTTATCTAGAACCCTAACCAACATGCCACTGGCCAGTGCATATTTATTTTGCCAGTCTTAAAATATTTTGAATAACCAATTCAATATTCATTGAATGAAATAGTTGTATAAACTCGCTGTCTCAAGTTCCTTTCTCCCATTCTCTCCTGAACTTATTTCAATCAAACTCTGTAAAAAGGGATATTTACTGGAAAAGAACATAAAAGAAATTTCTAGAGGGACAGAAATATTCTGTATTTGTTTTGTGTTATGTGGATGTACACAATTGTCAAAACTCACTTAACTGAACACTTACAACCTGTGCTTTTTATTAAATGTAACTTATACTCAAAAAGAGAACAATGTAAAGCAGCCATAGAGAAAATCACTGTATTCCACCTCCTGTATTCTCTCCCACACATTGAAAAAGCATATAAGCATAAATTCATTTTTAAAAAGTAAAAAAGTGTGAGAGCGGGCAACCCAAAATAAATAGAATTGACAAGAGGCAAGATCAGTATAATTAAGGTTTTAAATACATAATTTGTAATGATTCAAATTTCCAAGTTGTATAATGTCCTTCTGGGGTTAATGATCTAGATGGAGTGATGGAGAGCAGAATGTGACAATTTATCCAGGATAAAGAGTTTGTGGGCTATTAGGTAGGGAACCTGGCCAGTAAAATAGCTGAAATAAGGGTGTTGTCTATATGGTGCTGGAAAGCAAGTGTAATTGTGAAAAAGGAGTGAAAATGCTAGTAAGAGATTATTTTGTTCAGAGAGCAACATACTAGAGTGTAAGACTCTCATGTAATGCAAATCCTTCATACAGAAATAAAAGGAATTTTAAAAAAGGAGTGCACATCTTCACTACTAAAGCTACCTCAAAAAAGTCACATTGCTCCTTTAATGAAATTTCAGTTGCCTGAGGAGAAAACATCCATGGATTCCCATATTGGTAACAATGACAATGACTGAGATCATTTACACAAAAGCATTTTAAGGTCTGTTAAATAGCATATGTCTGTAAAGGGTATCAGGAGACATATTTTTTTACCATTAGAAGCCTAGCATTACCTTTAATAATTATTTACAAAATGAACCAAATAATTTATTACAACTGTTACTTAAGCAATCACTGTTAAAAACACTTAAACATATCTATCCAAATGTGCTATGATTCAAAGCTTTACAAAAAGCCCTTCATTTTATTAAGCTAATCAAAGAAAGGAATTGATTTTAGTAGGACACCTTTTCCTTTAAGAGATTCGCATGAAACTAGGAAACCCAGTATCTTTCATTTTTTTAATCACCAGTTCTTGCTAACATTCTTTAACAAAAGTCTCACAGCAGATGTTCACACAATAAAAAATGTGTCTATTAGCTAAACATTAACACAATACAATATATTAACTTGATTTTTTTTGATTAATGAATTCTTGTAATAAATTGTGATTTTACTGTTACATACATATCTATTTTTTGGTATGTGTGTGGAAGGGGAAAATATTCAGTGGCAGCTCTTGATTGAAAAACTAGCAACTCATATGCTAAATAAATGGAAAGTTTACTGAAATTGAAATTGAATCTTTACATTTATGTTAGCCAAAATGGAAATCCAGCTAATAATATATACTTTATTATGAAAGATATTTCTGCTGGCTGCCTTTCCCTTCATTCCCTACATGAAAAAAAGCATGTTACTTAGGCTCAAAGTTCTTGGAAAATGGAATTAAAGTGCAATTTTATTTTTGGAGAAAAAAATTCTGAAATCTGTACATATGCATCTTTTCATAATAAGCATTTCCTCAAAACTTTTAAAAACATCTCACATATTTTTTAAAAATTGCAAAAAAAAATTACCTTACCAAAGGTCTAAAAATCCACTTGTTCATTTCTTTTTTATTTTCTCAATAATACATATTCTTTCTATACACAATCAATGATATTTTTGGTTAAAGATATGGATCTTTAGGTATTTATGAAGGGCCTTCATTTTTTTAAGAGATTTTTGCTATTGGGTATGTGCACTCACCAGAGAGCAAGCAAGAAAACATCCCCCAGGGGGATGGCCATTCCACAATCCCTTCTCCTCTGTTCTCCTCTCGGGATCTTGGGCACACACGCACATGTGCCCAGTGTGACTTTTAAGTCACCGGGTCTGGGACTCAAATGATGGACAATTATCTGGGAGTCCAACAGTGTAACCATGATGTTATCCACTGGTCTCAGGTACTTATCAGGGACCACCTAAAACTTTATGAAAAATATATATTATAAAAAATATATATATATTATGAAAAAAATTCACTCATTTCAAAATATTTTGCACCAAAATAAACTTTTACTTAAATCCTTTTATCCATGAACATTTAGAAGTTCCCTTGTGTATTAGCTTCCTATGGCTAACATGACAACACCTATAAACTGGGTGCTTTAAAACAACAAGAGTTAATTGACTAGAGGTTAATTGACTAGAGGCTACAAGTTTAGAATAAAGGTAAGGGCAGGGCCAAATTCCTTCAGTTGTTCTAGGAAACAATTCTTCCTATCTTTTCCTAGTTTAGGTGTTGGATGTAAAACCCTCATGTTACTTGCTTTCAATACATCATGACAACACCTATAAACTGGGTGCTTTAAAACAACAAGAGTTAATTGACTAGAGGTTAATTGACTAGAGGCTACAAGTTTAGAATAAAGGTAAGGGCAGGGCCAAATTCCTTCAGTTGTTCTAGGAAACAATTCTTCCTATCTTTTCCTAGTTTAGGTGTTGGATGTAAAACCCTCATGTTACTTGCTTTCAATACATCATTCCAATGTCCACTTCTATCACCAGATGGCATTATACCTCTGTGTTGTGTCTCTTATAAGGACACTCACTTGATTGAATTAGAGCTCACCGTAATTAGGTATTGAAATTGAAGACTTGAACACTTCATTTTTAGTTTTTACTGTAGAGTGTGATGCTTGCTAGAGAGAGAAAAAGAGAGTGAGAAATCACCATCCCCCTAGTAGGGATGGCCACAATGCAATCTATTCTCTTCTATTCGCCTCCTGGAATTTGGCTCATGTTCACGGAAGCATCTGCTGTGTTTTTTTGCTTGTTTGTTTTTCCAAACTGCAGGATCTGGGACTTGAACTCCACTGGTGGTCATGTGGGATCCAATGCCTTAACCACCACACCACCAGCTGGTCCTTGAATGTGTCTTTTTTTGAGACACAATTTCATAATAGTATGTATCTTGCTGAATATACAGAGGGCCAGATGTAATACTAATATTTCATTAGCACACAAAATCAGAACATAGGAAGCTCCCCGTTTGATCCAAATTTTAGGTAGACATTGAAAGTTTCCTTGAATGTATATAAAGTAAGAGTCAGAATGAGTTGTGTCTGGCATAAAACTTGAGATCAGTTATAACCTCAACTGCAGGGACTCTAAGAGTTTCTAAACACTATTTGGAAACAATGATAAATTTACAGGAAGTTGGAAAAATAATACAGAAAGATCAGATGCAACTTTCTCCCAATGATTATATCACATCTAATTATAGCCTACACAAAAATTACGGAATTGATACTGGTGCAATGTGTGCTAGTTTCTATGTTATTTCATCTCATATGTAAAATCCTAAGACATTTAATGCAATCGAGATATAAAACTATGTCATCACCACGAACAGTTCCCACTTGCTATCCCTTTATGGTCACACCCACCACCTAGCGCACCTTATTATAGAATTCTAGGCTCTGTAGCATTTAAAACAACTAATATTTGCTTGAAGGCTACAAAAGGAAAAATAAAATCATGATCAAATGTTTTGAGACCATCTCATAGTCAAAGAACTTGACTTCTTGTACAAGAAGACAAGGAATTAAGTTTTATTAGACCCATTCCTGGCTGTGTAATGGTAGAAATTTTCTTAAATAATTCAAGCCATGATTTTTTTTTCATTTTAAATCTCACTTGCAGAGTTATTGAATAGCTGTGAAGATAATATGAAGTTGTGACCTGAAATATAAAGAATAGTCCCTTCCCTTATCTCATTCTGGAGGTTGGTTAATTTCAGCAGGTCAATCACTGTGTGATCAAACCACCTGAACTCATCCAGTTTGAAATTGGAGCCTGAGAGGATCCTTAAATGATGTTCATTCCTACCGTTGTCCTCTTCTCACCAATGTTGCAATTTCCCAAAGTGCCTGAGTCATCCTGTGGAGACAAACAAAGCTCCTGTTATAAAATGACACAGAAAATGTCCATTGTAGTAACACAGGGGACATTACGGGACTGCTATTCTACCTTGCCATCACTTTGTATCTTTGCAAATTATCAAATAATTAAGGTAAATTTATACTGGGTTGTTGGAAAAGTCATGACATGTTTTGCAAAAATGTGTCATGACTTTTACGACAACCTAATATTATGACAAAGCACCTACAGGAGTTGAAATAGGGCATACAACTAGAAATCGTCGTATCAGGACTGTCATAATCTAATAATTAATCTATTTTATCTTCTCAATGAGTAACCCAATAAATCTCCCAAAATAGAAAGTATAAATTTTTTAATATAATCTTCTCTGCTTAGAAAGTGCAAGCACAAAGGTGTTCTCACAGATTGAATAATAGGATAACAAAACCTGTTACATTAATATAACTAGACATGTATTATAGTAGAAAAAATACTTTATTTTAAATGAAAACATATCATTCTCTTACTTTTCTTTCTTTTTTTTTTTTTTTTTAAGTTTTTGCCTTAAGGTCCATGTCCTCATCAGAGAGAAAGAGAGAGACAGAGACAATGAGAGAGAAAGTCAGAAATCACCCTCCAGTGGGGATGGCCATACCATAATCACTTTGTTTCCATTCTCTTCACAGGGTCTTGGGCACGCACGCACACACACACCTGGTGTAATATTTTTTTTTTTTTTTGGAGAGATTTTCACTGTAGGGCGCGTGCGCTCGCCAGACAGACAGAGAGAGACATAGAGACAGAAAGCGAGAAATCAGCCCCCAGGGGGGATGGTCACGCCGCAATCCCTTCTCCTCCATTCTCCTCTCGGGATCTTGGGCACGCACGCACACACATGCGCCCGGCGTGAGTTTTAAGCCACCGGGTCTGGGACGTGAACCGCGGTCGACTACGTGGAGTCCAGCGACATAGCCATTACGCTAACTGCTGGTTCTCAGTATTATGGATCTTTTAGTTCTTCCAATCCTTAAACATAAAATGACTTGCCATTTGGAGGGGATGGGGGCTCTTCCATATCTTTCACTAGTGTTCTGTAGACTTCATTGGAGAAAGCCCCCACCTTATTTGCTAATTTTATTTCTAGGTATTTGATTACATTTTCTGTATATGTTGGAGATGGAACTGCTTGCTTGATTTCTTTCTTAGCTAGTTTGTTTTTGGTGTATGGAAATGCCACCCATTTTTCTGTTGATTTTGTATACTGAAACTTTACTGAATTTGTTCATTAGCTTTTTTTTTTTATTTAGCAGTTTAAAAGTTCTAATGGGTTTTTGGTAGAGCTTTTATATTTCTCTCTGTATAAGATTATGTCATCCGTAAACAGAAACTATTTGACTTCCTCCTTTCCAGTGCGGATGTCTATAATTTCTTTCTCTTGCCTAATTTCTCTAGGATTTTTCAGTACTATTTTAATAAGAGTGGTGAAAATAGGCATCCTGGGGAGTTTTAGATCTTAGAGAAAAATCAATGTTTCCTTTTTCCGTATAATGTTAACTATGGATTTGCTGTATGCCACTTTTATTGTTTCCCTCAATACCTAATTAAAATTTTTTTTAATAATTAAGGGATGTTGAATTTTATCAAGTGCCTCTTTTGAATCTATTGAGGCGATCATATCATTTTGTCCTTTTTTCTATTGGTATGATATATCGCATTTATTGATTTGAATATGTTGAATCATGCTTCCTTCTCTGAGATAAATCCCACTTGGTCAAGGTGTATTATTATTTTTATGTCAATTTGGTTAATAGTATTTTATTGAAGATATTTGCATCTATGATCATCAGGGAAAATGACCTATAATTTTGTTATTGTTGCTGTTTCTTTGTCTAGTTTGATTGAAGGATAATGCGGGCCTCATAAAATGAGTTTGGAGGAGTTTTCTTCTTTTCAATAAATTAGAATAGTTTGTATAGAATTGACATTAGTTCTTAATTTTTTAATATTTATTTATTTATTTATTATAGAATTCAGCAGTGAAGCAATCAGGTCCTGACTTGTCTTTGATGGGAATTTCATTACTGCATCAATCTCATAATTTGATACTGATCAATTTAGAGTTTCTATTTCTTCTTTTGTATTTAAGTTTACTCATTTATCTTTCCACTTATGAGAAAGACACACAAACACAGAGTGTCCGCAACAGAATCTCGATGCCGCCATCCACCTCCAGTTTCAGATAGCTCTGGACCATAGACCGACATGCACCTGCAATACTCAGGAAGGTCTCTGGACATGAACCCAGAACTTTCCAGGTGGGTCACATAGAATGTCACATTTTACTGCTGCATCTGCCCCCTCTGTTTCGTCTGGATTGAATTTTGGTAGGGAGTATGTGTCCAGAAATTTGCAAATTAAAGATCTTGGTCTCTTTACAGTTTTTGACTTGAAGTCTATTTTATCTGATTACGGTTCCGTGATTCTTGATCACTTTTGGTTTCAATTTGCGTGGATTATCTCCTTCACCCCTTCACTTTAGGTCTATGTATGTCTTTACCAGTGACACAAGTTTCTTATTAGTGGAGTATGGTTGGGTTTCGTTGTTGCTGTTGTTTGATTAAAATAACACTCAACTATTTTATACCTTTTAATCGAAGTACTTAATCTCTTTAAATTTAAGGTTATTATTGATACATTAAGAACTTACTTGTTTGATTTTCTTAATTGTTTAATGATTGTTTTTTATAATCATGCTTTTTTCTCCTCTTTATTGTTAATCTTTGTGGTTTGCTTGTTTTCTGTAATGACAACATTTAGTTACTTTTTTTTTTTTTATTTGTGCCCCTACTCTACCAATGAGTTTTATACTTCATATGTTTTCATGATGGTAGCTGTCCTTTCTCTTGCAGTTGTTGGAGTCCCTTAAGTATTTCTTGTAAGACTGGTCTAACAGTAATGAATTCCTTCTATTTTTGTTTGTTTAGGAAAGACTTTATTTCTTTTTGAATGCTAAAGAACAGCTTTGCTGGGTAGTATTCTTGGCTGACAATATTTTTTTCTGCCCTTTGAATATATCATTCTATTCTTTTCTGCCCTGTAAGGTTTCTGCTGAGAAATCCACTTCTTGGCTAATGGCAATTCCCTTCTATGTGACTTGATGTTTTTCTATTCTCTCTTTGTCTTTTAAAAGTACATTGTAATGTGCCTTGGTGAGGCCCTTTTTAATTTGATTATATTCGGGAATTGCTGAGCTTGTATTTGAACGTTCATCTTTTCCAAGATTTGGGAGAGTTTCTAGCAATTGCAATTATTTGTTATATAAACTTTCTATATCTATCTTTCTCTGTTCTCCTCCGGAGCTTCCATGATGCTCATGGTTTGTTTGCTTAATGGTGTCCCATAAGTTCCATAGTCTATCTTCACTCATTTTTCATTATTTATTTATTTTTTCTCTTGCTGGGGAATCTCAAAAGATCTATAGTCAAGTTCAGAGATTTTGTCGTTGTTGTTGTTTCTGCTTGGTCTAATCTGCTATTGATTTTTTTTTGTATTTTTTTATTTCATTTGTTGAATTCCTCAACAAATTTCTTTTGTAAGTTTATCTATCATTTTGTTAACTTTTTTATTCAGATTTTGGATTATTTTTGCAATTTCATTGAATTGTCTATCTGTATTATCTTGAGCTTACTAAGTTTTCTTAAGACTTATTTTAAATAATTTTTCAGGAATTTTTAATTCTTATATTTTTGGAATCAGTTATTAGAAAGCTACTGTGCTCCTTTGGTGGTGATATGTTCCTCTGCTTTTTTATGTTTCCTGTTTCACTGCATCTGGCAGAACAGTCACTCTTCTAAACTCCGATCTTTGGAGAGAAGGATTTTCAGTTGGAGTTAGGTCTTAGTGTGTTGGTTGGGAAGTGTGTGGTGGCTCTGGTTCTTAGTACTTGCAGTGAGATAGCCTCTGTGTAGCTTCTCCAGGCTCTGGGGAATAAGGTAACACATAATGCTGACAATGGACCCTGGATTCCTGGGTATGGCAGTGTCTCAGTCTCTGAAGCCAGGTAATGTGGCAGCAAGGATCTCAGAATGGTGGCACACAGCAGTTGCTTGGAGGCAGGAAACATATGATGATTCTACTCCCTGGGGAGGGCGGTTCTCAGTAGCTCAATCTTTATGGGATTGGTCCAGTTCTGAGATAAGGTACCCAAGTTTGGCTCATAGGATGTCGTATGTCCTGTTTCCAGAGAACAGATAATACTTTGCTTCTCAAGAATGCAAGATGCTGTATTAGCTCAGCCCTGCTATGTACAGCTGTTTAGAATGACCAAGGAACATTTCTCCAGGAGGTAATATTCCATAGGTCTTTAAGAGCAGGATAGCAAAGAGGTCAATAAGGTGGCTTCTCTCTGAGAGAGAAGGCACAGCTTCAGCTCAGGACCTCAGGTACAAGGTACAATAGGTGCTGGAAAGAGTAGATGAAGTAGCTCCATCAAGGCACGATATCCTGGGAGGCAGTGCATAGCTTTAGGTCAAAATCCAAGTGGGAAGTAAATAGTAGCAGCTCAGGTTGTGTAGGCAAGGTGGCTTCACTGAGACATCTTTTATCCCAGGAGGCAGTGCATAGCTTCAGCCCAGTAAGGAAACAGCAGTAACTGTGAGAGGGAAGTGGCTCTGAAAAGGCACTATTTTTCTGGGGATTTCTCCAAGCTATTAAGCTTTGAGAATAGATGTGTGCTGTAGACTCTTGCCCTCAGGACAAGATACTTTCGCAGTAGTTTTAGCTCCAAGATGGCAAAGCAGAATAATTGCCCAGGCCATAGAAACAGGGCACTGTGCTTTCTCCTTCTTTAGAGATAACTCAGCAGCTTGCTCTGATAAACTTAGTTTCTATGAAGACCAAAGAGTTCCCTTGGACTGAGATGGTGAGGACTGAGATATCCAAGGTGGTGGTTGAGGCTGCTGGGGTCATCTTATTTTCCCTTCCCTTCTAGGAAGTCCTTCCTAGTTCTACAGTGATCTTGGATGGGGGATGAGGCAGAGGTAGCAAAGAGTGTTTTGTTTTTATAGAAAACTAAGTTTCTTTGTTTTACAGGATTTCTGCTTGTCCATTAATGCATCTCTATACTCTCTTTATTTGTTTTCATCAAGATGCTATTGCTTATTCCTCATTTTGGCTGTCTTGGTGGAAGGAATGAGTGCTAAGGGCTTCTTATCAGCCATCTTGGTTTACCTGGATATTTAATTTTTGATAGTGCTAATGTTTGAATCCATAGAAATGCTCCTCTACCTATGATGGGTATATGTTCTGATAAATTTATGTAAGTAAAAAATATCATAAGTCAAAAATACTTTAGTATACAAAAAAAAACATTCTAAATTGAACCATGGAAAATTGTAACATATTGCCTTGAGGGTTTCAGACTGAATATCCAATTTAATACACCATTATTATTATTTTTTAATTACCAGAGAGCACAAGCATGAGCCAGAGAGAGAGAGAGAGAGAGAGAGAGAGGACGATCTCCACCCACTGGCTCTTGATCATGTTGCAATCCCCATTCCTTCATTCCTCCTTCCTGTCAAGATCTTGGGCATCTGTGCACATGTATTCAAAATGTTTAGAGGCCACAGGGCCAAGATTTCAACTGTAGTCAGCCATATGGGACCTGTCTCCCTCAACACAGTACTTAAACATTATGCAATGGGACTGACTTCATTAAATTTTATTTAGAACATAACATATTTGGATCTCAGTTATTACAAACAAATCAACTCACTTTTTAAAAATTAAAAGTAAATTTGATAGGTCTCCATTCATATTTATAAATAGCTACAAATAACTAAAATACTTAGCATAACTTTATGCAAATGAGACAAAATCTTGAAATAATTTTCAGTCATTCTTTTCAAAGAGAATTTTTTAGGTTATTTTCCATAGGATGCATGCACTCTCCAAAGACAAACAGAGAGACAGTGAGAGAGAAAGTGAGAATCACCTCCCCAAGAGCATGGCCATACTACAATTTCTTCTGCATTCTCCTCTCAGGATTTTGGGCATGCATGCAATATGCACCCAGCATAATTTTCAAGCCATTGGGTTTAGGACGAGAAAATAAATTGATCATGTGGGAGTCCAACACTTTAATAATGATTTCACTTACTGGTTCCAGCAGCCAATATTTTTAATAATAACAAAATGTAAAAATTTAAAGATATCTACTCTCTATTCTTATAATTTTTATGTCAATACTAGGTTAGTTTTTTCTATCTGTGAATACACAGTTTATTATTGCATTTGTAAGCTGAAGTTTTGAGAAAATAAAGCTTTCTTAGAGAATTAAGTACATTAAAAATTAGCAATTCATTTTCCCAATTAGATATTGGCTTATAATTTTATATATAAACCTATCACGTAATCATACAATGTTTATTATTTTCATATACAGTAACATATTTATTTCTTACAATAATTATGTATGGGTAATGTTAGCATCTATGTTATACAGATGAGGACAAGATTTCACAAAGAAAAATTTCAAATTTCACTTGATATTTTAAATATAAATTTGATTATTTTTATTTGCTATGGGACGTGTGCATTTTTCACAGATGATAGAGTGGGAGAAAGAGGAAGAAAGTGAGAAATCACCACCTTGGGAGGCTAGCCACAACACAGTTCCTTCTTTCTCATTCTCCTTTTGGAATTTTTGGGTAGGTACACACAGGTGCCTGGTGTAGTTTTCAAGCTGCTGGATTTGAGACTTGAACCATGTAGTTGACCATGTGGGATCCAGCTGCTTTAACCATCATGTCACCTGCTGATCCATGAATATAAACTCTTACTGAATAGGTTTGCAAAATGCAGCTTTCAAATCTTGGCAGAGGTTTGAGCATCATGAAAAAAGAAAGGAAGGGTAGAAAATTGAGGCAGGGAAGTTCTTTTTTTTTTTTTTTAGAGAGGTTTTTTCGCTATAGGGCGCGTGCACTCGCCAGACAGACAGAGAGAGACATAGAGACAGAAAGCGAGAAATCACCCCCCAGGGAGGATGATCACGCCGCAATCCCTTCTCCTCCATTCTCCTCTTGGGATCTTGGGCATGCACGCACACGCGCCTGGCGTGAGTTTTAAGCCACCGGGTCTGGGATGAGAACCTCGGTCAACTACGTGGGAGTCCAGCGACATATCCATTATGCTAACTGCTGGTTCCCGAGGCAGGGAAGTTCTAAGAAAGTTTAATTAGACCATAGAAAGTTTTAAAACCAAAATCTACATGTGGGATGTTGCACAAGCAGTTGCAAGAAGGAAATTTATATTGATAAATGCCTAAATTAGGAACAAAGAAACCTCTCAAATAAATGACCTTACTTTACACCTTAATGACTAGGAAAAGAAGAACAAAGGCCACGCTGTGGTGGAGTAGTAATGCAACCAGACCTACATGGAATAGGTCCTGGGTGTGAATCTTGGTACATATAAAACTGTACATGTACATGTGTTGTGATCTAGACCAATTGAGACTGAAAATGAAAGGCAGCTCAGTGTGAAGACTATTAGAGGTGCTGCACTCTCCTTTTATCCTCTGTCTTTGTGTATCTCTCTCGTGGGAGAAATAAATACAGTAGACAAACTTTAAAAAGTGAAAAAGAAACTAAGACCCACATTAGCATTATGCAAGGAAATAATAAAGTTCAGAGCAGACATAAATAAAATAGAAGCTAGAAAAACAATAGACAAGGGATGAGCACATGGCATAATGGTTACATCACTAGACTCCTACATGGCTGTGGTTTGAGTCTCAGAGTCAGCAGCTTATAATTCATGTCAGGTGCATGTGTGTGTGCATGCCTAAAATGCCAAGAAGGGAGGGAAGAAGAGGGGTTTGTGGCATGGCCATGCCCTTGGTAATTTCTTACTTTCTTTTTTATTATTTTGAATAGGTTTTTGCTATAGGGCGCGTGCGCTCGCCAGACAGACAGAGAGAGACGGAGAGATAGAAAGTGAGAAATCATCCCCCTCAGGGGGGATGGCCACGCCACAATCCCTTCTCCTCCGTTCTCCTCTCAGGATCTTGGGCACGCACACACACACGCCTGGTGTGAGTTTAAGCCACTGGGTCCAGGACTCAAACCGCGGTCGACTACATGGGAGTCCAGTGACATAGTCATTACACTAACTGCTGGTCCCGGTAATTTCTTACTTTCTGTTTCTCTGTTTCTCCAGTGGGAGAACATGGCCTACAACAAATATCTCTCTAAATAAAGAAAAACAATAGGCAAGATCAGGGAAACTAAGAGGTTTTTGTTGTTGTTGTTGTTGTTTTAAGGCTTTTGCCCTAGGGTATACATGCTTGCACTAGGGAAAAATGAGATAAAAAATGAGCAATCATTTCCTGGGGGGGGGGGGGGGACCGGCCCGGGGGGGGGGGGGGGTGACCATGCCAAAGTCCTCTGTTTTCCTCCTGGGATTTTGATCATACATGCGCATGTACCCAGTGTGATTTTCAAGGCACAAGGTCTATGACTTGAAAGTATGGTCAGTCATATGGGAGTTCAATACCTCAATCACTACACCACCTGCTAGCCAAATGAACTATTTTTTAAATAAGATAAATAAAACTAAAATACATTTTGGTAGACTAAGGAAGGAAAATAGAAGAAATATGTAAACCAAATCAGAAATTAAAAAGGAGACATTGTGGGAACTAGCAGTTAGCGTAATGGCTATGTTGCTGGACTCCCATGTAGTCGACCACGGTTTGCGTCCCGGACCCGGGGGCTTAAAACTCACGCCGGGTGTGTGTGCGTGCATGCCCAAGATCCCGAGAGGAGAATGGAGGAGAAGGGATTGCGGCATGACCATCCCCTCTGGGGGGTGATTTCTCGCTTTCTGTCTCTAAGTCTCTTTCTGTCTGTCTGGCGAACGCACGTGCCCTATAGCGGAAAAAAAAAACCCTCCAAAAAAAAAAAAAAAAGGAGACATTGCAATTGATGTTAGAGAAATGCAAAAGATCAGAGAGATTACTGTGAATAAACGTATGCCAACAAATTGAATAACTTGCTAAAAATAGGTACATTTTTAGAAATGCATACTCTCCCAAGAATGAATCATGAAGAAATAGGAAATCTGACTAAACTTGTAATTAGTAAAGAGATTTATCAGTAGTAAAAAATATCTTTCATCAAAGAAAAACCTAGGATCAGATGGCTTAAATGGTAAATTTTACCAAACATTTGTTTTAAAAAATTAATTCCAATTCTTCTCAAACAGTTTCAAAAATATTAAGAGGAGAAAATATTTTCAAGCTCATGACCTTAATACCAAAGCCAAAGAAGGACACTCTATGAAAACAAAATTACAGAATAATTTTTTTGATGAACATAGATGCAAAAGTCCTCAACAATATTTTAGCAAACTAAATTCAATGACACCTAAAAGGATCACAGGTAATGTATTTTGAAAACTGGGTATCTACACTCAAAAAATGAAACTGAACCTTATCTTATACCGCTTATAAAAATTAAATTATAAATGATTAAAGACTTAAATAAAAGAACTAAAAACCTAAAGTTTATAGTAGAAAAATAGGTAAAAAGCTCCTTGTCTACTGTCTTGTAATTTTTTTCTATGACTCCAAAAATAAAATTAAAAAGTGGTACTTTATCAAATTAAAAAGTTTCCACACAGCAAAGGAAGTAATAAAGAAAATCTAAAGGCAACCTTCAGTGTCCCGACCTGGGGGGACAGCCGAACGGGTTTCTTGAGTGAAGGAGTGAGAGCCGGGGCAAGCGGCGTAGTGTTACAACACGGAGACGACAGTGTCGTCTGTTTATTGTGGGCAGCACGGTACAGCACAGAGATGACGCAGTGTCACAGCTCTTAAGGGTTGCGTCGTCTACTGTGAGCAGCACGGAGACGACGTGGTATCACAGCTCTTCAGGGTCGTCCGGAGACGATGTAGTGTTACAGCTCTTCAGGGTCTCCCAGGTCATCTGGAGACGATGCAGTGTCAGCTCTTCAGGATCTTCAGGGTCGTCTGGAGACTGCGCGGTGTTTCAGCTCTTCAGGCTCTTCAGTTGTCGTCTTCCTGGTTGTCGTTGTCGTCGTCTGGCTACTGTGGGCCAGGCATCGTGGTTATATACACTCTGGTGGGTTGTAAACGGTGGGCCCTGATTGGTTGTTAATGGTGGGCCCTGATTGGTTGTTAACGGTGGGCCCTGATTGGTTGTTAACAGTGGGTTATGATTGGTTGCTTTTGGACCAATCATGAGGTGCCAGATATGCAAATTTGAGGGATTCTAGTGGCCAATCAGAGCAAGGTTTTGAAGGTCAGGTTTTTGGAAGGGAACCAATCATGGTAATTGTTTGCTCTCTGAGAAACCTCGGCAGACTCGCTGGTGTGCAGCTTCCCACACTTCAGAATTTGAGAAAATGTTTGCAGAATATTTGTCTGATAACAAATTATTATCTAAAATATATAAAGATCTCATGCAACTCAATGTTGCAAAACAAAATAATTTGTTTTAAAATGAGGACAGAGTCTAAGTAAACATTTTTCCAAAAAAGATACACAAGTGATCAATAGAAAAATAAAAAGATGTTCAACATTAATAATCACTAGGGGAATATAAATCCAAACCACAAGGAGCTATTACTTCACACATGTTAGAATAGCTACTATCAAAAAGACAAAAAAATGGGACCAGCAGTTGATGTGATGGCTATGTCCCTGGACTTCCATGTAGTTGACTGTGGTTCAAGTCTTGGCGCCAGTACCATAAATTCATGCCAAGTGTGTGTGGGTGCATGCCCAAGCTCCCGGGAGGAGATTGGAGAATAAGGGATTGTGGTGTGGCCATTCCCCTGGGAGGTGATTTCTCACTTTCTGTCTCTCTGTATCTTTCTGTCTTTCTGACGAGTGCGCATGCCCCATAGCAAAAACTACTCAAAAAAAAAAAAAAAAAAAAAAAAAAAAAAAAAACAAAAGAAGGGGGGACGAGGG
>NW_006159439.1:1643955-1652164 GCF_000334495.1 Tupaia belangeri chinensis | reverse complement strand
TCTCACGCTGTTCCTCGCTGGTCAAATTAAAATAAATAAATAAAATAAATAAATACAGTTAAATAAAATAATTCTTTTCTTTTTCTCTCTCTCTCTCTCTCTCTTTCTCTCTCTCTTTCTTCTTGAAAGGTTTTTGCTATAGGGCACGTGTGCTCTCCAGAAAGACAGAGAGAGACAGAGAGACAGAAAGCAAGAATTCACCCTCCAGGGGGAAATGACCATGCCACAATCCCTTCTCCTCCATTCTCCTCTCGGGATCTTGGGCATGCACGCACACATGCCCGGCGTGAGTTTAAGTCACCAGATCCAGGACTCGCACCTCGGTTGACTACATGGGAGTCCTGCGACATAGCCATTATGCTAACTTCTGGTCCCTAAATAAAATAATTCTTAATAAAAGAGAGAGATTGTGACTTAAAAAACAGAAAGACAAATGATAACAAGTGCAGGTAAGGATTTGGAAAAAAGGGAACTCTTGTACAGTGTTAGGAAACTCTCATAAGGGTTGGTGGGAATGTAAATTGGTAGTCATTATGGAAAACAGTATGAAGATTACTTTAAAAATATAAAGCAAGACTATCACATGACCCAGCAATCTTAGTTATGGTTATATATCAAAAGGATATAAACTCACTATCTTGAAAATATGTGTCTGCTTTTCTATGTTTACTGTAGCAGTATTTACCTTAACCATGATATAGAATCAACCTTGTGTAACAACAGATAAGTGAATAAAGAAAATGTGGTATCTATTTCTCCAACTCTTACATCTGAACTGACCTTGTGACTTATTTTGACCAATATAATGTTACAAAAGTGATATTGTGTGCCTTCTAAGGCTAGGCTTTCCGGGGATTGACAGCCTCTGCTTTTATCCTCTTGGAATACCTTCTCCATTCTTTAACGAAATCTGATCTAGCCTACTAATAGAGAGGAACACATCTGGAGGAGAACCAAGGGACTAGCAAACAGCCAGCACAACTTGTTTGATGATGAGTGAGACTATCTTGGACAAGTTACCCCTGGTCAAACCACCAGGTGACTGTTGTTGCATTAGTGGCCACAGACTTAATAGAGCAGATAAACCCAGCTAAGCCCAAGTTGCTAAGTCACAGATTCATCAAACATAATAAATTGTTGATTGCTTATTGATAATTTTGATGATTTATTAACAGCAATAGATAATCAATAGAGACTTCAAGCACCTATTTATTTTTTTAGAGGTTTTTGCCTTAGGGTGCATGTGACTGCCAGAGAGAGACAGACACAGTGAGAGAGAAAGTGACATATCACCTTCAAGGGAGGAGGGCCATGCAGCAATCACCTCTCCTCCATTCTCCTCTGGGATCCTGGACATGCACACACACATGCCTGCATGACCTCCAAGCCACGGAGCAGGGGACATAAACCATAGTCGGTCATGTGGGAGTCCAGTCACATAACTGCTACACCATCTGCTGGCCCCTCAAACACCTTTTTAAAAGTCTTACTTATTTTTATTTTTCTCCATATGTTTTAATGTTGCATTAGATAAAATAAAGAATATTCTATGCATTAAATGCAGTTTTCACTTTACTCTGTCTGTGTCTTAGCTAGTTAAATATATTATTCTTAGAACAGGACCCAGGAGAGTGTAAGCACTGAATAACTATTAGAAAATATTATTATCATATTATATAATTTCTGACATTTCTCATTATTACCTTAAAATTTTGGTTTGGAAAATGATTTTAGAAGAAGGATGGTTTCTTATAAGCCATATTTATATATTGTACCCAATAGCAGCCTTTTCCTACTTCCTACCTGTGTTACCTAGAATCAGCTATTTTTTTAATCTGTGACAGTAAGTAGCTATTGAATTTATGCTCTGTAGCAAAGTCACTACTTCTACAGAAGCCAGATGATTTAATTAAGTTCAACTATAAAAATGTAAATGGATTTTACATTATAATACAAAAGATAAAGGCATTAGTAATAGTCCCAGAGTTTATTACCTTCAAATGTAATGTTTTCTCCAGATTTTAAAAGAAAGAAATGAAGTCTCCATCTTCTGCTCTAGAAAGTCCTGAATAAGTCTTCGGGGAACGGGCATGAACAAATGGTTAATTATGACTAACTATCTCCATAAGAACGCATGACTTCATGTTGTGCATATGCTTAGGTTGTACCACACATGTTATTACATGTGGCTGGTGTACAAGGTTGTAATTCATACTAACATATGTTTGGGAAGAAAATTATTTGTTTAATTTGTTTATGAGTCAGAGAATTTTTGTCTGAATGTAATTATATGAGGAGACCACAATTTATGAATGGATTGTATTCCAAAAGGGCACTTGAGAGTCAGTTGTTTGGGATGGAGAACATATTCTTATGTATAAACTAGTTTAAATGTTACTGTTTACCAAGCAAGTCCACAAATTGCTGTTTTAACCCATTATTTGGCTTACAGTATCTGTATATTATTCCTGAGTTCCAAGAGAAAGGATTCAAACAGAAGATGGTTTCTTTCTTTTCTAGGTAGTTGGTTTATGTTGATTCCGATTAATACATCTTTTCTCTCTTTCCAACCCAGTTTTTTTCTGTGTTCTCTCATGAGATCTGATAAGCCCTATACCACAGTGAAGGACCACAACTTCTTTCTGACCTGTTGTTAGCAAAAGCAAAAGTATTCCAAAGTTATCCACCTTCCCTTTTCTGTCACAAAAATATTTCGTCTTTCAATGTTGATGGTCTTAGATTATAAGAAAGTACTGTAGGTTTTTTTTTTTCTCCTAACCTGCTTGGATTAATAATTATCTCAACAGCATATCTAAGTTTAAGGTAGAGTAGTCACCAAATTTCTGTGCTTGGTCAACATGATGACTAACCAAATGAAAGGAAAAAAAGTTCAAAAATTTTGAAAAGATGACATTTTTGTAATCAAAACCAACATGTAGGCATTTTACTGCCCAAAAGTCTTCTCCAGAAGGCTTCTCTCTAATTAATTTTGTTTTTTACAACTTTTTCCTTTTTATTCTCCATGAACTAACATGTTCTCTAAAACTTTTACTAAGCAGTTCTCATTTTATCACTATTGATAAATACAATGGTACAGAAAAAAAGATCTTGCTTGTGTATGTATAAATTGTAGTTTTTCTAATGGTATTTTTCATATTTTAACAAATTAACAGATGCCTACGTATTGATTAATTAATTAGTTTTTTTCCCATCTAGGTAGTGTGTTTGCTCTGTGAGTAGAAGGGCTGTGTGTTTTTGGGATTTTGTTGTATGTCTAGAATTGAACACAATAACTTAATAAATCCTCGTAACATATTTATAAAAGTAAAAGTTTCAAAATTGGTTCATATTTAAAACTTACACATGAAAGTACATGACTAGGAAACAGCAATGTAAGGTCTATAGGCTACAGATATCACTTTAGGAAAATGTTATTTGATCTTTTTACTCTAGATGATTTTTCTCTTTTTCCATGGAGGATAGATTTAATTTTGTATTTAATATAAACAATAAATACCCACTGTCTCTACCTGGACAATCACTTTGCTTTATTTGTGTTATGAAAAGTTGAAAAAAAGGGGACAATTTTTCCTGGGGCAATTCATACAGATATTTGAGATGCAATTGGTGTTTTTGCAGAGATGCATTTAACTAATTAGAAACAAATAAAATGGGAATTCTGAAAATGCTTAAAACATGAATAAGTGAGGTTTAAATACAGAAGGTGTAGAGAACACCCTGAATTTATATATACAACCTAAAATTAGCATTTTTTACCCAGTGAGGTAATGCCGTACTATGTAATTAACTTAAAACGTAATCTGTACAATACTGACATGTTGGATGCACTTTTATTTGGTTTAAATGACTCCTAAGTTTGTATAATATTTGGGTGGCCCTTTCTGATTCACACTTGAACATTGACATTTAAAACATGAGATCTAGCGAGAACAGACAGCACACAACAGATGGAGCTGCTTGTTAATTAGCAGGTGCGATTTAATAACATGCAGCCGTGCAGAGTCTCTCTTGATTCAACTTTTTTTTTTTTTTTGGAGAGATTTTCACTATAGGGCGCGTGCGCTCGCCAGACAGACAGAGAGAGACATTAGAGACAGAAAGCGAGAAATCACCCCCCAGGAGGGATGGTCACGCCGCAATCTCTTCTCCTCCATTCTCCTCTCGGGATCTTGGGCGAGCACGCACACGCGCCTGGCGTCAGTTTTAAGCCACCGGGTCTGGGACGCGAACCGCAGTCGACTACGTGGGAGTCCAGCGACATAGCCATTACGCCAACTGCTGGTTCCCTTGATTCAACTTTTTAAGATATCGTGGCAGACATTGATATCTTGGTGGACTCTTTTCTAATGGGTTGTCCGCTCTTCATTTTCGGTCATTCTTAGATTAATTGTTTAAATACAATTTAACAGAACACTGTTCAATGAACCTATCAGAACTAAATAAATTATAACAATCAATAGTTTCTTAGCTCCAAATACTTGCATACAATTGTGACTTTGCAAAATTTTTTCTTTTTTGGAGAAGTTTTTGCTTTAGGGCACATGTGCTCATTAGAGAGAGAGAGAGAGAGAGAGAGAGAGAGAGAGAGAGAGAAAGTGAGAAATCACTTCTTAGCCACTCTGCAATCCCTTCTCCTCCCTTTTTCTTCCAGGATCTTGGGCATGCACACATACATGCCCAGTGTTATCTTCAAGCCACCAGGTCTAGGACTCAAACCAGTGCCAACCATGTGGGAGCCTAGGAATGTAACCACTAAGCCATCTGTTGGTCCCAATACAACATTTCATGTAAGCATTAACCTTATCCCAAGATGGTCTTTTATAAAACACAGTAATAAAAAGGAATATATCTTATTGGGAAGGTTTCTGCACAGTAATATTACTTATATTTATTAATTTTAAATTTAATTAATTTGATGTACACTAATTAAAAAGAGAGAAGAAAGATAAAGAGGGAGAAGGAGAAAGTACCTCCTAGGAGGTCATGGTCATGCCACAATCCTTTCTCCTTCAGTCCTCCATCCTGTTGGGATTTGGGGCAGGCATGTGCATGCACTGCTGTGTTTACAAGCTGCTAGGACTGAGATTTGAACCATGGAGTGATCCATATGGGGTCTAGTTCCCCTAACAGCTATGCCACATAATCAGCCACAGTCATTTTAAATCAAAGAATTTCAGTTCACTCCTTTAACTTTCAATGTCTTTAACTCATTGTAAATTTCATGCGCCAAGAGATATTAAAGGTTATTCCCTAGAACTGCTGAAAAGATCTTATGTACATAATGTGCATGTCACAGAAAAGACATGTATTAATCACTAATAGCTAAAGATTTGTGGAAGATATTTAACGTGTTTCCTCTATGCATTATCCCAAGTGTGAATGTCTCTCCCACTTTAAACATAATGTCATAGAGGAGTTAAATAGCTTACCCAAAGTCAATGTACATCAATGAAACAATTAATCTGACATTTTAATAAAATCGAGAACTCTTCTGTTCCCCACAATGGTCTCTCCATAGGAACAGGTTTGATTTGTAGACAGCAATATGAAAATGATCTTGAACTCTAGGTTTGAACTCATCTGAGCTGATCTTGAACTCAGACATGTCGTATAGACTCCCCATACTCCAACCACTCCACTATTCTGAAACCAGATCCATCTTCTAAACTCACCAGCTTCCATATACCTGTTTGTTTTGTTATTACCACCACCAAAACTTCATTCCTGCATTTCTCTTATTTGAAATCTATTTATACAGGGGGTCTTTATAAAGTTCATGGGAAAATAGAATTAAACTATGAGCTTATTTTTGGTGCAAAAATTTAAAAATCCATGCATAGTTTTTTCATAATACACATTTCTAGGAACTTTGATAAGTCCCCCTCATACTTTATTATTGGGCTCAATATATAGAGCTACACAATCTTCTATGCTAGTTTGAAACCTCATTAATGTTACTTTTGTTGTTCACATCATGTCCTTTTCAGGAACACTTTATTGACCTTAATGCCATGTTTCCAATTATTTTCTATATATGCACATGACTAGTAACTAAATGATAATGTGGTTTCATGGTTCAGATGTTCCATGATGTCATTTAGCAAAATAACACCCAGAGGGGACAAAGTAATCATCTCTATGAAATTAGTAGAACCAATAAATTTCAGTTTGTTTTTCATAATTCATATTACACAAAAAGACAAAAACTCTTGACAGGGTTTTTCATCACAAAAATGTGATATTACTATTGTTTGTTTATTCAAAGTCATTTCTGCACTCATCTCCCTTATTCCTATATTTTTATTGTTATTTTCTACATGCCAGAGGGCACATGACGTAGGGTGGGGAGTAGCGAGAGTGAGAGAGAGAGAGAATCTTGCAATGGAGCCTAGCCACACCACAACCCCTTTTCCTATGACTCTCCATCCTGTCAGAATATTGAGCATGTGTACCTGGTGTATTTTCTTTTTCTTTCTTTTTTTTCTGAGAGGTTTTTGCTATAGGGTGTGTGTGCTCACCAGAAAGACAGAGAGACAGAAAGTAAGAAATCACCCCCCACCCCACAGGGGCCACGACCGTGCTGCAATCCCTTCTCCTCTATTCTCCTCTCAGGATTTTGGGCACACACACACAAAATCCTGGCTTGAGTTTAAGCCACTGGATCCAGGACTTGAACTGTGGTCAACTACATGGGAGTCCAGCAACATAGTCATTACGCCAACTGCTGATCCCACCTGGTATGTTTTCTAAACTGCTGGGACTAGGACTAAAACCCTGGTTGACTATGTGGGATCCAGCTTCCCCTGCACAGTACTTAACCACAGTGCTATGGAGCAAATCCCTCCTTACTCTTTGAGAATGGAAGCCAAATTTTATTCATTCATTGACATTGATTTGCCCAAGAAGTAAATAAAGTTTAAGCAACTCCTAAAAGATCCATTCCCTTTGATAGTTATTCCTTACTATGTATTTGATACAAACTGGGAAAATACAAATTCAGGAAATGCCTTCTTGGGGTTTAACCCTTAAAACTATCTTTAAAAAAAAAAAAAAAAACAGAAATCAAGAAATCTCCTTATTTTTGTGCCTTTGGATATTGTTGCAAAAAGCCTGGAATTTCAGTAGTTATAAAACCTTAAAAAGAAATACTTCCAGTTTCTAAACTAGATGACCTGAAGCCACCCTTTCTCCAAAATTCTTGTTATATGAGCCAATTAATTTTATAGTATAAAAGAATAAATTCTTATTTGGAATAAGAATTTATATTTGGTTGGGACATTTGTTGCTTGTAGCAGAATGCAGCTTACCTGCTGTAAAGAGCTGAACTGATATTCAATTTAAGTAGACACTTTAATTAGAAATTATTTTATTGTTATTGCTTTTGAATGTCTAATAAAATAGTGCCATTTTGGGATATTTGTATGTGCCATTCTTTCATTAGTTGACAAAAGTTACTAATTCTTGAAGAAGTAAAATAAATTGTTAGTATACAAGAAATTAACTTGAAAAAGTTTATTACAGACAAAATGTCAAAGGGTCAAAACTGTTCCTTCTTAAAGAGGAATTTACATAAGTTGTTTAGTATAGATTATTGTGAGTTGTTATAGGTTTACATAATACAAGATGCTTTTTTCCCCATTATGGCTAAAATTGTAACATACGTTTCCTTATGCGCAAAATTTCTGACTGAGCAAAGGATTTACCAGGACAATCACTTTTTTAACCAATAGAAAAAAATCATAAAGACTGTCAATGGAAGATGAGTTGATCTACTCTCTGCTTTTACTCCCTCCCAAATCAACCTGAATTCACCGGTCTTATTAAAATGTGTGGACTCAAAGGGGAAGGAAGAGCACAGCTTCCCAGATGTGCTAATCTGACACACTTGGACAGGTTGCGGGCATAACATGATTGACTATCAGGATGAGAACAGAAATATAAAGGGATGAAATCATGCTTATCTGAAGGAAATACATGTTCTGTTAATCATTTATTTATTTTTGGATAAATTGAGCTGACTTTTGCTCCCCACAATTTCTTCTGCCACTTTGTATTCTAGCTATTCAGACAAAAAAAGTTTCAAAATTATTTAGGTTATTATCATCAAGTGCACATATATAAAAATAGAAAGAACACATTAGAGTTTGAGATATCTAAGTAATTTGATCACATTTCTTATTTGGTTGTA
>NW_006159439.1:1637900-1643924 GCF_000334495.1 Tupaia belangeri chinensis | reverse complement strand
GTAGGGAAACTCAACTTGACGTTCTTTTTGTCCTCATTTTCCTCATTTTTTAAAAATCTCTTTACTTCTCCATTTTTAAAAAGGTACCTTTAGATAAATGAATTGACGTCTTTGGTCTCCTTTTTTTTCCTCTTATGTAAAACAGGATAATATCATTTACTGGACATAAATTATTAGACTCTAAAATCATTTAGAAAAGCACTTACATGATACTTCACTTAATTTAGGCTTAGTGAAATTTCTGAATTACCAATCTTGTTTAGTGAAAATGAAAACATTTAAAATTAATAGCCATATTATTTTAAAATATTATTTTGTATTGAACAAATGCTTAAATAAACCTGAAGTTAGGTATACAAGTGATTTTTTTGTTGTTGTTAAGAGAGATTTTTGCTATAGAGTGCATGTGCTTGCCACAGAGATGGAGAAACAGAGAGACCAAAAGTAAGAAATCACTTCCCCAAGGGGGATGGTCACATCGCAATTCCTTCTCCTCATTTTCCTCTTGGGATTTTGACCAAGCACCCACACATGCCCAGTGTGATTTTTAAGCTGCCTGGTCTGGAACTCGAACTGCGGTTGACTATGTGGAAGTCCAGCAATGTAATTGCAATGCCATCAGCTGGTCTCAAAGTGAATTTTTTTTGTTGTTGTTGGAGAAGTTTATGCTATAGGGCGCGTGTGTTCGCCAGACAGACAGAGACAGACAGAGAGACAGAAAGCGAGAAATCACTGCTCCATGGGGGATGGCCATGCAGCAATTCCTTCTCCTCCATTCTCCTCTCGGGATCTTGGGCACACACGCACACACGCCCGGAGTGAGTTTTAAGCCACTGGGTCTGGGACATGGACTGCAGTCGACTACATGGGAGTCCAGTGACATAGTCATTACGCTAACTGCTGGTCCCCCTTAGTCATTATGCTAACTGCTGGTCCCTCAAAAGTGAATTTCTTAAAAAAAACCTGAGGGGGATCAGCAGTTAGCGTAATGGTTATGCTGCTGGACTCCCATGTAGTCGACTGCAGTCCATGTCCCGGACCCAGTGGCCTAAAACTCACGCCGCGCGTGTGTGAGTGTGTGCCCAAGATCCCGAGAGGAGAATGGAGGAGAAGGGATTGCAGCGTGGCCATCCCCCCTGGGGGGTGATTTCTCACTTTCTGTCTCTGTCTGTCTGGTGAGCGCACGCGCCATGTAGCAAAAATCTCTCAAAAAAAAAGAGAAAAAAAGAATAAAATAAACCTGATAAATTTAGAGAGCTGATTATGTACTTTGTCACAAAACTATTGATGCATGAAATCCGTAAGAAATAAACTTTAAAGGACTGAGTTAATGAGAAGCTTCCACCACTACCACATTATTATGCATTTGAAGCAAATACTAACAATGGAAAATGATATTTATAAAGTAAAATAATAAATGCTATAAATATATGGATAGATAAAAGTCATGTAAATTATTGGAACAAGGTTCCAAGGTAATTATATACCTCAAGATATAAGTTGTTCTACACCTCACAAAAATATCTGTTAGCATGCTTTAGTTCCTATTGGCTTAAAAAGTTCAGAGAAATTAAAATATTAATTTAAGGATTCTACTATTAATGAAAATTAAAGAATGTCACTGGAACAGTCATGTATTTTTAGCTCAATAGTGAATTTAAAAAACCACGAAATTAAAATAGGAATACAATTGCATCATGCGAAGGTCTAATGAGCTCAGAAAGAATTTAAAAATAAGCTATTGTTTTTTTAAAAAAAGGAATTATTAGTTGCTGTCTAATTGTAAGGAAAAAGACTTATTTCCATAGCAAGTTACAGAATTAAAGAAAGAAAAACTTCTACTCTCAGGAATATATTCTCTAATAAATGTGAATACTATATAGAAGAGAATGTCATTAAAGAAAATTATGCTTTAGATAGTGCTAATTGGTACAAAGAATGCAAACACCAGTTTAAACATAAACTTAGAGTTGAAAGTTTAATGGGAATCAGAAAGTTTAACTGGAATACATAGAGACATGCTATTAGGAAAAGCTGTCATTCAAAATGGCATTGATGACAATATTATGACAATCTTCTATGAATGACTATGATGGATTATCATGAGAAATAAGGGGAGAAGCAAAAAGAGGGCAACACTAGAGATGTCGTTTCCAAATTCAGTGAATAAAATGAAAAATGGAAATTAATTCAAGAAATCAGAATGATTTCACCTTCACTTTTAAGCACAATAGCTCAACAGATAACTTAATATTACCTAACATTTCCCCATGAAAGTGATAAAGTTTAATAAATGGTGCAAAGTAATTTTATTAATGTTTATGGGTTTTATTTTAAAGCACAAACATATTTCTCACTGTGCAGGGACTTCAAAAATGTAGAAAATAGGAATTAAAATACAAGTGTATTCTGGTGCAAAAGTATTTGAAACTCATGCATAGTCATTTTTATAATATGTATTTTTTAGACTCTTTGAAGACTCCCTTAGAAATGTTGGTAATAATGGATACAGAGACAAAAACAGTTCCAGAGTAAGAGACAATTACCATTGTTTGCCTATCCAAAGCTTAGGCTTTAAAATAAAAACCCATAAGCTTAAAATAATTATACTGCATAATTTATCAAACTTAACTATCATAGGCATTTCATTTTATAATAGAAATATAGACACGGAAATTCCAACATTTGTTTATGACAAGACGTAATTATTCTTGCGTATTTTATAGATTTGATTCAAAAATCAAAGAAAGTAGAAACTATCTATGTTTTAGATATACAAGTGTTTCAGCTCCTGGTAAGATGAGTTCTTAATTATGATCCTTAAGGAAATCCTTTGCCATCTATTTTTCTAAGAATGCTTTGTACTTATTAGATTAATCATTATTAATTTTACCATTTTAGATCATTTATAATTGCAAGCCAAACCTTATGATTGAGAAAATCAATTTTTTATTTAAATGGATATAAATTATAGTCAACTATATAAAAATGTGATAAGTTTGATAACTTATACAATTTACTCAAAATTAATACTGGCTTTTTAAAAAAATCATTTATTTATTTATTTATTTTCATTTCATTTTCTTCCATACATTCAATCACATTATTATTTGTCTCACAAAATGAATATTTCAACAAGTGAACATTTCTCCCTAGTACTGTTGATAAAATTACAAAATATCTTCAACAGATAATAGCACACCTCATTGTGCCATTAATGCTTTGCCTCCCTGTCCCTCTCCCAAATGTCCTTCCTCAGACCCTCCTCTATTAAGTGTTAAAATAGTTGATGGTCTTGGGAACCAGCAGTTAGCGTAATGGCTATGTCGCTGGACTCCCACGTAGTCGACCGCGGTTCGTGTCCCGGACCCGGTGGCTTAAAACTCACGCCGGGCACGTGTGCGTGTGTGCCCAAGATCCCGAGAGGAGAATGGAGGAGAAGGGATTGTGGCGTGACCATCTCCCCTGGGGGGTAATTTCTCGCTTTCTGTCTCTATGTCTCTCTCTGTCTGTCTGGCGAGCGCACGTGCCCTACAGTGAAAAATCTCTCCAAAAAAAAAAAAATAGTTGATGGTCTTGTATTAACTTTTAGAAAGAGCAGTTATAAAAACAAAAGAGTTTTTTTAGAATGCTGTTTAACAAAACTTTTTCAAAGAGAAAAAAATTAACTTACAGACCTTTAATACCACTGTCAGACTAATGGTTATTCTGCAAAAAATGACTTTGTGGTTAAAATTAGTTTTTTTTTCATTCAATTTTATAACCTAATGGTCTAAATTTTCACTATTATCTCAATGTCTTCCATTTAAAATAATCTATCAAGTGGCAGAGACAGAGTAGGAGGAAAAACAAAAATCATATTTAAGGCACAATAAATGACAAGAGTAATCTGAGATCCTTTCCACCTTACTCTGTGCTTCCCCAACAGTTCATAGTGTGTATCATTTGTGATAAATCATAGCTTCTTTGCACTATATCATCATTATTGTCATCTAAAGATAGAATTTACCGAAGTGTAAATTACTACCCAGAGAAAGTTAGCCACACTGAAGACTGTATTCACATTTTTTAACTTTTGAAATAGCCTCTGATAAAATAATTAACCAGATAGTACTCAGAATAAGTAGGTCTCAATCTTCTATTTCTCTTTTCTAAAATGAAGATAATAATTGCATGGCAAGTGTTTCATAGATTTAAAGGGAAAAAGAACACTGTATTTTAAGAAAATTATAGAGAAAAGATTTTGACTCATCTCTACCCTGAATATGTACTTTGGGAGTGACAGGAAAGATGATAGACTTTAAGGGGCTCGAACCCAAAACTGAAACAAAACAAAAAGCAAAAACCCACACAAACCCCTTATTTTATCCCAAAATTTTATTCTGTGATTTTGCAGGAAAAATTTATAAGCAATCTTCATAATTTAACACTAACATCTTCACTCTGGGAAGCTTTCCTGACTTCAATGCAAAAAATACATGCTCGAGGTACTTAGCACAAAGTTTTATGATTATGTGCATATATTGCCTTGCCCTCTGAAAGCCTGAGGAGGTGGGCAAATCTTCTTTAGAGTCCTCGCTTCAAACACAATGAAACGACTCTATTTCAATAAATATTTGAAGAATGAGGGAAAGAAAACAACAATAAGTTGTAATGACATTCTGATTCAGGCAAAACTAATTTGTGAATAACACTAAGTTTCATTAAACGAGTTGTTCTTTTGAATTATTTAATACCTAATCTTTCTTGTTATCTTCATTTTAATTTGTAAATATGACTGAAAATACGTTTGTGCCTGGGACCATTATTAAGAATATGTCATTGCACTATTTTTATCAGCTAACATTTCATAAGAGATTATGTCCTATTACATTTCTTTGAAATAAATACTGTATTTTCCTATAAGCACTCATATCAACCTATTAATTCTGCATGTTTAAATGCACTAAGGTCATATAATTAAAAGATTACTTAGGACATATGGATAGAGATATAGGGTGATAAAACAGAAGCTGTCTAGTCATAGACCCATACATTTATTTTGCAAGAGAATCAATGTAACTCAATGGTGAAGGTCTAATATTTTCAACAAATAGCACTAGAAAAATTAAATGTGCATATACAAAAATCTTGATATAAATTTTGGATTCAAAGAAAGAGCTATAATTATTTTTTTTATTTTATTTATTTTTTAAAAATACATTCAGTCACATTATTTAGCTTACAAGGTGATTATTTCAATATGTGAACATTTCTCCCTGGTTCAGTTGATCAAAATATAACAATACTACCTCCCTGTAATTATTAAAAAATGGTAAATGAAAATTATTGTGATTTTGTGTTAGGCAATTTTGTCTTTTAGATATGAGAAATAAAAAGCAAACCAGGGGCACATGGTATGGCAGTGAAGGCACCGAATTCCCACATGGCCAACAGTGTGGTTCTAGTCCTATGCTTGGCAGCTTGAATAATATGCCAGGTGTGTGTGCCCAAAATCGTGAGCGGAGAATGGAGGAGTAGGTATGTGATATGACCATCCCTCCTGGGGGGTGATTTCTCAGTTTCTCTCTCTGTCACTCTGGTGAACACACACACTCGATGACCAAAAAAAATACTATGAAGCTGTAGTAATCAAAACAGCATGGTACTGGCAGAGGTACAGACATGTGGACCAATAGAACAGAATAGAGTCCCCAGAAATAAATTCCCAATCATTCAGTGAACTGATTTTTGACAAGGGGTACCAGTCAATCCAGTGGGAAAAGGGAAACCTCTTCAGCAAATGGTGCTGGAAAAACTGGATTTCCACCTGTAGAAAGATGAATCTGAACTCCTACCTCTCACCTTTTACATAAATCAAGTCAAGGTGGATCAAGGATCTAAATCTAAGATCCACAACTATTAAACTGCTTCTAGAAAACACCGGGGAAACTCTGGGAGACATAGGGGTAGGGAAAGACTTCTTAAGCAAGACCCCCAAAGCACAGGCAATAATCCCCAAAATAGACCGGTGGGGTTACATCA
>NW_006159439.1:1630158-1637028 GCF_000334495.1 Tupaia belangeri chinensis | reverse complement strand
TATATATATATATATATACACACACACACACACACACACACAAATATATATAGAGAGAAAAGTCAAAGACTAGAAAATATATTTGGAAAATACATAGCGCTACCAGATGTAATTTTTTTTTGAGAGGTTTTTGCTATAGGGCGCGTGCGCTCAGCAGACAGAGAGAGAGACAGAGAGACAGAAAGCGAGAAATCACCCTGCAGGGTGCATGGCGACACCACAATCCCTTCTCCTCCATTCTCTTCTCGGGATCTTGGGAATGGACGCACATGTGCCCAGCATGAGGTTTAAGCCACAGGGTCCGGGATGTGAACCGTGGTCGACAACATGGGAGTCCAGCGAAATAGCCATTACGCAAACTGCTGGTCCCACAGGTTTAAAAATTTTACAGTTCAAGAATGAAACACAGAAAAATGAAAATAAAATGGGCAAAATATTTGAACAGACTGTTTTTTTTTTTTTTTTAACCTAGGAAGATATTCAAATGAATAAAAAGTACTTTAGAATATACTCAATAAATGCAAATGAAGACCGTAACTGAGATACCACTGTGCAAGTGCTAAAAAGGGGGGGCATCATAAAAGATTGACAATATCTCGAGATGCTCATAATTTGGAACAATTAGGAACCTCGTACATTGTTGTTGGGAATGCGAAATTAGGGTTAATTTGGAAAACATTTTGGCTTTTTTTTTTTCTTCTGTAAAGATAGGACATACATGATCCTCTCATTCCATGCCTAGATAATTTACCCCAAAGAAATGTATTTACACAAAGACCTGGAAACAAATGTTCATAGTAAATTATTAGCTTTATTGTTAATAGAAAAAAATAAAGAGAGAGAGAGAGAGAAAGAGAATAATTGATACAGCTCATATATCTATTACTGGTAAATGAAAAAAATAAGTTGTGGTATGTGCTGTTTAACAGAATAATGTTTAACTATGTGAAGTATAAACGGTTAATATGTGCAAAAGCACGGATGAATCTCAAAAGCATATTTTATGTGGAAGAAGGCAATATACTAACACATTACATGATTCCATTCCATACATCCTATTAAGTCGTCGAGAATAGCATGACGTATTTTCCTATGTTTTTCTGTGCAAAAATGCGTCATGACTTTCCTGACGACCCAAGAGAAGAGACAAACTTCACAGGGACAGAGAACAGGACAGTGTTTGCCAAGGGCTTAGGATATATCCAGAGGAGTGAGTACAAAGAGACATGAGGGAATTTTGGGGGTAAATGATGTGTTCTATAACTTGTAATGGCATTTCTAAAGCTGCATACATTTGTCTAAACACATAAGTTTATAAACGCAAAATGCCAATTTTATTGCATTTTCATAAAAAAAGACATATTAACCATCTTAGTGAAATTTACTCAACTACACTATTTACGTGAAACCAATCTGCCATCAGCGAGTCTCCTTACTTTGCTCAGCTTTTATGTTTCAGTTACTTGTAATAATTTTATATTTTATTTCTTTATTACTTTTGTTATTTATACCGTTTGTGTCTCCTGCTAGAATACAACGTCCATTGAGACTGTATAGAGTGGTGTATCATCAGGTTCCCTTCTAAGGACTGATTCACTCATTGTTCTTGCTTCTGCAAGTTTTAGAGATTGACCACCCTAAGAGGAGTTTTCCCTAGAAATGTCTCCAGTCCAGGAGGACCAGCTAGCCAGGCATATCCCTCTCTGGAGGAGAGTACGTAGTCACTGGCCCTTCTTCAATAAGCAAAATATGACCTGCAGATCAATTCTGGCCTATAGCCTCGTTTTATAAGGCACAGACTCTAAGGTTGTAGTGAAGGGAGAAAGAGAAGAAAAGACAAAGGAAGGAGAGAATATATGAAAAAGAAGGGATGTGATCCATAAAACCTAAATTCATTACAGAACCAAGCCTAAAATATGTAAGACCTGGTCCTTATGAAAGAAGTTTGCTTTCATCCCCAGACTTGTGATGTAAGGATATGTAGGCCAACCTACTTATTTCTAGGGAAAAAGCTCTGAAGGAGCACCCATGACAATAGCTAAGGTGGCGTGTGTGTGTGTGTGTGTGTGTGTGTGTGTGTGTGATCGAGTGCAAGTTCCTTCCTGTTAAATGGTATACCACAACTTATTTTTCATTAACCGATAATAGATATCTGAGCCGTGTCAATTATTCTCTCTGTTTCTTTTCATTTCTTTGTTCAGTTTATTAATTAATTAATTACTGTTAGCACTAAAGTTAATAGACTATTATGAACACATGTATCCAGGTCTTTGTGTAAACACACGTTTTCATTTCTCTTGGGTAAATTATCTAGGGGTGGAATGAGAGGATCATATCGATTCTATCGTTATTTTTTTCTTTTTTTTTAGAAAGGCCAAAATGTTTTCGAATTAACTCTAATTTTGACTCCTCCTAAATTTTACTATTAAATACACCTCCAGAAAAGGTTCTGCCTGAAAAATCTTTGCTTCACAACCTATTTTACAGAAAACCTGACTAAAGACGATTGGTGCTAGAAGTGAACGCTAAAATGAGACATGCGACGTGGCCCCATCACTGGCCAGCTAGCTCTGAGGACCCCTTCAATGGCACTGGGTGGAGCGTTTACGGTTTTGGTTTATTGTAGCTGTGCGATTGTTAAGATGATACTGACAGGCAGTGAGAAGGGAGGACCAGTGTAAGGGAACCTAACAGAAGACACATTATCTGAGGAAGGGGAGGGTCCTGAGAAAGTGTGAATTATAACAACAATAAACTTGTCTGGGCTTTTCTAAATACCAATGTCTCATTAGAGAAGTACATTGATGACAAGCTGTGGTGTATGATCATCAAATAAAGGTAATGTGAATGTTAGCAGGACTCTCGCTTTTAAAAATCTTATTTCTTACATGCAGAAAAAAAGAATACGCTCCAGGCAGGGGAATTAATAAAAGTATTAAATGTGCACACAAAAAGATTTGAACTCTTGGGACCAGCAGGTGGCATGGTGGTTAAGGGTGCTGGACTCCCACACGGCCAACCACGGTTCAAGTCTCAGACCTGGTGGCTTGCTTTCCTGTTCTGTCTCTCACTCTGTCCCTCTCTGGTCAAATTAAAATAAATAAAGTTAAATAAAATAATTTAAAAAAAGAGATTTGAATTGTCAGTTTGTGAAGACTGCTATGCTAAGGTCAAGGCATCAGTTAGGAAGAACTGAGAACCTGAGAATACTCAGAGAATACCGAACCAAAGTAGACAAAATTTCAAAACCTTTTTCTTGTCTTTTTTTTTTTTTTCCTTAGAGAGAGATTTTTGCTATAGGGCACATGTGTTCACCAGAGAGACAGAGACAGAAAGCAAGAAATCACCCCCCGCCCCAGTGGGTATGGCTATGGCTACTTTACAATCCTTTCTCCTTCATTTTCTTTTTGGATTTTAGCCACACACGCACATTCACCCGGCATGAGTTTCAAGGTACCAGGTTCAGGACTTGAACTGTGGTCGACTACATGGGAGGCCAGTGATATAATCATTATGCCAACTGCTGGTCCTTCAAACCTTTCCTTCCTAAATTTCCATATTCTATACTCTCTGCAGATGAGACCCAGGCTTTGTTAATGACTACTGTACCTTCTATTTGAAGAAAATGTGCACCATGATCTTCTTTTCCTTTCTTTCTTTTCCACCCCTTAGAGCACAAGCACTTACTAGAGAGAGAGAGACAGAGACAGGGAAAGCGAGAAGTCACCCCCTAGGGGATATGGTCATACCATAATCCCTACTCTTCCATCTCCTCCTGGGATTTTGAGCACACATGCAAATGTGCTCAGTATTTCTCGTGCTGCTGGGTCTGGGACTTGAAGCACATTCACTCATGTGGGAGTCCAGTGCTGCAGCCAACGTGCCAACTACTGGTCCTTATGTCCTTTCATTTTTAATATGCTAGAGAGTGAGTGCATGTGTCATGAGAGAAGAGAGAGAGAGAGGGAGAGAGAAAATGAGAAAGCGTCCCCAATAGGAGAGACAGCCACACCACAATCCCTTCCCTCTACTTCTTCCTTTTGGGATTTTTGAGCATAAACACACTCACATGCCCAGCGTGTGTTTCAAGCTACGGTGAAACAGAGACAGCCAACTTTGTGGGATCCAGCCACCTTAACCACCACACCACTGGCTGGCTCCATGATCCCCCTTACCTTCCATTCTTGTCAACAGGTCAGTGAGTAAGTCACAGCATAAACAGGTGAGGGAGGTGCTGAACCTACTCACAGAGGCAAGGAAGTACACCAAAAAGAAATGTTGCACCTAGCCAACATTCATAAGCAAAGCCTGGAGTATGCAGGCAGTGGATTCTAAGTTAGCAGGATTAATGAGGTAGAACTAAAGGCTTGATAAGGGGACATTTATCTTAGAGAATTCTTTCCTAGGATATAGTATTTACCACCCTAGCAATGACTGTGAAAAAATGTGCTAGCATGTTGCTAAGATAGCTTTTAGAAACTAGGAGAAAATAATAGTCCTCATTAAATAATGTGGAAATGTCATAGCTTCTGAAGTAGAATGATAAGAAGAATAGGAGCCTTCATGGAAGTGGGTATGTTATGGCGGCTATACGATGTGCATTGGGCAGTGTGCTCTAAAGAAACAGAAACAATGTATTTCATGTATCAAGGTATTTTATCCATAGAATGAGATTTATGATAGGAAATTGACTCAGATGATTATGTAGTCTAGAAGGTTCCAATGTCTGTGGTTGGAAAGCTAGAAACACTTGGGAGAGCTGATGGAATATGAAAGGACTTCAAAATGTTCACTGAAAAATGGAATTAAAGTATGAGGTTGTTTCATTGCAAAAATTTTTTGAACCCATTCAGAGATTTTTTGTAATATACATTTTCCATAAACTTTTTGAAAACCCCTCTTGTCTGTTCACACTGAAACCTATAAACAGATTCAGAGTTCAGAGTCAGTATACACACACACACACACAAACACACACACACACACACACACACACACACACACACACATATGTATATCTAGATAGATAGATATAGATAGATAGATATAAATATGTCATGGCTTTCCTGACAACCAGTATGTAAGCATAAAAAACTCAGAACAGATAAAAAAGGGCCAGGGAAACTGGAGAGTTGATTTTTTTAAAAATTATTTACTTATAAATTTACTTGTTATCATTTTCAAGCTGCCAGATCTGGGACTTGAACCATGGTCGGCCATGTGGGAATCTAGCATCTTAACTACCATGTCACCCCTGCTCGTCCCTGGAAAGCTGATTTTAATAAAATGTGTGTGTGTGTGTAAATTCCAATCTGAATCCAGTCAGAAGATCCAGGTGTCACTTGAAGATAACTGGAAAGAGTAGCTTCTCCTTTACTTAGCCCTTTGTTCTCTTTGGGAGTCCAGTGGATGAAATGAGACCTACCAAATTTGGAGAGAGCAAATTGCTTTGCTCACTATACAAATTCAAACGTTTCTCTCACCCAGGAACACCCTTATAGACATACCCAGAATAATGTTTAACGAAATATCTGAACACTGTGTGGCCAAGTCAAGTGACACGTGAAATAGTAAAATGATCTATTAAGAAATATTCATACTCCATTATTCAGTTCCACTGGGTCTTGTTCTTTAAAAAAGATCAACAAAATCAGCAAACCTTCTGCAAGATGGACTAAGAAAAAAAAAGACTAAACGGACTAAAATCAGAAATAAAAGTGAGGACATTACTACTGATTCTACAGAATTAAAAGGGATACGAGAGGGTTATATGTTATTGTATGCTAATATGTTGGGTAACCTAAACAGACAAATTCCTAGAAACAAAAAACCTACTACAATTAAACCATGCAAAAAAGAAAAACAATCTGATTTAAAAATGTGCAAAGGACTTGAATAGGTATTTTTCCAAAGAGGATGGCAAAATGGTCAATAAGCACACAATAAGATGCTCAGCATTGTAGCAGTAAAACCAAAACCAATAAAACTGAAACCAAAACATCACATCCATTAGGCTATCTACTATTAAAAAGCAAAACAAAACAAAAACTATAAAATAACAAGTGTTGGTGAAGATATGGGGAAATTGAAACCTGTGTACATTATTGTTGGTAATATAAAATGGCACAGGATGCTATGGAATATAGTAGGAAAGTTAAAAACTTTAAAATAGAATTACCTGGCCAGAGGTATCATGGTGGTTAATGTGGCTGGTTTGAATCCCAGATCCAATGGCATGGAAGCCATACAGAGCACGTGTATGTGTTTGTGCCCCAAATCTTTTTTCTTTTCTTTTCTTTTCTTTTTCTTTTTTTGGAGAGGTTTTTGCTACAGGGCATGAGCGCTTGCCAGAAAGACAGACAGAGACAGAGAGACTGAAAGCAAGAAATCACCCCCCAGGGGGGATGGCCACGCCGCAATCCCTTCTCCTCCATTCTCCTCTCGGGATCTTGGGCATGTATTCATGCACACGTGCCCGGCGTGAGTTTAAGCCTCCGGGTCCGGGATTCGAACCGTGGTCGACTACATGGGAGTCCAGCGACATAGCCATTACACTAACTACTGGTCCCTGTGCCCAAAATCTTGAGAGGAGAATGGAAGACAAGGGATTGTAGTGTGGCTAATCTACCGAGGATGGGAGGAGGGGTGGTGGTGGTGATTTCTGACTTTCTCTGTCTCTCTCCAGTGAGTACATGCACTCTGTAGCAAAGTAAAAATTAAAAGAGAACTACCATATGATCCAACAATTATACTCCTGTGCATATACCCCAATTAATTGAAAATGGGGCCTTAAAGTGACATTTATTGACCCATGTTCATAGCCAGCATTGTTCACAGTAGCTAAAACATGGAAGTAACCCAAGTGTCCAC
>NW_006159439.1:1623118-1629376 GCF_000334495.1 Tupaia belangeri chinensis | reverse complement strand
GTTTTGAATCCCAGATCCAATGGCATGGAAGCCATACAGAGCACGTGTATGTGTTTGTGCCCCAAATCTTTTTTCTTTTCTTTTCTTTTCTTTTTCTTTTTTTGGAGAGGTTTTTGCTACAGGGCATGAGCGCTTGCCAGAAAGACAGACAGAGACAGAGAGACTGAAAGCAAGAAATCACCCCCCAGGGGGGATGGCCACGCCGCAATCCCTTCTCCTCCATTCTCCTCTCGGGATCTTGGGCATGTATTCATGCACACGTGCCCGGCGTGAGTTTAAGCCTCCGGGTCCGGGATTCGAACCGTGGTCGACTACATGGGAGTCCAGCGACATAGCCATTACACTAACTACTGGTCCCTGTGCCCAAAATCTTGAGAGGAGAATGGAAGACAAGGGATTGTAGTGTGGCTAATCTACCGAGGATGGGAGGAGGGGTGGTGGTGGTGATTTCTGACTTTCTCTGTCTCTCTCCAGTGAGTACATGCACTCTGTAGCAAAGTAAAAATTAAAAGAGAACTACCATATGATCCAACAATTATACTCCTGTGCATATACCCCAATTAATTGAAAATGGGGCCTTAAAGTGACATTTATTGACCCATGTTCATAGCCAGCATTGTTCACAGTAGCTAAAACATGGAAGTAACCCAAGTGTCCACCAGTGGATTAACAGAGAAGTAAAATGTAGCACATACATACAATGGATTGTTATTTGGCCTTAAAAAAGAAAGAAATACTGACATGTACCATCACTTAGATCCATCTTGAGGAGATGATGCTAAATGAAATAAGCCAGTCACAAAATGACATATTCCATTTGTATTAAGTACCTGGAGTATCAGAATCATAGAGACACACAGAGAAATGGTGGCTTCCCTGGGCTGTGGGAAGATATAGAACAGGAGTCCTAGTTTAATGAGTACAGAGTTTCAGTTTTGCAAAATAAAGAGTTCTGGAGATGCACGGTGATGATGGTTTCCACAGCATTGTGAAAGCCCTTACTGATACTACTGAACCATACAATACAATGGCTGAGACTTCACATTTTAAGTTGTGTGTATTTTTCCACCAAAAAGTTTGAACAAAAAAAAAAATTTCCTACAGAATGATTATCGTGTTAATAAAGAAGATAGGAAATTTTCATGAGATCTTAAATGCTCACGTATATTAAATCTTTACAAAGAAATATCCGGTAGTGTGATATCTAATAAGGGCCTTGAGGGGAAATTGCTTATTAGTGACTTAAAGGGAAGCAGGACATCTATTGAATTACTAATGTTACATCCTCTTGCACCTGGATTTTCCTGGGAGGTCACCCTTCCAAACATTAGCCAGATTTGACCCTGCTGAGCTTAAGAGCTCTGATGAACTCATAGCTCAAGGAGGTGCAGTTTTAAAGGCTGCATTGCAGTAAGAGTATATCTGTCACAGATGAAAATGCAGGGGCATATTTATGTCTTCGTGTAATCCATTCATTGTTTTTTATGAACCTAAAGTTCTCCAGGGAGTGACACAAATTCACATAATGTTCCTATGTGTTACAATTTGTATTTTGATCTCTGGTTTAGTTGACAGGCATTTTTTAATAATAACCAGAATACTCCCTAGTGAATGCACATGTATAGACATTAGAAAAAATAAAAATCAGTTTAGTGATTCAAGTTATAATCAGTATTTGCTTATTCTGAACTGTTTTTATTTCATCTGTTCCCATTTTTAGTTGAAAAATAAAGTATGAGTGAATTTGTATCAGCTCCATCATTCTAGTGAGATGTTTCTGCATGTCACTGGTGGGATGGCACTTTGGTTATTTTTAGGTAGTTCTCCACAGTACGGTCAGGGCAAACATTTCTGAAAATGATTAAAAGCACATACTATTTGCAGGTACTGATGTTGTAAGAATGATTAAGTTGGGGCCAGCAGTTAGCATAATGGCTATGTCGCTGGACTCCCATGTAGTCGACCGCGGTTCGTGTCCTGGACCCAGTGGCAAAAAAAAACTCATGTCGGGTGCATGTGCATGCGTGCCCAAGATCCCGAGAGGAGAACGGAGGAGAAGGGATTGCGGCATGGCCATTCCCCCTGGGGGTGATTTTTCGCTTTCTGTCTCTGTCTCTCTCTGTCTGTCTGGTGAGCGCATGCACCCTATAGCAAAAAAAAAAAAAAAAAAAGGATAATATATGAGACTAGAATAACTCACTACCTTATTCTAGCACCAACAACTAGACAACATAATGAAATCAGACTAATCATAGTGTCTATAAACCAATACATGATTCCATACCTTAGAGCAATTACTTCTGAAAGACATGAGAACATTGTTGTTTTTTTAAAAAATACTCCCATATTCTAAAAATATTGTGATACAAATATCTCTGTTAACTCCCATCAAACATATGGACCTAGCAAAATTACTTTAGCAGCTTGTGCTTGTCCTGAGTTGCATAGATGACTAGAACTCACTTTGTAGTTCCCAGGATGGAAAGTGATCTGAAGACCGCATTTCACATAATGGTGTCAGATGTCATGGCTCTGACCTGCTTCTGCTAGGACTCCTGGAGCCCTGTAAGTTCTGCTGCAGGGGTTCTTCAATTGCCTAGTCATTGCCGCTGACTGACTTTGGATTCTGTGCCCTGGGAGTCTCTGTGCTCTGCTGCATTCATAGGTTTCTCCTTAAGGCCTGAAATTTTAACTGTCATTTTCCAGTATTGAGACATTCAGAGGAAGATCCTGCAGTAAATATTTGGAGACTGATTTTTTCACTTTACCACTTCTCTCTTTCTGTGGACTTAGGACTCACCATTTGGAGGGCTTGAGAGGCATTGTGAATAGTTGTGGGGATGAGAGAAGTTGAGTCAGATTCACATGCAGTCTCATCTATTTTTTTTTTAAATGAGAGATTCTTACTGTAGAGTGTGTGCATGTGCCAGAGAGACAGAGAGAGATGGAGAGATGGAAAGCGAGAAATCACACCCCAGAGGGGATGGCCACACTACAATACCTTCTTCTCCACTATCCTCTCAGGATTTTTAGCACACATGCCTGGTGTGAGCCTTTTTTTTTTTTTTTTTTTGAGAGGTTTTTGCTATAGGGTGCATGCACTCGCTAGACAGAGAGAGACAGAGAGATAAAAAGTGAGTGAGAAATCACCTCCCAGGGGGGATGGCGCCATGCCACAATCCCTTCTTCTCCATTCTCCTCTCGGGATCTTGGGCACACACGCACAAACACCTGGCATGAGTTTTAAGCCACTGGGTCTGGGACGCGAACCGTGGTTGACTACTTGGGAGTCCAGCGACATAGCCATTACGCTAACTGCTGGTCCCCCCGGTGTGAGATTTAAGCCACCAAGTCTGGGACTTGAACCGTGTAGAGTACTGGAAGTCCAGCAACGTAACCGTTATGCCAGTCCCAACACAGTTACCTTGTAGGCCTTTCCATTATTGAATAAGTATGCATTTCAGACTAATTATGAATTTTCTGCCACGTATTTTATTTCTCTGCAATATTTTATTTCTCCAAAATTTAGCAGGAATCATATTTTAACTTTGCTCTATTAAGTGGTACTTTAGCACAATGCCTATTGCCAGTCATTTCTTTGTGGTAAGAAAAACTGACATTTTTGTTTGTTTGGTTGTTTTTAAATTATAAAATGATGACTGGTTTCCTGTGCTACCTCTTTAGTTTTTTTTTTGTTTCTTTTTCTTCTTTCTCTCTTCTCTTTTTCTTTCTTCATTCTTTCTTCTTTCTTTCTTCTGTTCCTTTCTTCCCCTCTCTCTCTTTCACCCTTTCTTCTTTCTTTCTTTTTCTTGCCTCTCTCTTCATTTTTCTCTATCTCTGACTCTTTCTTACATCTTTTTACCCCTAAATGCCATCTTATTTCTGGTGCTTACAGAGTTCCATACTTAAAGGTTCTATCTCCTTTGATCCCCATCTTCATAAAGTGAACTTAAGTGCATGATTGTAAGTACTACCTATAAGCAATTTTTATCAAATCTCTAACTAAAGCCTGCTTGTTTACCCAAATCTAGACCTTTATATCAAACATCTTGTTGGATATCTCTATCTATAGTTCCATGAGCATTTACACTAAGTGTGGTTAAAGCTGAACTTGCAATATTTGTGTCAACGTAATTCTTCCTCCTGTCTTTATGATCAGACCTACTGCCTCTCTTCCTAATCATCTAAACTAGGGAACAGAGAAAGCATTCTGCTCTGCCTGCTCTTTTGCTTCCTATAACCAATCATTTACTGAATTCATGTATTACAGGTCTCATTTAAATTTATTCATTCCTTTGATTTTTCCTACATATTTCAAATTGTTAATGAATGTCCTTAATATGATGTAGTATTTTAGTAGATTGAGATACTAGAACACAACCAAGAAGGTTCTCAAGGGGTTTACAATTTTTCCCCAAAGATAGATAAGAGATAAATAAACATATTAAACATGTAATTTCAAGGGAAGCTTATTTCTGGAGACATTTCTGAAAAGTAAATCTCTGAACAAATTATTTCGTATATGTGTGTGTGTGTATGTATAAAATTCACAAGTCTAGGGAACCAGCAGTTAGCGTAATGGCTATGTCGCTGGACTCCCACGTAGTCGACCGCGGTTCATGTCCCGGACCTGGTGGCTTAAAACTCACGCCGGGCGCGTGTGTGTGCGTGCCCAAGATCCTGGGAGGAGAATGGAGGAGAAGGGATTGCGGCGTGACCATCCCCCCTGGGGGGTGATTTCTTGCTTTCTGTCTCTATGTCTCTCTCCGTCTGTCTGGCGAGCGCACGTGCCCTGTAGTGAAAAAAAAAAAAATCACAAGTCTATGAGCAAAATGTGTAACAAGCCAAAGGAATTGTAAGTTGGAACTAGGTTGACATGTCAAAGAAGAATAGTTATCTAACATCAGACTGTGGATTGTTTTGGAGAGGCAGACTGAAGCCAGATTACCTAAGATTAAATGGGTACTTCAGAGTTTTAGATGATATGTGGATAGAAAATGGAAATAAACTGACTCTTCTCTAAGATATTTTAACTTTAATAATATGGTAGTAAATTTTAACTGTGGGCTCTTGGGGAGGAAGCAAAATATGTGTTAATACCTGTAGAGACAATATGCCCTGCATAGCCAAATGTAAGCTACCAATGTGACATTACTAAACACAGGATTGGGAAGAGATGTGCCCACTACAATTAAAGAGTAAGTGTAGACTATCTCCTGGTTTTTCCTCTACTCCTTTGGGTGTTGACTTCCTCTTATACTTCTTCTCTATAACATGCCACTAAATGCTATAATTTGACATTGCTGTTCTTTATTCTCTTCATCTAACCCTCTGCTCTGCAACATGGCCACAGACTATATTTAGTTCTTGATCACTTGAAATGTGGCTATTACAACTGAGGAAGTAACTATTTAATATTACTTAATTTGAACGTTGTGGCGAGCACTGCATACGGAAGCCATCTCGAGCTATCTGCCATCTTGAAACCATTAGGCTTCACTTCCTCACTGAGCAAATCGTTTCTCAGAAATCATGTGACCAACCGTTCTCCCCGGAAGTGATTGAGTTTCTAGGCAACGGGAGAGATCCACCCACAGCATGATTGGTTCATGCTGTTCTATCTCATTTGCATTTCGGGCAACCAATTGGTTCCCACCAGCTGTATATAACTCGCCATTTTTCTTGAATAAACGAGAAGTAGACGGAAGAAGACGACTTGACCAGCACCTCGTAGTGTGTGTGCGTGTGTTTGTCCCATCTCTCACTCCCTCCCCCAAGGAACCTGTTCCACGGTCCCGCAGGCCGGGACATTTGGCACCTGAACACGGACTTGGGTACGAGGGATCCAGTGAAGAGCTCCCGAGAAAGCTCCAGTGCAGAGCAACCCAGAAAAGCCGTGGCAGAAAATAGACAGGACGGCATAGAATCATCCAGCAGGGAATGGCAGAGATTCATTCCGAGAAAGGCCGGTGAAAAATATAGAGGGACGAAGAGAAGACGTCCTGGTAAGTATTTACTTATGTTTTATTTTAAGTACGGGTAATAATGGGACAAAAGCTTAGTCAGCATACAATATCCGTTCAGAGCTTAAAAGAACTTCTTGTCGTTATGGTCGCTAAGGGAGAGCAGATCATGCAAAATGATCAACCCCAGGAGGAGGCTAGAGCCACCTCAGATCTAACCGAGGATTCTGAAATTGAAAAATTACAGGGAGAGGATCTTATTTCCCTAGATAGTGAGGAAGAAGTTAAAAGCCCC
>NW_006159439.1:1617962-1620832 GCF_000334495.1 Tupaia belangeri chinensis | reverse complement strand
GAGCCTAAACTGTGCTCCTGCCTGAGGCGCTGAATCGGTTAGCCAAAGACGGGTAAGAGAGCCTGAGCCTGTAACAGCTGTACAGTCCTTCCACCTAAGACAGGAAACCCATCATAGCTATGGGATTCTCCAATGACGGGTAAGGATGGACATGTCGCTCTGAAAACGACTCCAACCTAAGACAGGCACGATTCCCCCAGGTGTTTCGCCTCTCTTTGAAAAAATAAAAAAGGGGGACCTGTGGCGAGCACTGCATACGGAAGCCACCTCGAGCTATCCGCCATCTTGAAACCATTAGGCTTCACTTCCTCACTGAGCAAATCGTTTCTCAGAAATCATGTGACCAACCGTTCTCCCCGGAAGTGATTGGGTTTCTAGGCAACGGGAGAGATCCACCCACAGCAATGATTGGTTCATGCTGTTCTATCTCATTTGCATTTCGGGCAGCCAATTGGTTCCCACCAGCTGTATATAACTCGCCATTTTTCTTGAATAAACGAGAAGTAGACGGAAGAAGACGACTTGACCAGCACCTCGTAGTGTGTGTGCGTGTGTTTGTCCCATCTCTCACTCCCTCCCCCAAGGAACCTGTTCCACGGTCCCGCAGGCCGGGACAGAACGTATTTAAATTACAGAAATTAAATTTGGCTCCATTATTGCAAACATTTTGCATACTTTTGAATCGAACTGGGTATGTGAATCTTTTCAGCTGTAGGTTTTATGAACTCTAGATGCAGATATAGGGCTGTCCATAGCATAGCAGATAAGCACTGTACAGAGGAAGTCAAATTCCATATGACTAACATGGGTTCAAGTCTTGGCTTTGGTGGCTTGAAAAACACACTGGGAGCATGCATGTATGACCAGGATTCCTGCAGGATAAAAAAAGGAGGGAAAAGTTTGCAGTGTGACCAGGCCCAATGGGAAGATGCTTTTGCATGTGTGCTCTCTCTCTCTCTCACTCTATTTCTCACAGAAATGTGCCCTCTGGCATAAAAATTAATAAATGCAGATGAAGTATTTCCAATGGAAACTTAGACTGTGAACTGAAATGTATGGTAAGTCTAAAAATTACACTTGATTTCTAATAACGGGTATATAGATAACAAAATACCAGAAAATCAAATTTTTAAATTGATAGCATGATGAAATGATAATATTTGGGCTATGTTAGCATAGATAAAAATCTGTTCTTGATATTTCAGTAGTTTCTTTTTACTTCTTTTGATTGTGGCTACTGAAAAATAAAACATTTATGGGTTGCATTATATTTCTATTATAGAGTGCTAATATTGCTGCTCAATGTATATATAGTCCATAGACTAACACCATTACCATTTCTGAGACCTTTTAAAAAATAGAGAATCTCTTGAGGTCGGCAGATAGCATAGTGATTATATCGCTGGACTCCCACATGGCTGACTGCTGTTTAAGTCCCAGATCTGGTGGCTTGAAAATCATGCCAGGCATGTGTATAATGTGCCTAAGATCCAGGGAGGAGAATGTAGGAGAAGGGATTGCAGCATGGCCATCTGCCCTTGGGGCGTGATTTCCTCACTTTCCCTCTCACTCTCTCTGACTCTCTCCTTAGCAAGTTTTGTGATAAGGCCAAAACCTCTTTTTTAAAAAATGGGGCATCTCAAACTGTGCTGAAGATCTATTAAATAAAAGATTGAGTTTTGACAAGTCTCCCAAAGTGATGTGTATACATATGAATTCTAAAGAAGTATGAATCTTACTACTGTGTGATATTAGCATTTGCAATCTATTTCTTTTTGCTATTGTCTAAAACTGTGTTCATCTCTATTGAAAATCCTTAAATGACACAAGTTATTATTCACTTAAAATGAAAATGCCTTACTTAACAAGACACAAAATTGATGTAGGTGGCCCACCTTTACATATTTTTATTGTACTTACTATATATGCTTATAATCACCCATTGACCAGCATTTCTTCAAATATAGTGTGATATCAAACATAATGCTCTAGTCATGTTGCTTTTATTTACTCCATTTTTCTTTACATATTAGTTATATTGCTGCATTCGCCATTTCTATGAACTATCTAAAAGTAATATTTGAGAGAGTTATAATTAAACAGCAATAAATATAATCAAATTAGAATGTACCTTGTCTGGGACAAAATTTCCTCATTTACAAAATGAGGGAGTTGACTAGGTCAGAGATCAGCCTGCCACCTCTTCCTTAATATAACTTTGGTAGCTTGATTAAGTAAAAAGTCTTTTTATTACCTCAGCAGAAATTCCATTTCTCTAAGAGCAGAAAAAGAAAAGAGGAAGGAATTGAAGAGGAAAACAGTTCTGTTCTGTGACACATGCATATAAAGAACAGGTGAGGCACAAAAAAGTACATGCATCAGAAATATTGTGCTCCAAATTCACGTCATGTGATTATCAAACACAGAGGACAGTCTTGTTGACAATGCAAACCAATTTCTAGTTCTGCTACTTACATTTGGGGTTATGCTTTCAATCACTGGGGTCCAATTTCCTCATCTCTACAATTGAAACGTTAACAGCTAGAAGAAAGGAATGAAATAAATATATGACATAAACTCTCCACAAAGCAAGCTATGTCACGCTGAGGAAGCAGGACTCTGTCTGGAAACATGTTTAGAAATTCATCATCTACTGTTAAATGTATATTAACCTGTTTGTAATCCTGAAACTTTCTATTTTATGTCTGAATACTGTGAGTACTATTCCCACAGACGATTAACTTGATTAAGGCACATTTTTAGATTTAATGTATGTGTCATATGCTATTTATCATTTTAAAAAGACTGTTTCTAACACATTTCTGTTTATTTCCTTAAATCAGCATGCAGTCATTTCCCCCCCCCCCCAT
>NW_006159439.1:1594944-1617099 GCF_000334495.1 Tupaia belangeri chinensis | reverse complement strand
TTTTTTTTTTCCTTAAAACAGCATGCAGTCCTTTCCCCCCCCCCCAATTATATCAGGGCCCTACTATGCGTGTAACACTGTGCGAGGCATCAGCATAACCTGAGCGTGTTTATGGTATCCACCTGCAAGGAAATCGATTTTTTACAGACTAGATCTGGTCTTCTGAAAGACAAACATCTCTGGCTCCATTTTAATACAGCTTTAACTAGCATGACCTAAGAGCTAGAACTTTATGTTAGCCATCTCTTGCAAATGTCTTTTTAGGAAGTTTTCCGACTCAAATTTTATGCTTGATTTTAAGTCATTTGGTTTTACTTTGAATTAATTAAAGCTGAGTCGTCATTTAAATTACATTTATAAAGGTGTTGAGTTTCATGAATGACTCTTTAAAGTTGCTTATAAATCTAATGCACTATATACATATTGATGGGTTTGATAAACTGTGTTACATTTGGGGGCTTTATGCACAATTAATGGTTTTAAAGTTTATGTTATGATTATAAATGCATGAAATAATTTTATAAGTCAGTAATGGAAAGATATTTTTGAGATATCAGTCTATGTTTTTTCCTCTAGTATGCCTTTTTGGTCTCTCAAGCAGCTAATTGTTTTGGCTCCTCGCCTGCAGGGAAGGATATGAGAAGACACTCTAAATGTGTTTCTAAAAGCTTAAGCCCTTTGTTCTATACGTAAAACCAAGTGCATCTAGGGACAAGGCAGCTCCAATGAAGAATAATACACTGACCAGGTGTACACTAAGCAGAAGTGAAGTGAAACATCGCTAAAGAATGGCAACTACACTGTCCTTTGTTCACAGGAATGCAAACAACTGTCACAAAATAGAGAACATGAGTTTCTGTTTCTTCTTGGGTGACTCACACTATCTCAGTATAATTTTTTTTGAGATAGGAAGAGAGGTTTCCTGAATTTCAAGTTTTAAAATTTTTAGGAGCACATGGGAATCCAAATTTTAAATACTAGCAACTAAGTTAAACATTGTATTTTGGTAAAAGTATGTAATAAAGCCCTTTATGGGTCACATTCTGAAAATATTTGGGGTTAATATTTTTTTCCATTGGTTGTCAACTTGCCAAGCTAATAACCGTTTTGGTCTTAGGAAAACAAAGATTAGGGGAGAAATATTAACTTTGAAAAATATTTTAAAAAAAGGAGTCAGCTGGTGATGTGGTGGTTAAGGTGCTTGATTCCCACATGACTGACTGTGGTTCAAGTCCCAGACCTGGTGGCTTGCTTTCTCACTTTCCAACTCTCTCTCTCTGTGACTCTCTCTGATGAGCACATGAATCTTGTAGCACATCTTTAAAAAATTGATAATAATAAGTATATAAGGTTTATATAAAGTGAATCAGATAAGAAACAGTAAAACAAAGTCCGTGTGTCCCCTAAAACAGGGAATGTGCACTGAGAAGATGGATACTCGAATAAAATGACGGATTTGTGATTTACTATTATTATTTTTAGACAGTGTGTGTGTGTGTGTGTGCGTATGTGTGTGTGTGTGTGATCCTATTGCCTCGGCTTCCCAGCTGGGACCAGTTTTGCATCACCATGCTTGGCTCTTTTATTGGACAGAATATCACTATGTTCCTCAGGCCAGCTTCAAACTCGACATAAGACTCCCTCAGCCTCCTAGGTCTCTAGGAGTTCAGGTGCATGTCCCAACGCCCAGCCTTCGGGTTGTACTGGACCCATGTGGCTCCAATTTATGGAACTCAGAATCTCAGGGTGTGTACCACTGAAATGGGGTCTGGCTTTTTGCATCTGAAGTGCAACAACAGATAATCTTTCACAGACGTCTTCACCATCTGGCATGTTGTAAAATACTGCATGCTGCAACCTCCGCTTTGGCACAGGGGAGAATGTAGGGGACAATGGAAGAAAAGATATTTTGGTGGAGAGCCGTGTGGAGGGTCATCTGAGAAAGATGGGCTCTTGCTTCATAAGTCTGAGCTTCGTGTAATCCTCTTCTCAGCCTCCATTGCCCCCTTGTCCACCCACATCCACCAGATACTTTCCTGAGAGGACTCAAGTAAACGTTTCCTTGAAGTTTAAGCAGGATTAGGGCTTCAAGTAGGTAGAGTGAGTTACAATAAAATGAAATGATCAGTATGTTATATATCCGGATTTAAACATGCTGTATCTGAAGTGACTATTGCTTGTTGCTTTTATACACAATGATTCTTGTCTGGTTCTCTTCTTATACTGACAACTACTCAGGTTAATTTGTATATTTTACATATACTTAAGTACATTCCTGATAAATTCAAAGGGATATACACTGAGATAAAGAAAAACCAATAGGAGATATTATAATAAAACCCTACAAGTGAAAATTTTGAAGTAAAAGCTTTTATATAGGATTTGAAAGAAAAAAGTTTGACAGAGAAATAACATAAGGAAGACTCCTATTGGAAAACTACATGCTAAATTATAAACAGGACCTGGGAGTTCGGAAAATAAAAAGACAAAATTCAACATAACCTGAAACAAAAACAAATAAGAAAAAGAAAAATGCAGGTGGCTGACAACTCTTCTGTCTGTCTTCTTGATGGTGGTCTGAACAATACTAAATTTCTCATATCTTATTTTCATTATATATAGGTTTTACTAATTATTTTATAATCTGCCCAAACTCTCTGGTATTGGTTGCAAAAACATCTTTGTTTTTCAATAGGATTTAGTTTGTATAATCTTAATAAATAAAAATCAGTTAGGCAAATATTTACTAACACAATTCATGAGCTTATTATTTCACTATATTTATTGAAATTATAGATGACAATAGATGGGCTTACTTACAAGAAATGTAATTTTAGCTTTCAGTTATAATTAATACATATGTGTCCTCTACTGAGAAATAACAAATATTACAGGAAAATGATGTATGTTACATGAATTCTGTGAAACTCAAGAAAGATGAGCAATGGCTTGACTAGTCAAATTTATCATGACACAGGAGGTGAACAAATCATGTAATTTTTCTTTTCCCTTGGCCAATTTCCTCAGCATAATTTATTGTAATTCATTCACTTTACATTGGTTGATGTCATTTCATTCTTACGTATTACTTCTATGTATACACGATCTAGTCAAGGAAAAGCTCTTCTCTTTCATCGATCGTTCCTTATTTATACAAATTCCATGCCATTTTAATAATTACTGCTCTAATATTTGTTTTAGTATCTGCTTCTGTCTTTCACAATTCTTAAATATTAGCTTAGGTCTTCTAAATATTAATTTTAGGTCCCTTACATGTTACATAAAAAAAATAGCTAATAAAAGCATGTTTTCTTTAGACTGTGCTGCATAGTAAGGACCTAAAGCATAACTGCTATCATATTTTATCAGCAGCAACAACCAAACATTGGATGGAATGGATATAAAATGTAAAAGTGTAAAATTTATACCCATCTGTAGGAAATGTGGAAATTAATGAGTTTTGTGTGTGTGTGTATATGTATGTGTGGTCAACTAAGTGCTATTTAATAGTCAGTGGTTCCAGGGTACTAAATTTTAGCGAACCCATACAGTTACTAACATTTTGCTTGCTGCTAAGAAATTACTTTAATGATACAGGAGTATTAATTTAGAGTCATCCAGTTTACTCCATTCCGACTACAGGAAAATTACCCAAATGGAATATGAGACAGAGTAGAAAGCTGCCGCTTTACATAGGGGCGATGTCCAATTGAAAGATTGGACTGCCTTTATTGTTAAAGAGGAGCTTGTGGCATGTTTGACAATAAAACTTGTCAAGAGGTAAGAAGTTTGACCTCTTTTGTAGCAAAGTAAATGTCTACACTCTGCCTCTATGTGTAGGTCCAGGGTATCTAAATTAATTTCAGGTGGATGGCTCTGAGATTAGACTGATGACAGAGTTTCTAAAAAGTAGAAATACTGTGTGTGTGTTTTTTTTTTTTTTAATTTTTCTGGTGGAATGTAATGTCCAGAAAATGGGCTCACCATTTTTACACCCAAAGCAATTGTTCTTTATAACCAAACATCTGGCAAACCCTAAAAACTAGAGCAATGTTAGGTTTCACATAACCAAGGTGAGTAGAAGCTTCTCTGTGAGATAACTTAACTGATTAATAAATTCAACCAAAATGGTTGAATTGTTAGATATATCCTCTAATATCTGTAGGTAAACTTCAGAGTTTTCATAAAGAAAAGTGATAATTATATTAGGCAGTAAAATTCCACTAATTTATTTGCAAAGTCGATTTAATTCTTAGCTTGTTTGGCCACTTCAAGCAATGATCCTTCACCCTCATTAATGAACTTTAGATACCTGTCTTTTTATTGCAGCTATCACTAAAGTTGCTTAGCTTAGTATTACAATTGTGCAATGCAATACTCTTCATGACAAAATTATTATTGCATTTAAGACACATAAATTTATACCTTCATAAATGTATGCTAAATATTAAGTTTAAATCCATAACAATTTTTAATTTAAAGTAAAAAGAAGTTGAGAATTTGGAAAAAGCAAGCATTTATAAAATTTATTCAAGAAAAGGAGATTACAATTTTGACTGTTAGAGCAGTTATCATTAAAAATAATAAAGGCAAATATTACCTTTTGGAATTCCTTTATTATTTCTAAGAAAGAAAAAATATTGTAAACTTAAACTAGGGTGGGAGATTTGTAACATGGACTGATGTATTAGGAAAACAAAATTACATAGAACATATAAATAATTAAGGTAAAGTTATTAGGCTCTTTATTGTAGCATTTTTTTTTAATGTCCAGAGGGCATGTGTGCTTGCCAGAAAGAGAGAGAGAGAGAGAGAGAGAGAGAGAAAGAGAGAGAGAGAGAGGAAGGGAGGGAGAAAGCATTCTCCTATGGAGCATTACCCCCAGTGAGGAGACAGACATCCACAATCCCTTCTTCCCCATTTTTCTATTTTGTCAGGATTTTGGACACGCATGTGTGCACACACACACACACACACACAAACACACACACACGTGCATGTGCTCAGTGTTTGGACAGGATTCAAACTGTGGTCAGCCACATGGGATTTGGATCCCTTGACCACTAGGCTATGGGGTTGACTTAACTGTTGTAGGATTGAATATGTCAAAATCTGAGTATTTGATCAACTAGAAAATGATAGTATGTATTTTAAGTGTGGTTTAATTTGTGAAAAGGATAAACTCATTGTGTAGCTGATTTAGTCGGAATAATAGATTCGTAAACATTCAACTTTTGTTTTCTGAAAAATCTTATTTTAAGCTTATTCATTTATTTCTTACATGTGAGAAACAAAGAAAGAGAGAGAGGAGACAGAAAGACTGGCACCTTTTTATTTAACTTTGTTTATTATCATTATTTTTAAATTTGACCAGAGAGAGAAAGGAAAAGTGAGAAAGAAAGCCACCAGGTCCAGGGCTCAAACTGAGGCCAGCTATGTGGGAGACCAGAGCCTTAACCACCACACCACCTGGGGGCCCTATGACTGGCACTTATAAGAGGGTCTTCATGGTTGCAATCCACCTCCAGTCTGAGTCACATGGGCATGTGTTTGCCGAGTATGATCAGGAAGAACCTGAGACATAAACCAAGAACCTTTTCCATGATGCAGTAGCTGTATCACTGCTTCACCACTGCTGACCCCTTTGCATCATCATTTCTTATGCTGATTATATACTAAATTTAGTCTTCTACTCATCATTTTTATGCTACATAATTTTAAGTAATGAACTACATGGCAATGGGTTATAACAAAGACATCACTATTAGATTATACCCTTTTCTACCATTTTATTAGTAATATATTCTATCCAAGCTCTAAACTGAATAATACAGAAATGGAAGATGATTCCATCACATAAAGCCTAGATAAAAATAGAAATGTCAAGGAGAGGTGAGGCCTTCCTTCAGAAGAGGATTCCTCATGGCTTCTGTGAACTAGTCATTTCAGGGGACAGGAGAATTGAAGATTTTCTACTGATAATTCAGCCTCCAGCAAACAAAGCTAGCATGGTAGGGAGCCCCTCTGGTCTTCTATCTCTGTCTCTGTGTCTCTATTTCTGTCTCTCTCTGCTTCTGTATTCTCATTTTTTGTAATTTTTCTTTTTATGATTTTTTTAAACATAAAGTTTTTCTCTTGCTCTCAGCTCCACATTTTGTTTTGTTAATAATCCCCTCTGGTCCTTCTGTCCAGGCAGGAGAGGTGAGGCCTTCCTTCAGAAGAGGATTCCTCATGGCTCCTGTGAACTAGTCATTTCACGCAGCGGTTTTCTAATTTTTTTTTTTTTTTGCTTTTTTCATTGTTGTGTTTTTTAAAAAGATAAACAATAATTACATTTTTTTTTCGTTTTTTTTTTGTCTTTTGTTCTCTTTCTTTGTTGGGAGAATATATTCAAAGTGTTAAGAGAGAAGCTATTTCAGCCAAGAATACTGTACCTGTCAAGATTGTCTTTCATGTGGGAAGAAAAGACAAGAACATTCTCAGATAAACAAAACCTGAAAGAATTTACCAGCACCAGACCAGATCTCCAAGAAGCTCTCAAGGGTGTGCTATATCAGGAAAATTAAATACAGACACACGGAAAGAAGAGTTCAAAAACTAAGAAAGTGGCCAACTTAATCGTAGGGACAAGTCTGGAGTTGAATATTATATTCCAGAATTTAATAGAACAAAATGGAACCAGAAAAGAAGATAAAGTACATGAGACTGATAGGTTCATGCACCTACCATTTGAACAGAATCCTAACCTGTTTCCTGGCTTTAAGAAAAGTTCCTTAGCATTTCTATGATTTAAATTAAAGCTGGTTTTCTTAATAGTACCGTGTGAACTTAACCATTGAAAGTAGTTAGATTATTTAAGAAATTGTGTGACAATACAATGTGGGTGTAAAAGGAATAGAAGACAATTGTAGACACCAGAGATAGTGTGAGAAGAGGGTGGGAAAAGACAGAGGGTCAGAAAGAGGGGTAAAATATTCTAGGAACTATAAATGGAAAATTTTTTATAATAATATGCATGATTAAGTCACTATGCAGTATATTCTGGATGGAAAATCCACTTGGTGTGTTGTGATGATACTCAGGGAATGAGTGTAAATTACGTTACAAAAAAAAAGTTTCAGAAGAAAAAAAATGTGATTGAATGTATAAAAGAAAATAAAATGAATAAAGTTAAATAAAATTTAAAAAATAGAAATGTCATCTTTTCATTAACCAACACACTTCTAAGTCATTTAAATAGTGTACATAACAATCACAAAATATTTTGGGACCAGCAGTTAGCATAATGGCTATGTTGCTGAACTCCCATGTAGTAGACCAGGTATGAGTCCTGGACCCAGTGGCTTAAACTCACGCCGGGCGCGTGTGCATGCGTGCCCAAGATCCCGAGAGGAGAATGGAGGAGAAGAGATTTCAGCGTGGCCATCTCCCCAGGGGCTGATTTCTCGCTTCTGTCTCTCTGTTTCCTCTCTGTCTTTCTGGCGAGCACATACTCCCTACAGCAAAAACTTCTCAAATAAATAAATACATAAATAAATATTTTAAAACCTGTACTATGTTACATACAATGCACCTTCAATGTATGCCTTATGTGACTTATACCAATAATGAAACTAGGCTTGGAAAGATAAGTTTCTTAACAAAAGACAAAGAACTGGCAAATGGTAAGTCACAAATTAAGTCAAGTTTAATTATGATGACTAAAAGATAATAAAATTAGTAACTTTATGCTTTTAAAAAATATATAAAGTTTTATAACCAGAGTGATTCACAAAATGTTTTACCAAGGAAACATTCAATACCAACAATTGAAGTAGAACTACCCTACTTCAAGCTTATTTTTATTGATTGATTGAGTTAAAGACTTGGCATAGCTCGTGTTTGTACACTGGAGAGAGACAGAGAAAGTTAAAGAGAGAGAAGGTGAGAAACAACCCCGCTGGGGGAGGGAGATGGCCACACCACACTCCTTTTTCACAGGACCAGGATTTAAACTGCAGAATTGATTGGGTGGGATCTAGAGCCTTAACCACCACGTTACCTTCTGGCCCTCTTTTAAGTTTACCATATAACACACTGTAGAATTCATAGGTAGTACTATTGAGAACTTTTCAGATTATTTTGTTAAAAACACTGATTCTCAGTCAATTTTTCACACATTTTAACAGCTATATCTAATTTCACTCTTACCTTCTCAAAAGGCCTCAGAATCAGAAAAGCTGATGGAGTAACTCTGAGTTACAAAGAAAGCCCATGAATATAGGAAGGCTGGTGGTGCAAGTCCCAGAGTCAAATACTGGAGTTCTAGTTTTGATTTCCAAGGGCAGAAGAAGAAGGTGTTCCCATTTGGAGAGAGAAAGAGAGAAAGGGCAAGCCTTCCCTCTGACTTTTGTTCTATATGGAACCTCAGCTGACTGAATGATGCCTGCCTGCATTGGATGAGGGGGAATTCTTCCTTTTCCAGTCAATTGATTCAAATGCTGATTTCTCCTGGAAACACCTGTGCAAACACACTCCAAAATACAGTACTCCACCTTTATGTTTACTTTCACATTCTATGATTTTAGCTACTTAACATCATTCGTGGTCCAAAAATATAATGGAAAATTCCAGAAATAAAATTTTATAACTTTAAGTTTCATGCCACTGTAAGTAGCATGATGAAATCTTGCATCATTCTACTCTGTCCTGCACAGGACGCAAATCATCCCTTTAGCCAGAGTCTCCATACTGTATATACTATCCACCCTTTTGTCACTTAGTAGCCTTTTTGGTTATTAAAGAGAACACCCAGGGGCCAGTAGGTGGCATGGTGGTTAAGGTGCTGGACTTTCATGTTTCTGAAGCCAGTTCCAGTTTCAGACCTGGCGACTTGCTTTCTCATTTTCTCTCTCTCTCAAATTAAAAAATAATAATAACAAATAAAATTAAATAAAAACAGAAACATCATATATATAGTCCAGCATGATCTGCAGTTTAAGCATCCTTTGTCTGTCTTGGAACACATACTCAGTGCACAAGGAGGGATACTGCAGTGCTTTCTAGCTAACTGTGTATCACTTAACCCCATGAAATTGACAACTAAATCGACCATCAGAACTGCAACAGGTACGTGCATGTTTTAAACAGTACTTTATAGAAAAGAGGAAAATATATGATATTTATTTTTTAAATGACTAAATATATTAGTATTACCTTTTATGGGTGTGCCAATTAGGGAGCAAGGGAAGCAGGATATACAGGGCTTGAAAAGAGATAGAGACCCTATTGCTACTTAATTATGTAAGGCTGGTAAATCATCTGGTTCTTTGGCCAGAAAGCTCAATGAAACTTGATGAGTTTTCAGATTTTCTTTTGGAAAGTTAATAGAGACTTCCAAAATTTAGGATGAATTTACCTCGATGAATTAAAAAACATTCATCCCAAATATTTTGTAAAAGATTACAGGTAATATTTGGATTTAGAGGTTCAACTGATTTCTGCAATTGATTAACTTACCTGGCATGTGAATCTACACCCTCCATTAGAGAAGATTTCTGGACTTTTAAGATTAAAGTTTTGTAAACATTGATGAGAGACATCAATTCATAAACTTATAATCGATTGGTGGGAGGAGGAAAGAGGTCATTAAGTACTTTAAATCATATGTGGCATTATTTTTCCTCAGAGGCCTATAATGGGAAAGATGCACCGAAAGAAAGCTGAACAAGAAGAATGCTAGCTCAGAGACAGATACAACTAAACAAATATTATTATGGAAAAATGGCAATTAAGATTCTCTTAATTAGTCTGTCATTTTGTATTTATCATCATAACGTTTGTTTTACAATGCTTTATTAAATCTGGCTTTATGACAAAGCGTCTGTTGGCAATGCATCCTGCTGTGCAGCATATGGTGCTACACCGGATGAATATTAATGCACCAAGTATAAACGGTCTTCAGGGACAGTGCTGACGGCTGGGAAACTCCTGCAGATGACATTGCTTTTCAGAAAGTTTAACTTACATGTTCCTCATCGGATCAGTTTTTCCCCTCTCTCATTGTGGCCTACCTACTCGTTTCCATATGAAACCGCAAATGTACATTCAAAAGCTACATACCTTTGGCTATCATTATGTCTGCTTTCCCACGTACTCTTGCTCTGCTGTTTCTTCCCAACAGTTAACTTCTCCTGAGGATTTTCTGCATCTGTATGCTTTCTACTCAGGTGAGGCCGTTTAATTCTATTTCACTTAGACCAGATTTTTTTTTTTTAAGAGTTTTTTGTTATAGGGTTCATGCACGTTCCAGAGAAGTAGAGAGACAGATAGCAAGAAATAATCTCCTCTTGGGACTTTGGGCACGCACATACGCCCAGAATGTGTCTACACCAGGTTCAGGAATTGAACCACAATTGAGCACACAGAAGTCTAGCAATGTAACTATTACACCATCTGCTGGTCCCTGGACCAGATATTTTGCTCCTATAATTATGCTGTGTTCCTCATAGTTGAATGTTTCCAAACACAGTAACAGGTTATTATGAACTAAATGTTTCCACACTGCAAAGTCATTAAGTCAAAGTCCCAACTGAAACTTCTGGGAAATCATTATGTCATTAGAGTCAAGTCCTCATAAATGGTATTAGTGCCTTTATAAAAGAGACCCTATGGACCAGCTGGTGGTAGGTGGTTAAGGCAGCAGCTGGATCCCACAAAGCCTAACTCCAGTTCGAGTTCTAGAGCTGGTGGCTTGAAAAATACTCTGGGCATGTGTGGATGTGTGCCCGAAATCCCGAGAGGAGAGTGGAAGACAAGGGGTTGTGGTATAGCCATCTTTCTTGAAGAGTACCTTCTCACTTTCTCTCTCTCTGTGTGTCTTTCCAGTAAATGCACATGCCATATGACAAAATTTTTAAAAGTAAAAAAAAAAATAAATAAATAAAAAAGAGAAGGAAAGGAACCCTAGCGAGCTTTCTTACTCTTCTGTCACATGATAAAGAGAGTCCTCTGGAAACCAGGGAGCAGGTTCTCATCGACAGCAAATCTACTGATGCCTTGATTTTGGACTGTCAAACCTCTAAAGCTTGAGAAATAAATTTCTGTTGTTCATAAATCACCCGGTCTATCATGCTTTGTTATAGCAGACTAAAATGCCTAAGACAAGGTTCACTCTAAAAATATTACTTTGGGGCACAGCAAATGACGTAATGGTTATGTCGCTGAACTCCCACATAGTTGACTGCAGTTTGAGTCCCAGAACCTGCGGCTTAAAACTCACGCCAGAAGCATGTGTGTGTGTGTATTCAAGATCCTGAGAGGAGAATGGAGAAGGGATAGTGATGTGGCCATGCCCCCAGTGGGTGATTTCTCTATGTCTCTCTGCTTCTCTCTGTCTCTCTGGCAGTACACACTGCATTCAGGTAATGAAAAGTCACAGTGTATTCCATTAATAAGTATAACTATTATATGTCAATCAAAAGTAAAATTTTAAAAAGTGCAAGAAAATTTACACTGTATATATCTACTGATTATAACTCCTATGTCTCAACTGTCCATCAAGGCAATTTCCAATCTTTTAAAAAACATTCTAAAAAAGTTAATTTCTCCTATGGGTGAAAAATACAGTGAGAAAAGGAGAGAATAACACGACACCTCTAATAAGATCTTGAAACCATGACCCACCTTCTGCCCTAAGTCAGCGCCGAATCATGGGCAAGTGTGTGCCTGGCATACTCAGGAGGTCTCTGGACTTGGTCTGAGAATCTGTCCATGTGGGATTACCTTGCAAAACACTGCATTTTAACACTGTGACACAAATTACTGCCTCTGTAATACATTTTGAATGAACTGAGATTTCATAGTCAAAGATTAAAAAAGAGAGAAAAGGAAAAAAAATCAGAAACTATATTATGGAATGAATCGTAGTTGCCTTTTGGTATTATTATATCCACTCTTTCAGGTAGTCTTGTTCTGTTATTTCTTCCCAACAGCTAAATTCTCCTTCATTGACATTATTTCATAGCATGTCTTGGAAGTCAATCTGTTTCATTATAAACCTTGTTCAACATAAAGCAGCACAGCAAAATAACTCTTAAAAAACACTTTTCTGTGTATTTTTTTCTCTAACAATAGACAAAATTTTGAATAGAAAATTGACAAGAAGTCAATCTTAATTCATTTTATTTTTTAGAAGTGTAGTAAGAAGTTATCTATCATGGAATTATATGATAAGACTTGGGAGTTATTTCTACAAACACTGAAAAATATGTAGACTGCAAATAAATGATTGCAGGTGGGAAGGTATATGTCACCATCTGAATAAATCTCTTTGTGTAATATTGCATTAAAAAGTACTCTCCTGTAAATCATGCAAAAATAATTAGATGCAAACCTCACCTACAAATTAGTTTAAAAATAATGATGGTATCATTAAATAGCCTACAAGTATTCTGAAGATTAGTTCTCTTATTCTCAAGATAACCATCTACATTTCCTCATTCACTAGGGTGCATGTTAATTTATTTCAGATACATTGGAGGCAGGGAGGAAAAGAATGAATTATAAAACTTGACTTCGGTAAGCAGAACTGGGAGTCATCTCTCTACCAAATATAACAGAATAGATTTCATCTAATGATGAATAATGATGCTTTTAGTATTAGTTGGTCATTTACTTTTTATATGGTATCTTTTATGAGCTAATTTAATTTTAATGATCTTGTAACATTTTAAAAAATGCTTTAAAATGTATTTCAAAATGAAGATGCTTTTCTATGTGGTAGCCACTATAATATTGTCGAATAGTAATATTGAGATTTCACTTAACTATGCTTGAAGGGAAGTTTCTTACTGAGAGTGTACAGGAAGTTTGATGATAATTATATTTCCACCCAGTTGAAGAGGAAATTAGTATTTTTCAGGACAGATCATTTCTAAGTTACTATTTTCATGATATGTACTCTTTATCTACATATTCTATGAATTTGTATAAGGTATCTCATATCAGCAGGTAGTATACAACAGACAGGACCTCAAAGTCATGAAACAGATGGAGAGAAGCCATTCTTGAATTAATACATGAAGAAATACAGATATTAGACTAAGTATATGGAGAAATGTCTTTTTGTGGAATTTTTAATTTTTTGTTTATTTATTGTTATTATATTTTAATTTGCTACAGGACATGTGTAGTCACCAGAAAGAGACAGAGAGAAAGAGAGAAAGCAAGCTGCCAGGTCTGGGACTTGAATCATGGGTAGCTATGTGACAGTTCAATGCCTTCACCACCATACCACCTGCTGGCCTCAGGAAATGTCTTTTTACCAAATCAAGTTATGTATTGTGAAGTGCAGTATTGAGTTAATTATATTAAAGTGGTTGCCTATAGTGGAATGGATAAAACAAGAACAGCATCAGGATCAATAGAATTTAGATAATGCAAGGACAAAGACCATTCTTTTCACCATATGCATATGATGATTTCTTTTTCTTTTTATCTGGATTCCAAATACAAAGCATTAAAAATTATGTATTGAATAATATGCACAAAACATTTTTTTAAATTATATATTAAGAAACTTGTTCTTTTTAACTGTAAACATATCATTACCTCTCATTTATTTTTGATGTACTAAATGCAACATATGTTAACCTCATGTCAGCATATGAATTTGGTCATGGATTTTTAACTAAATTTACATTTCTGTTTTTCTGGATTTTGAAAATACGTAGGAAAGGACTTCTTTTATGTCATAAATAAATATTTGTTGAGGTAAATCACACCTGACAGTTGTGCTCTGAATTTGCCTGAATTGACAAAAGTAGAAAAACAAAACTCTTATGGAATAGAATTAACAAAGTATTGTTCTGTGTATTTTATTCATGATTAGTATCTTTAGTACTTGTTCTACTCAATCATGCAAAGCCCTTAGTTACTATCTCATAGTCTGGCAAGTATGGGAAATATAAAGCCAAGATACTTTTTTTTTTTTTTTTAAAGTCTACTTGTATAAAAGAAAGCATGAGGAGCGCAGAATCAAGGCTGAACTAAGAAAGACTTTGTGGGGACCAACAGACGGTGTAATAGTTACAACCTTGTACTCCCATCTAGTCGACTGCTGTTTGAGTTCCAGACCTTGCACTTAAAACTCACTCCAGGTTTATTTGTGTGTGTGCCAAAAATTCTGAAAGGAGAATGAAGGAGAAGGGATTATGGCATGACCATCACCTTTGGATGGTGACTTTTCAGTTTCTTTCTGTGTCTTCAGTGAGTACAACACATGCCCTATAGCAAAAATATCTCTCTAAACAACAACAACAACAAAACTTTGTTCAGCAGAGTAGGGGAAGGTGAAAGTATCAGGAGTATTAAGGATCATAAATCCTCTCACTTCTCTTTAGTAATTCAATAGCAAGCAAATAATGGTACATTGTTTGTTTAAATGTTGCATGGTAGACTTTCTTTTCTATTTGTGCATTAATTTGATGACAGTGTTCTATGTTTAGTAGTAGTAAATAATTTTTAAAAGTAGCACTGTGGGAAGTTGAATTTTGAAACTCTCTACAGATCATATTAAGTATTAGAATGCTTAACTGTTGGAAATTAAGGGATAAAAATGTAAGATATTAAGATAGCTGATAATTGTTAGCTATATAATAATAAAACTGAGTCCTACTAGGAGTCCTATATTTTCAGCCAATTGAACAGCCAGTAAAATACATTCAAAAATAATGCAAACCCTAATAAGTTGCATCCTCAACATAAAATATAAAATTCTTTGTTTATTCAACTTTTAGAACAGAGCACTTTGGAGTGAAGAGGGCCAATTCCCATGGATCTAAATTGTTCTATATTCTTTTCATTGGTATTTCATTCTTAAAGGAGAAATTAATAACATGAGAAGGTATATCCCCATATCCCTGAATATCAATATCCTGCTCTCTGAAAGTAGTCACTATTTTCCAGTTTGACTTCCCACTAGAAGTTCTCAAATATAAATAGGATGATGGGAGGACACTTATGTTATATTTTTCTTGGCTCTCCAAATAAGTTAATTATACACAGTTATACTTAACAATAAAATTTTCTTGGAATTCTTGTTTTAAATTGATGGAAACCCAGCTAGGACAAATTTAGACCAACATGGGAAGTACATTGGTTCTCCAAAATCAAACCATCAAAGGTCCTAAAAGTAGCTGATTTCAGGGACAACAATAAATAAAAACAAGAGGGACCACCAGATGGTTACATCACTGGATTTCTACATAGTGGATCATGGTTTGAGTACTGGACCCAGCGTCTTAAACTCATGCCAGGAATGTGTGCATGCGTACCCAAAATCCCAAGAGGAGAATCCAAGAGAAGAGATTGTGGCATGGTCCTCTCGCCCCAGGGGGTGATTTCTCACTTTCTGTCTCTCTGTCTCTCTATATATCTCTGGCAAGTGCATGTGTTCTATAGCAAAATAAAAAACTCTTAAAAAAAGAAAGAACGGGAATGTTTCCAAGCTCTTCCTTCACCTCCCATTATAGAGTTTAGTTTATCTTCAACACTGTGGATGTCATGACTACCAGTTGCTTCCCTTACCATATGTGATATTTTAGAATGTTTTAAAAAATTACAACTTCAAAATTTGTAGAGAATGTATTCAAATGCATTTCTTTAAGTATGTCATCCATCTTTTCTAATTAATGATGGCCAGAAGTGAGACATGTAAAATGCTAGATTTTAATCAAATAACAAGGTTGAAACAATGATGAGCTGCTTGGCAAGCAGGGACAGTAGTCCAAACTAATTCATGACAAATATGTATTTATGATTATATGTAATTTTGAATCTATTATAAAACTTCTCTCCCTTCATGTATTTACTTATGGTAATAATTTTCATGATTATAAAGAAATATAGATATTGGGGCCAGTAGGTGGTGTGGTGGTTAGGGAGCTGGATTCTCCCACGACAGGCCTCAGTTGAAGTCCTAGAAGCAGTGGCATAAAAATCATGGCAAGCGTGTGTGCCCAAATCTTGAGAGGGATTATGATGTGGCTATCTCTGGGGTTTGATTTCTTACTTTCCTTCTCTCTATCTTTCTCCAGTGAGCACTGATGCTCTTGGAGGGGGGAGGGGGAAGGATACTTTGTATAATTATTTACAATAATGTAAGAAAAATACTAAGTTGATGTAGCAGGTAGAAGGTCTATATCACAGAATACTTTCAAAACACCATTGGGCATTAAAAAAACAAAACAAACAAACAAAAAAACCCTGGGCATAATTGTTAATTTTCTACCTGAGAATAATTAACTTTTCACATAAATACAACTTGTACATATTGAATATTGCTATGTAGTGCTAGGCTACTACTTCAATACTTTTAGACATATTACATCACTTATTTTTACATGAACAATATGAAATAACATGGATCCTTTTGAAAGTGAAAAATTTAACCCCAAAGGAGTTTTATAGATTTATCAGAGTCATAGGGTTGGTACAGAGACAGGATTTTGAACACAAATGACCTAAATCACCCTACTATGAGGATATATAGTAGTGAGATTACAATATCCTTTGTGTGCCTCTAAAACTGAGGGGGAGAATGCTATTAAAATATCATTATTTTATTTTTTAAATGTTATAAAATGTGAATTGCTATTACATCAAGTGTAATAGACAAGAAAATAGTTGTTGAATAGGTAAAATTTCTTTGCTATATTGTGTTACAGAGTCATCATTGTACTAATATCTCATTTAAAATAGTTCAGGATTTTAAGAAAACTGGAGTAAGAAGGTCACAAATCAAAACTTTCACATTATCTTAATTAAATCTCTGTGGTTAATTTTTTTAAAAGCATAATAGCAATAAATTAGGTAGCTAAAGCTATGTCTGTTTATTTAAAAATATAGTTAATTACAAATACTTTGCTCTCTCTGCTCTTATGAGATTGATTATACGGTATTCTGAACTCTTTTTAAAGTCATCAATTTATTCTGCTAGGTAAGTTTCTCTTTTCCCTCCATCAAAACTTTATTGTTTCTACTTCAAAAATTATTGAGTTATATGAACCTCAAATTTATATCTTGCATCTTAGCAATCATCGTACATAACCAACTACTAACTGAAGATCTTTTATTAAAAATTAATTACCTTTTCAGGACCAGCAGTTGGCGTAGTGGCTATGTCACTGGATTCCCACGTAGTCGACCGCAGTTTGAGTCCCGGACCCAGTGGCTTAAACTCACGCCGGGCGCGTGTGTGTGCATGCCCAGGATCCCGAGAGGAGAATGGAGGAGAAGGGATTGCGGCATGGCTATCCCCCCAGGGGGTGATTTCTCACTTTTTATCTCTCTGTCTCTCTCTGTCTGTCTGGTGAGCACACGCACCCTATAGCAAAAACCTCTCCAAAAAGAAAAGAAAGAAAAGAAAAGAAAAAAAAAATTAATTACCTTTTCTAAAAAGTTATGGATTCTTGTGTGTATAGTGAAATGGGTTTTAGGGAAGAGATGGTTGTAATAAGAGGGCTATTGAAATTACATTTAAGCTCTGTCTTCCAAAATAAAAAGTTTTTTTTTTTTTTCTGTTATTTCCCCTACTAAACACACTATGGTATTTTATAATGATTCACTATGTGAATTGCTAAGTAGGCACTTAGCATATTCAGCCAGTCATTGAACAAATATTTATTAAGTGTTTATGTGCCATGCACAATTTAAATGATGAGAAATGGCAGTGAACATGACAGGTGAGGAATTTGTATTTTAGAGCAGAGATATACAAACAGTTAAATGAGTATCTTGGTAAATGAAAAATGAACTAATAAGAAAGAACTGCAAACTATTAAAATAAGAGCAACTGGGAGGCTGATTTGCATCCTTAGGGAAAGCCTTAAGAATATGACTATTAGACTAAGCTCTAAATGATGAGAAGAAGCCAATTATCAGAGGATCACAGGAAAGCAAAAACGAAAAAAAAGGAGCTGCTAAAACATATTTCCTTACGCAGAGTGACATACTTATCATGTGTAAATGAAATCCCACGTAGTCGACCGCAGTTTGAGTCCCGGACCCAGTGGCTTAAACTCACGCCGGGCGCGTGTGTGTGCATGCCCAGGATCCCGAGAGGAGAATGGAGGAGAAGGGATTGCGGCATGGCTATCCCCCCAGGGGGTGATTTCTCACTTTTTATCTCTCTGTCTCTCTCTGTCTGTCTGGTGAGCACACGCACCCTATAGCAAAAACCTCTCCAAAAAGAAAAGAAAGAAAAGAAAAGAAAAAAAAAATTAATTACCTTTTCTAAAAAGTTATGGATTCTTGTGTGTATAGTGAAATGGGTTTTAGGGAAGAGATGGTTGTAATAAGAGGGCTATTGAAATTACATTTAAGCTCTGTCTTCCAAAATAAAAAGTTTTTTTTTTTTTTCTGTTATTTCCCCTACTAAACACACTATGGTATTTTATAATGATTCACTATGTGAATTGCTAAGTAGGCACTTAGCATATTCAGCCAGTCATTGAACAAATATTTATTAAGTGTTTATGTGCCATGCACAATTTAAATGATGAGAAATGGCAGTGAACATGACAGGTGAGGAATTTGTATTTTAGAGCAGAGATATACAAACAGTTAAATGAGTATCTTGGTAAATGAAAAATGAACTAATAAGAAAGAACTGCAAACTATTAAAATAAGAGCAACTGGGAGGCTGATTTGCATCCTTAGGGAAAGCCTTAAGAATATGACTATTAGACTAAGCTCTAAATGATGAGAAGAAGCCAATTATCAGAGGATCACAGGAAAGCAAAAACGAAAAAAAAGGAGCTGCTAAAACATATTTCCTTACGCAGAGTGACATACTTATCATGTGTAAATGAAAGCAGAAAACATGGATAAATGAGTGGTACGTGGATTATGCAGAACTCTTAAATCAAGTGAAGCCAGGGACAACATGTTCTGATCTGTAGCAAGAAGAACAAGGATGGCTTTTCACACACACCTACCCCAACGCTACATGCCCTTGTTCACTACTCAATTCACTTAACAACTCATGGTGGCTGTGGTGTTGGTAGCTGAGCTATTGTAAAATGAATAAATTCAGGAGGTATTTTGCAAGTAGAGTGAAAGTATTTCTATGTGATTGGTCATAGGTTGAGGGAAGGGTATGAATCAAGGCTAAAAATATCTAGATTTTTCATCTAGGAACTTAGTCCATGTTCACTAAAATTGAAAACAAAACAAATGAAAACCTAAACAGGAATGCTTTAGAGGATAAAGAAAGAATCGTGCTTTGAAAAAGTAGTCCAAGATGTCCATTAATAATCCATTGAAATATCATGCAGTCATGAGAAGAAAAAAACTGTTTGAGATTTTGGAGAGGTGGCTAACAAACCGACAGTATTTAAGATTGTAGGATTAAATGAGATTACACAGCAAACGGACTCAATTAGAGAAAGCAGGTGGTTCAGAATCAACCTTGTAGCATGTCAACAGTTAGGGACAGAAACAGGAAAGGGAGTCATCAAAGGCGACCAAGAACTAGGGTAAGACAAACACCAGGGTTTAAAGGAAGAAATTATTTTAGGGAGGAGGTATCTATGGGTTTTGGCAACATACAGGTCATTGATAATCACTCTGGTAATAAACCTGAAAATTCTGGGTAGTAAGAAAAAAGAAAGTAGGTAAGGAAGTGCAATGCTGTTTACAAAAACTTTTTCAGTAAATTTTGCCATGGAAGGGAGCAGAGGTAGGAGACAGTACCTAGAGTTGGGAGATGAGGTGGAACGTGGAGGTTGTGTTTTATTTTCCATTTTCTGAAAAATAGATGAAAATAATAAGTAGTAATTGAGAAACTGTTTGCAAGAAAAGGAAGGAAAATTATGATAATGAAGTCCATGAGAGAACAAAAAGGAGCCTCAGAAGAGCTGCAGGGAGGTGATGTGCATGGAACAGCCAGGCTTCAGTGAAAGGCAGAGGGCCAGGGACATGCAGAGCAGGGGTAGAGCTGATCAGGACTTTGCTGCTGACAGGCTGTGCTGCAAAGGGCAGAGTTGAAGGGTTTAGGAGTTAAGGGATTAGAAGAGATTAATGAACATGCAGTACTGTGAGGGAACGTGAGTTCACTTGGTGATGGATGGCGGAGGCACCTCAAGTCTCTTCAAATGACTAAGGAGAATCAGAAAGTGAGGAATGACAAGATTAACCCTGATAGTTTCTTGAGAGAGAAGGTGGGTAAATAGTTCAAGCTGGGAAACACAAGACTGCCACATAGATTCCTCTTCTGCAGCTCTGTATTTTAGTAGCCAAAAGATGATTGAAATTTCCCCAGAAATCTCCTTTCCTAGGTGGCCTGAGGCTGAGTCTCCAAGTATCAATAACTGTATGGTGACTGTATGGGAGGGGGAGGCCAGAGATTGTGTTTTCCTGGCAACAGTATAAAAATGTGGCTCCTACGAAAGGGGAGACTGAAAACAGGATTTGTTAGCTGACTGAGGGAAGAGGTGAAAGGATGAAATATTCATTCAATAATTAATACTTTTGGAACAAGCAAAGTATTCTCTGAATTGGAGAAATAAGATATTCATTTTTATTTATTTATTTATTTTTTTTGGTGCGAAGTCCTCTACTTTTTGTGACTTTAGATTAGAAAACTGTATGATTTCCTACTGCTTCCCAAAATCTTCTGATTACCTGCTTTGACAATAACCCTAAGAGGTAGGTCCTTTTTTCCAAGAAAGAATAAATTATTTTTTTAATTTATGCCAATATTTATGGCAGCCATCATATTCAATATCCACCTTCATTCCCTATCTTAATTGGTGTATTATGCAAAATGCAATTTTTTTAAATTAAAAATATTGAAACATAATTTTTTTTGTTTGAAAAGTTTCTTTTTGAGCTGATAACAATTACAACAGATTTTAACTTTACATTATTGAAAGTAGCTAAGAGTCGGGACCAGCAGTAATGGCTATGTCGCTGAACTCCCATGTAGCCAACCGTGGTTCAAGTCCTGGACCCAGTGGCTTAAACTCATGCCAGGCGCATGTGTGTGCATGCCCAAGATCCCAACAGGAGAATGGAGGAGAAGGGATTGTGGCATGGCCATCCCCCCTGGGGGGTGGTTTCTCGCTTTCTATCTCTCTGTCTCTCTCTGTCTTTCTGGTGAGCGCACGTGCCCTATAGCAAAAACCTCTCCAAAGGAAAAAAAAAAAAAGAAAGTAGCTAAGAATATAAAGATTTTCTTGTTTATTTTCACAAAACAAAAATTCTGAGTTGTGTTACTGAATATATGAAATTTTATAAGGAAATTTTCCAATAAATACAAGAGAATGATTTAGAATGATTTTTATAAGAAATATCATATATTCTAAATTATCTTGTTTGTTTTTCATTGTCCTTGCTTATATATGCATGTACGACAACATGTTTATACTTGAAATAGTTCCTTAAGTAAAATATATGACTTCCTTTCTTTGTTTAAAATATTCTAGCAATTTTACACTAAAAATGTTAAATATAAAGGAAAAATAACAGCTTCTAAAATAAAAATCTTATCTGTATTTCTATATTTTTAATTTTCTACATTAATGATCAAGTAAAAAATTATAATATTAATTTAATGCTAAGAAAAGCAACCCAGACTGTGGAAGAGAGGCATTGTATATCCCCATTTAATATAAACAGAGGGTCTGCACTTTGACAGAAACAGAAAGATTGAAAGATATAATAGCAAGGAAGACAACTATAGATACTAGAGACAGGATAGGAGGGGATGGATAATAGGAAAGAGGGAAAAGTGATTCAGGAAACAAAAAAGTTGTCAGACCCTGAAATGAAAAGTTATCTGTTGATGATAATGTATATGATAATATCTTCTACCTAACTAATATGCACTGCATTCATGCTGTGAAAAGTCATTTTTATGGGCCAGCAGGTGGCATGGTGATGAGGCGCTGGACTTCCACATGGCTCAAGTCCCTGGTGACATCTCATTTCCCTCTCTTTTTCTCATGAACACATATGCCCTATAGTAAGAAGAAAAAAATTAAATTAAACAAATAATTTTTCTTTCTTTTTTTTGGAGAGGTTTTTGCTATAGGACGCGTGTGCTTGCCAGAAAGATAGAGAGAGACAGAGAGACGGAAAGTGAGAAATCAATTCCCCCCCCCCGTCACCTCC
>NW_006159439.1:1567627-1594913 GCF_000334495.1 Tupaia belangeri chinensis | reverse complement strand
GCCATGCCGCAATCCTTTCTCCTCCATTCTCCTCTCGGGATCTTGGGCACGCACGCACTCACGCGTGGCCTAAGTTTAAGCCACCAGGTCTGGGACTTGAACCACGATTGACTATATGGGAGCCCAGTGACATAGTCATTACGCCAACTGCTGGTCCTAAACAAATAATTTTTTTAAAAAAAGAAAAACCATTTGTAAACTGTAAAGATGTACAGTGACTAAACGTAGTTTTCAAATGATAAAAAGAAACTATCAGTGGAACACTTTAATAATTTTCATAATTCATTAAGGCTTAAAAGTATATCACTTAGGCCTACAAAAAATAAAAATCTTCTAGGTATTTTTAAAATAACAACTATTTACTTCTTAGAGGTTTATGGTATTTTTTTGTTGCTAATTTATGAATGTGATTTCCTTCTTAGAAAAAGAGTAATTTAAATAATAATTCAAAATAGAAATAAAGGGTCATTCATTAAAAGATTAAAGTGTTTAGATATTTTGACGCATACTATTTTATTTAATAATTGCTTGGCATAGAGAATTTGAGAAATAATATTTATTTACAAAAAATACAATTTTAACATTATACAGCTAGAAAGAATCCTTGGAAATTTGAAAACACGAAACAGGAAATTATTTCCCTTCTTTTTATTTATTTACAATAATTCACTATACCTTAATACAATATACAAAATGAGATTTTCCATCCAGTATACATTGTATATTGGATTAAGTATATTACCATACTTGTTATCATCAAGAAATACTTTTCTATTTCTTGCTTCTTATAAATTTTGCTTTAGTTTTTCCCCTTTATTCCCGCCTCCCACCCTCTGCCAACTCCCCCTCTCCTCCCACAAGGTCTCTGGTATATACAGTTGTTTTCTATGCCATCTTTTTCACATTTTGTTGATTCACTAAAGACCTTGATTAATTTAAAGACTTTCAGTGTTGGGGGCCAGCAGTTAGCGTAATGGCTATGTCGCTGAACTTCACGTAGTTGACCGCGGTTTGCATCCTGGACCCGGTGGCTTAAAACTCACGTCGGGTGTGTGTGCATGCGTGCCCAAGATTCCGAGAGGAGAATGGAGGAGAATGGATTGTGGTGTGGCCATCCCCCCTGGGGGATGATTTCTCGCTTTCTGTCTCTCTGTCTCTCTCTGTCTGTCTGTCTGACAAGTGCATGCGCCCTATAGTGAATAAACCTCTAAAAAAATAAAAAAGACTTTCAGTGTCAAGCACACTTGATATATACATATTTAAGAACACATGTCTGACTTTAGGCATAAACCTCAGTGAGTAAAGTAAACATACTACAAAGTAGCACCTCGCTGGAGTTATCTATCTTACTACAGTCTTTAAATGGGTATTAATATTTTTAATGCATTTTTTAATTTCAAAAAAGTTTTAGTTTTAATAGATCAAAATTAAAAAAAAAATGTTAAGAGAAATTTGCTTAAAACTTAAATCCAGGGAAAAGGTTAGGATTCAGTTCACATAGTAAGTAGATGACCCTATCAATTGTTCAAGAGATGACAAAGATCCTTAAATATGGAAGTCAAAGCATTGAAGAAAATCAATAATGTTTTAGGCTAAAGTAAAAAAAATTCTATTTCATTAGCTCAGACTCTTGAAGTTAATCTCTCTCTTGAATTGGCAGTGTTACTGTGGTCTGATCTTTCCATTGAAACTGTGCAAGTTAACATTCAACTCCAGACTTGTCTCTACCATTAGGCTGGCTGTTCTCTCAGTTGTCTTTTGTACTCTTATTTCTGTGCGCCTGACTTTGGTTTTCCTGGTATAGCACTTCCTTTAGTACTTTTTGGAGAGCTGGTATGGTATTGGTGAATTCTTTCAGGTTTTGTTTATCTGAGAATGTTTTAGTCTTTTTTTCACCATGTGAAAGATAATCTTGCTGGGTATAGTATTCTTGATTGAAATTATTTTTCAGTTAACACTTTGAATATACTTTCCCATACTTTCCTTGCTTGCATTGTTTCCAATGAGAGGTCTGACCTTAGCCTTATGGGATATCCTTTGAAAGTCACTTGACATTTCTCTCATGCCAATTTTAGTATCTTGTCTCTGTGGTTTTGGTTGATCTGGCTATGATGTGTCTCAGGGAAGATGTTCTTGGTTAGATTCTATGTGGGGTCCTTTGTATTTCTTGGGTCTGGATATTTGAGTGCCTCACTAGGTTTGGAAAGCTTTCTTCCAGGATTTCACGGAACAGATTATCAATGCCTACATTAGTTTACTCACCTTTTGTGATACTGACGATCCGGATGTTTGGGCATTTAATGGTATCTAGTATTACTGATACGTTTTTCTCATTTTGGGGGAGTTATATGCTCAGTCTCTTTGGTGATTTTTTTCTAGGTCAGAGAATCTATCTTCTACATCTGAGATTTGATATTCTGCATGATCTAATCTGTTTTTGATATTTTCAATGGAAGTTTTCATTGTCTGTATTAGAGCCTTCATCTCTATCAATTCCACTTGATTCCTTTTTATGATGTGTGTCTCCTCTTTCTGACATGCAAGAACTTCCTCACTTTCTGAAACTCGGTGTCTCTTTTCTCCTGCATTGTCTGGAGTTCATTTCTGCTCTCCTGTATCTCTGTTAGCTTTGTCATTACTAATCTTTTAAATTCTTTATCTGACATTTCCATGAGTTCCCTTGCATTCTTTGTAGAGGAAGAGTTACTTTTCCATTAGAGGAGAGATATTTTCTTTGTTTATCATATTTCTAGTGCCTCTGCATTGATTTCTGGTCATCTAATGGATTATACACTTTTTCCTAATTTTTATTTTTGGAGTTAAATTTGAGCAATCAGAGGAATACAGAAAAAAGTGACCCACAATCTGTTAACAGTACCGTTTTTTCCCTTTGCACAACAGATTTATTGAAAGTTGAGAATTAATTTCACCCTAAAAGTATTCAGTTATTTGGATACTGAGCACCTAGACCTATTTAGAAAATCAGGGTATGGAGGCTGAGCAGAAGAGTGAGAAAGGTAAAAAGAAAAAAAAAAAAAGGATTACAAGAAAAACAAAAAAGAGAAATAAGAACAAAAACAATAAGAAAAAGAGAAGAAAAATTTTTTTTTGTCAAAAATGAAACTGTACAAGAGGGGCCACTTGTAACTCAAATATAGATGGCTGCTGATTGGCTTATCCTATGGAGTCAGGGGAAAGGTAAGAATTAGAAAGACCAAAGAGCAGCAGAGAGCTAAGTTTATAAATTAAAACAAAAATAATTAAAATCAAGAAAAAGAAATAGAAAGAAACATAGAGAATAAGTAGGATGTTCTAACCTGGCTCCTGGCTAGACTGGGGAGCAGGAGGGTGAAGTTTGGGCAGAGGGTCTTAGGTGGTCAAAATCCCTGCATGGGGCCGCTTGTACCTCAAATATAGATGGCCGCTGATTGGCTTATCCTGGTGCCTAGCTAGACTGGGGAGCAGAATGGTGAAGCCTGGGAGAGGGTCTTTGGTGTTGAAATTGAAAAAAAAGTAGAAAATAATTTTCAAAAATTAAGACAGATATACAAGTGTTATTTGCATTAAAAGTATGAAACCACTAAAGGTAATCCTTCAAATGACTAATGAACGTCTTGCACTTATGGCCAAGATGTAGTAACAAGGTCTAGATTTATCCTTTTGTAGAAAGCAATTTCAAATTGCATAGCATCGAGCAGTTCCGGACACCAGGCGGACTGAGGCTGCAGGCCCGACCCTTCCGAATCTCCATGCATCCCCACCGTTCCTCCTCCTTGGACCCCCAGGTTGGTTGCCTGGGACTTTAAGGCGAACCCCCACCCCAACCCACCCGCAATCCAGATCGAGTCGGCCAGCAGTTCCGGACACCAGGCGGACTGAGGCTGCAGACCCGACCAACCTGGTACTGTCACTCATTGTCTGATCCTTTTCCACTAGTCTTCTGTTTGAATTTTGGTGATTTGAGTAGAAAAACATGGAAATATATGTCATGACTTTCCTGACAACCCAAAGGATACTTTCTAAAATGAAACACAGAGACAAAACAAACTGACATATGGGGAGACTTCAAGCAGCCAAAGAAAACTATAATTAGCATTTATAAAGAAGAGGGAAGGATAACCAAGAATAATACATTTAAAAAATAAGAAACATGAAGGAACTACACCAAAGCATAGCAAATTCAAACTGCTTAAAATTAGTTGAGGGTAGGGACCAGCAGGTGAGATGAAAAAGGTGCTGTACTTCCACACGGCTGACTGCAGTTTGAGTCTCAAACCCAGTGGCTTGAAGATCACACAAAGCACATGTGCATGAGTGCCCAAATTCCCAAAAAGAGATTGGAAGAGAAGAAATTGTGTCATGGCCAGCCCCTCATGGAGGTGATTTCTTTCCTCTCTCTGTCTCTTTCTAGCAAGTGTACACACTGTGAGGCTAAAGCCTAAAAAAACGAAAATAAAAAATTAGACAGGTTCTATGAGAGCACATTGTGTGCAGAGGAGCAAAGAGAATGGCAACAAATGCAAGCAAGACTTTTTTTAAAAGTATTAAAAAAAAACCTATTAACCCTGAAGAATTATTAATAGTCAATATAAAACAATTATATATTTTATCATATATTATTAATTAAATGTTATAGCTAATGAGGAAGCAAAGGAGACGAAATGGATCAAGGAGACCAGCAGATGGCATAAGAGTTATGTCGCTGGACTCCCACATATTGAACTGTAGTTCGAATCCCGGACCTGGCAATGTAAACTTCACGCCATTCCTGAGAATGGAGAAGGGATAACAGCATGACCATTCCCCCTGGTGGGTGATTTATCACTTTCTGTCTTTGTTTCTCTGGCAAGCACATGCACCCTATGGCAAAAATCTCTCTTAAAACAAACAAAAAATGGATTACAGAAATTCCAATCTTAAAATAGGCGAAGAGGGAAAACGTATGACTCAGTCACAGTGGAGCAAGTGGTGGGGTGCCACTGCACAGAGCTGGGGACATATGGGAGGCTGCTTTCATACAGACCCACCAGCACAGGACTGGGTGTGATGGTGTCTATCTGTGGTCCTGGATAACTGGGAACCTAGGGGAGAGGATCATGACAGCAAGACCCTGTCCGGTGGTCTTCTCTCTTCCTCCTCCTTCCACTCTCTCTCTCTATTTCTCTCTCTCTCACTAAGAAAAAGGGAAAAAGTAAAAACCAGATTGGACACATTTAAAAATAAGTTTTAAAGTGGTGGTTTAAAGTCCATCATTTTCAGTATTCACTTGATGTCTAAGTATCTCGAAGAAAGCAATTTGTGCTATTATATAAAAAAACAACCTCAAATATAAAAATACAGATAGGTTAAAGCTAAAGTAAAAGGATGGAGAATGTATTAGAAAGTATATTTATGACAAAAGAACATTATTAAAGAAAAATAACATAATTTTATAAAGATAATTTTATCTTACAACTCAAAATAATTATTGAAATAAAAACAAGATTCAAAACTGCTGGTCCCTAAACCAATAAATTTAACATTAGAGGACAAAGACAAATTTCTTGAAATAGACTTACAAAAATAATTTAAAAAATAGAGTCCTATCTCTACTCAAAAATGAATTTTTATCTAAAAACTTTACTATTAATATAAGAAAATCCAAACAAGATATATTCTGCTAAACATGGAATGAATATTTTCTACATAAATGCTTACAGACAATATAAAAGGAAGGAATTCTTCCCAATTCATCCTATAAGACCAGCATGCCCCAATATCCACAGCAGACAAATACATTATGAGGAATGAAAACTACATATTTCTTTTAATAAATAGTATTTTATCAGATAAATGTAACACTCTAGAAAATAACCATAATTCATTAGCATTTAGTCTTCATCCCAAAAATACTGGTTAAATATTTCAAAAGTGATCAATGTAATTCATCATATTAACAGACTAAATGTATCTCTAGGGGTACAGAAAAAGCATTTGAGAAATGCAAAATTCACTCCTTATCAAAGCTTGCAGCATACCGTGAAGAGGAAATTTTCTAAACTTAAAAAAGGGCATCTATGAAAAACAGCTAATCTTATATTTAGCAATTACAAACTGAATGTTTTCCCCACAGCATTAAAAACTAAGCAAAGGTATCTGTTCTCATTTTTCTTCAAAATTTTTCTGGAACTTCCAGTCAATTGAGTAAGAAAAGAAAATAAATAAAAGACATTGAGATAGAAAAACAAGAAATAAAACATTTTTTTTGGTAATTATTGGGCCTGCTCCATAGTGCAGTGGTTAAACACAGTTCATCATGAGTAGGGTCTCTTGTGGCTGACTACAGTTTGAGTCACAGCCTCTGTGGCTTGAAGAACACTAAGAGAACAAACGTGGGCATGCACCAAATTCTGAGGAGATGGAGAAATGCAGAAAAAAAGATTGTGACATGAGCAAATTCTGTTGGAAGAGTGCTTCCTCTTTCTCTTTCTCTCTCTGTCTCTCTGTCTTTCTCGGTCTGGTACTCACATGACCTCTGGCAAAAAAATAAAAAATGAAAAATAAAGATATAATGATTTCTGTAGCAAATCTTACAATATAGGTCATAAAACTACTAGGCCTGATAAGTACGTTTAGCAAAGCTTGCAGGATGCGCGGTCAATATAAAAAAATCAGTTGTAATTGTGAATAATGCTATAATACACATGGATGTGCAAGTACTTTTCTGACTGAGTGTATTCCTAGTCTTTGTGTGGATATCCAGGAGTGGAATTACTGGATCATATGGCAATTCTATTTGTCAGTTTTTGAGGAATCTCCAGATTGTTCTCCACACTGGTTGTACTTACTTACATTCCCACCAACAGTGCAAGAGAGTCTTCTTTTCACCACAGCCTCCCCAGCACTTACCATTCTTTATTATTTTAATTTTAGCCATTCTGATTGCAATTAGATGATGTCTCATTGTAGTTTTGATTTGCATCTCCCTTATGATAAGGGATATAGAGCATTTTTTCTCTTTTCTTTTTGGCTGTTTGTAAGTCTTCCTTGGAGAGTTGTTTGTTCAGTTCAGTTTCTCATTTTTTAGTAGGGTTGATTATTTTTTCTCGGGGGGGGGGTCGGGGTACGGCTAAACTGAGTTCCCCGCACATTCTGGTTATTAGTCCCTTATCTGAGGCATAGTTAGCAAATATATTCTCCCATTCTGTAAGTTGTCTCTTCACTCTAATTATTGTTTCTTTTGCCTTGCAGAAGCTTTTTAACCTGACCTAATCCCACTTGTCTATTTTTGATATTATTGTCTGAGCCTTGGGGGTCTTAATTAAAAGTTCTTTGTCTACTCTGATGTCTACAAGGATTTCCCCTGTGTTTTTCAACAGTACTTTTATAGTTTGAGGTTTTATATTTAGATCTTTGATTCATTTTGAGTTGATTTTTGTTAATGGGGAGAGATAGGAATACAGTTTCATTTTTCTGCAGGTGGATATCCAGTTTGTCCATCACCATTTGCTGAAGAGATAGTCTTTCTCCCACTGGGTTAACTTACGCCCATTGTCTAAAATCAGTTGGCTGTATGTTTTGAAGTATATATCTGGGTTGTCTATTCTGCTCCATTTGTCTATCTGCCTGTTTTTGTGCCAGTACTATGTTGTTTTGACTACTAATTCTGTGTACTAGTAACAAACAGTTAGAAATTAGAATTAGAAATATATTACCATCTACACTAATAAAAATATGAAATATTTAGCAATAAATTTGACAAAAAAAAATCTAAAACTTTTTTTTCTTTTCTTTTTTTTTTGTAAATGGTAGAACATGATAGTAAAGATCTTGGATTCCCACATAACCAAATACAGGTCGCATCCTAGGCCCTGTGGCTTGAAAATCATGCCACGTGTATGTGCATACATGCCCAAAATTCCAAGAAGAGAATGGAGGAGAAAGGATTGTGACATTGCCATTCTCCCTGGTGGGGGGGATGATTTCTCACTTTCCCTCTCACTGTCTTTCTGTCTCTTTCTGGTGAGCACATGTGTCTTATAGCAAAATTCCAAAAAAAAAAAAAAAGGGAGAATATTGCTGAGAGAAATTAATATGACTTAAACAAATGAACATATATGCAGTTTACATATCCAATAATATTTGAATATCTATATTTATATTCAATACAATTCTAGTAAAAATTCTAACAGACTTTTATAAAGATTAGCAAAGTGATTCTAAAATTCATGTTGAAAGGATGGGATTAAAACTGCAGAATAATTTACAAAGAAAAGCAAACTTGAAAGATTTATACTTTCTAATATCAACACTTACTACAAAGCTACAATAACTAAGATGTCTTTGTGTTGGTACCCAGACAGATATGCAGATTAATAGAACAGAACAAAAAGGGTTCAGAAATAGACTTGTGGCCAGCAGTTAGCGTAATGGCTGTGTCGCTGAACTCCCAAGTAGTCGACCGCCGTTGGAGTCCTGGACCCGGTGGCTTAAACTCACGCCAGGCGCTTGTGCATGTGTGCCTAAGATCTTGAGAGGAGAATTGAGGAGAAGGGATTGTGGTGTGACCATCCCCCCAGGGGGTGATTTCTAGCTTTCTACTTTGCTGTCTCTCTTTGTCTTTCTGGCGAGGGCACGTGCCCTATAGCAAAAAACAAACAAAAAAAACCAGAAAAACAACAAAAAAAAACTTCTCCAAAAAAAAAAAAAAAAGACTTACAAATAAATGGCCAGTTAAATTTTGACAGAAGTACAGAGGCAATGTAAAGGCTCAGCTTTTAAAGGGCAGCCTTTAAAAAAAAAGTTTCTGGACAAAACGAATATCTATAGACAAAAGAATAAATGAACCTCAATTCACATCTCACATCATAGGTAGAAATTAACTCAAAGTCAATCATTGATCTAAGTGTAAGTGTTAGAACTTACATTTTAACAGAATGCAGGAGAAAACTTTAGTGATTTTGGGTTAAGCAAAGATCTTTCACATATGACACCAAAAGCACAATAGCAATAAAATATTAATAAATTGCTTTTATCAAAATTAAGAATTTCTGCTCATCATAAAGCATGGTTTACATAATAAAAAGATAACCTGGCCTAGTATGGGAGAAGAGATTCTCAAATCATATATCTAATAAAGATTATGTATCCAGACTATATAATATACTCTCCAAATGCAATTGTAAGAAAAAAGATGCTACAATAAAAAATGTACGCATTCAAATAAACACTTCCAGAGAAGATAAATGAATGACAAATAACCATGAAAACATTTTCATCATTAGTTGTGAATAAAAGAAAAGCTATTAGGAAATACATACTACTACAAACCTATTAAATGTCAAATATTAAAGTCACATAGTAAAGGGTGTAATTCCATTTAAATGAAAATGATAAGAAAGGCAAACTATCTTCAGTCATAGAAGGCATATTAGTGGTAATTTTTGGAGGGTGAGTATAGGGCACACGTGTCAACAGGGAACCCAAGAAAGAGTTACAAAGAAGCAAGGGAAAAGTTTTAGTGATGATGTGATTACCTACATGTGCTCATAGTTTTAAGTTATATTATGTATGAAAACTTATTAAAATATACACTTAAGATATTTTCAGTTTATTGTATATCCATTATACTTTCTTTAAGCTGTAAAAATTGAAAAGAAATTTCTGATTACATTGTATATGTTAATTCATTATTAAACTTAGAAAAAAGTGGTACTAAAAACTTCTCTCTTCTGTAACCTTAGTGTTTGCTCATTGCTTCCTTAGATAGAATCCAGAATTTTTTAAACTTTCTATAATTACTTTTAACTCAAAAGTCAATGTATTTTATAAAAATAGAGTGGCTGATATAATCTAGTGGTCCCACTACTGGGCATATACCCAAAGGAAAGAAAATCAGGATATTGTAGAGATACCTGCACTACATTTATTGACCTTTAATCAGAATAGCCTAGATATGCCATCTAAATATCTGAAAGAAAAATGGATAAAGAAGATATTTTAATGTATATGTGTTTAACTATCTATATAGTGTATATATATTGAACTATTAGAAGGGATGAGGTCCTGTCATTCAAGGCAACATAGCTGACACTAGGGAATATGTTGTTAAGTGAAATAACCCAGGCAGAGGAAAAGAAAATTACATGTTCTTTGCATGTTCTCACTGCAATGTGTAAACATCTTCGTTATGGAAGAAGAAAGTAGAATAGTGATTAGTAGAGGCTGGGAAGAGAAGGGGAGAGGGAGGCGATGGAGAAATGTTGGTAGCAGTTATAACACTACAATTAGATAAGAGAAATAATAAGCTCTAGTATCCTATCGGTGCAGTAAGATAACTATAATAAATTATTATGTATTTTAGAATAAGTAAAACAAGATTTTGAATGTCTCCAAAACAAAATAATGATAAATGTTTGAGATGATGGATGTGATAATAATCTTGATTTGATTACTTATTGTAATAAAAAAAACGCTGTACTCTATAAATAGGTATAATTATTTTGTGTCAGAAATAATTTAAAAATAAAATTGTCTTTTATTCTATCCCTTCAAGTAATAGAAGCTGAAAAACTTATTAAAGACCCACACAGTCACAGAAGTGAGGCCTGGCATAAGACAGCCTGAAAAATTAAAAGTTTAGGTGAGCAGTACAATAGCAAATGTTTATAATAGTGGGACTGAATTAAAAATAAAATGCTTACATATATGCCAATATGTATTTATCAATAATGGTTAAAAACAGATTGCTTGACCTCGTGAAGAAATAAGCACCATGACAACTACAAGCTTCATTCCTAGCCAAAGGCGCCAGGTGTATAAACAATTGTCGTGACACAACTTTAGGAAAATAAAGTATTCACTTTTACATCATTCGTATTCTAAATGACATGCATCCTAAACTAGCACTATTTTCCTTCTTCAGGAGGAATAAACATTTCACAATAAGAAAATGATAAACCCTTATGATTTTACTTATTTTAAGAAAATCTGTTAAAAGAAAAATGAAAAATTTTGTCCAGTCTTTTTATGAGTATAATCAAAATATTTAATAATCTTGTGCAGAGAATTTAAAAAATCTATTCCCAAAGAACCAGGTACTAACTAAGATGACTATACTAAAGGATATTTGAGACTGAGTCAGAATACATAAAAAAAAAAAGGGAGGGTAGATAGAATTACATTCACACATGATTTAAACTTCTTCAGAATGCAGACACTTCGTATTCATGGATGCATTGCTGTACAATCATGGTGCCTTCCTATGGTGAGTCCCCTAAAGATGGTATTAAATAAGTGACTAATAAAAATTTTGTCTTGATTTTAACTTTAATTTATCCTCATGATGTAGTTTTCACCTGAGTTAGTCATAGTCCCCAAGAAATGGAATTATTCAAGTAAAGTAAGAAGGAGAAAGAACATTTCTTTCAATAGAATTAGAGAACAAAGTGTAGGTGATGGACATAGCTGGTGCAATCTGCAGGGCAGAAACAGTTTATAGGCAAAAGCCACCGCAGGAATGAAAAGAAAACAATGCATATGATTCTGTTGGTTTTGTGAATCCAAGGTCCAGCATTCTCTTCTCCAAGGGACATGAAAACTAAAATTTATTGTGAATGAAAATACACAAAATTGCATGATTGATTACATGCTGCCTGCTTTCTCTTTTTCTTTTTCTTTTTTTTTGGAGAGGTTTTCGCTATAGGGCGCGTGCGCTCGCCAGACAGACAGAGAGAGACATAGAGACAGAAAGTGAGAAATCACTCCCCAGGGGGGATGGTCACGCCACAATCCCTTCTCCTCCATTCTCCTCTCGGGATCTTGGGCATGCATGCACACACGCCCGGCGTGAGTTTTAAGCCATAGGATCTGGGATGTGAACCACGGTCGACTATGTGGGAATCCAGCGACATAGCCATTACACTAACTGCTGGTTCCCTACTTTCTCTTTTTCTGAACAAGTAACTCAGATATGAGAGCTTCCCTCCTTATATTTCATCACCATAAAGATCATTTTTTTCTAGAAATAAAGTTCCCTTGAAAAGTCTATTCACAAAGAAAAAAAAAAAAGAAAGTTTGTTCAAGACGAAGATGAAATCATGACTTAAATTTACATGCAAAAAGTTCAATGGGAAAGGGAAAGTGACCAGCAGATGGCATAGCACTTACACCGTTGTACTCTCACACGGCCAACTGTGGCTCAAGTCCTGCACCCGCTGGCTTTAAAACCATGCTGGGTGTATGTGCATGTGTGTCCAAGATCCTGGAAGGAGAATCAATCCCCACTGGGAGTGATTTCTCACTTTTTCTCTCACTGTCTCTCTTTCTTTATCCAGTGAGCACACACGCTCTTAGGCAAAAACCTATTAAAAAAAAAAAAAAGTTTCAAGAGAAGACTTAAAAGTATCAGAAAAAAACAAACAAACAAACAAACAAAAAACACCTTTGGAAATGGGACATAGGAAACAAAATCACAGAAATGTAAAATGAACAAGTCTAGAGATTTAATGTACCACCTGAGGGCTATAGGCAATAAAATAGTACTACATATGGGATTCATACTGAAAGTAGATTTTAGGTGCCCTTCACACACACACACACACACACACACACACACACATTCTCTTTCTCTCTCTCTCCCCTCATCATTCACACACACAAAATGAGCAACTATGTGAAATTATAAATGTGTTTTTTGTAGTAACCTTTTTACCTTCTGTGTGTATCTCATAATGTCACTTCAATCCTAAATATGCACAACAACATATAATTTATAAAATAAAGTCAAATATTTTTAAATACTTTTTAATATAAATATTTATTTAAAACTAAAAATAGGAAACTATCACTTTTTAAAATATCATGGCTACCAAATTTGTTAAAACGTACTGATCTCTTAGAGAAAAAGACTTAAGAATCAATATGCGGCCATGTTGTATGTGAATTTCAAAGAAATATTATTATTATTTTTTGAGAGGTTTTTTGCTATAGGACGAGTGCGCTCGCCAGACAGACAGAGAGAGACATAGAGACAGAAAGCGAGAAATCACCCCCCCAGCGGGGATGGTCATGCCATGATCCCTTCTCCTCCATTCTCCTCCCGGGATCTTGGGCATGCATGCTCTCGTGCCTGGCGTGAGTTTTAAGCCACCGGGTCCAGGATGGGAACTGCGGTCGACTACGTGGGAGTCCAGTGACATAGCCATTACACTAACTGCTGGTTCCCAAAGAATTATTATTTTTAAAAAGGGATGAGAACACCTCCCTATTGTCAGCATGAGAAGTTTGTTTTTTTCCACAAATTTTAGCTTTTTCCAGAGGCAAAAATGTTTTCTTCTAAAGAGACAGTAAATACACATTCCTCCAAATTTACAAAAGAGTTTTCTATAAAGTTTTGAGGTTTTCCTCAAACTCCAAATGCATAGTGTCAAGGAAAGAGGACATTCTGGGTACATCTACTCTGGATCAGTGTCAGCTTTGGTTGAAGCTCTGTATTTCTGTGCCAGTAGCTGAGAGTTCTATAGTTCAGTTTTACCAAGTGTTAAACCCATTTTGCTTGCTTACATTTTGTTCATTTTAATATTGGAATGATTTATCTTTAAGTTTATGATTAGGCAATGGCCAACAAAGTTCTTATCTGACCAAACTTCTTTCGGGTGACAAGTTTAGGCCAGTTGCAAAATATTAAACCTAATGGGAAGAACCTGAACACTTACAGAGAGGGGAGAAATAGCTGGAATAGAAAATTCACTAGGTTAATTTATTCTCTATGAATATATGTAGTCTGGGTATCTTAGATGCGTGCATGTTTTTATTTAACAAATGTAGCTTAAGAAGAGGCATCCTCTGTTTCATGCAAGTCTTAAACTCCAAGAGAAAACACTTTCTGACTTAAAAAACTAAGTACTTAGGTTTGAACAATTACAAACACCAGAAAACAAGGGGGGAATCCTAGAAATCAAAGAACAGAGAAGAGATCTGATTCTCTGTAAAAACTCTGCCATTTGTACTCTGCCTCTTGAATTACAAATTCATCCAACAGATTGTGAGCACAACCACAGCTAAAACAACTGAACTGAGATCTGAGTGTATTCTCAATGAACAGAATTATGGTTTGATTATCACTAAATTAGATTTTATGCAACAGTCAATCTTACCCTTTTTAAAAATTGTTAAAAATGTTTTTAACTATTCCTGTTCTTTTTTCTTCTCATACAAATATTAGAATAATCTTGCCTGTATCTATACAAATTGGTACTGTTTTTTGGGGGAAGAGAGATTAAAGCTCTATACCAATTAGGAATACCTAGACAATTTAATCTGTGGAATCTTCCAATCAATTATCTATTTTGATTTACAAATTAGTTTATTCATTGAATTTTTAGCAACTATAAATTGTATTGTAAATTTCAGTGTCCTTATATTTATTATTAGTATATAGAAATACAATGCATTTTCATATGCTCATTTCATATTTTCTCTGCTTGCTGAATTTATGTTTATGCTCTAAAACATTGATGATATTTTTTGTTTGTTGGTTTGCTATTGTTTTCATTTTAACAGGTTCTATGGGATTTTCTACATAAATAATCATGTCATTTGAAACAGAAACAGTTTCATGTTTTCCTTTCCTATGTGAATATCATTGATTTCTTCTTAACTTACAACAATGGTTGGAATTTCCACCACTACGCCAAATGAGAGTGGTAAAAGACATATTTGCTACTAATTTTAAAGGAAAGCATTTTTTCTTTCACCATTGAGTTTAGTGTTAGCTGTAGGTTTGTTGTAGCTATTCCTTATCAGAGTAAGGAAATTTGCATTTATTTATTTTTTGTTTATTTACTTTTTAGATTTTTGCCATAGGGTGAGTGTGCTCACCAGAAAGAAAGAGAGGGACTGAAACAGAGAGAAGGGAAGTAAGAAATCACCCCTCAGGAGAGATGGTCACACCACAGTCCCTTTTTTCCATTCTCCGTTTGGGATTTTGGGCACATATGCACATGCAACCTGCATATTTTCCAAGCTACCAGTTCTGGGTTCAAACTGCAGAGTAGACCATGTGGGATCCAACTCCTTAACCATCATGCCACTTGCTAGTCCAGTTTCAATCTATTTTGATGGTTTTTTTTTTTTCTGTCAGTTTTTATCATGAATGGGAGTTAAATTTTGTAAAATGTTCTCTCTACATAAATTTATCATGTGATTTGTCTTCTTCGGCCTGTTAACATAGTGAAATATTGATTTAGCTTCAAATATTAAAGCAGTTTTTCATTACTGGAATAAACACCACTTACCATGGTATATCATTCTATATACTATTAAATTATACTTGCTAATATTTCATTAATAATTTGCATCAATCATTTTGATGAATATTGGTTTGTAGTATTGCTTATTTTTATATTAATTTTCTTTGCTTTGGGGATCAGGATAATGCCCAGTTCACATAATTATTTGGGAACAGTTTTGTTCTCTTCTATTTTCTGGAAGATATTATGCAGAACTGGTGTTCACATTTCAGAAGTATTTGGTAGAATTACCCAAAAACCATCTGGTTCTGGAGCTTAAATTTTGGTGAGTTATAAAATACAAACAGAGTTACCCTACTCTAATAGTTTTATGGTTATTCAAATTATTTCAAATTGGACCAGTTGTTTGCTTATTTTTAAGAAATTGATGCAGTTCATCTAAATTGTCAAATGTATAAGTTAGGAGTCATTTATACTATCTTCTTATTTTCCTTTTGATATCTATAGATACTGTCTATAGTGTCCATTGTGATATCTCTAATTTAATTTCTGATATTTATAATTTCTCTTTTTTATGCCAGATTAACTAGCATAACTGGTCAATTACGTTGCTCTTTTCAAAGAAACTTCTGTTTGATCGACTTTCTCTATTTTCTGTTTTCACAATCATTGATTTCTGTTGTAATCATTATTATTTTGTTCCTTGTCTTTGCATTGGGTTTATTTTACATTTCTTTTACTAGGAATTTATATTACTGACTTGAGACCTTTACTCTTCTTTTGTTTGTTCAGAGGAGTGCTATTTGTTATACTTTATGGCATTTTAGCAGTTTAAGCAAAATACATTTCTAACTATCATCAAAACTGCCAAAAGCAACCAAACAGATTGTTCAGGTTACTGAGAGCTCAGTTCTCCATTTAATACATTGATAAGCATTCCCCTAAAACAAGAAGGAAGACAATGTTCTCATGTGACTCAGGAAACGTATTTCACATTTCTAATTAGGTAGCTAGATTTTCTTTTCTTTTTCTCTTTTCTCTCTCTTTCTTTTTCTCTTTCTTTTTTTCTCTCTATCCCTTTTGCTGGTTCCTTCTTTCTAATCAAAATGAGTTCATTCATTACCTAATTAGCATACTCTAATAGAATTCTTCATGTGTACCATATTTCAAACATGAATTTTAGCTATACTCCCAGCCCTACCCCCAAAAGGCATAGATCAAGAGTCAAATAATTTAACTCTAGATCAACAAATACTTATTCAGGTGAATGTATTAATATAAGAATGCAATCATGTAATTTCAGATTCTATGTCCCGTTAGGAGTTAGTAGGTTTACTTGTAGAGCAACTTCACATTTAACATATAAAAACTTTATTCATGCAACCAAACAGAACTTTTCGTTTCTTGTCACTGTGAGAACTGCTAGTGGATCTAGTCCCACCTATGCCCCATTTTACAGAACCAAGTGGACTGAGAACATGCACACTAAGAGCCCTGCAGCTAGCCTGGGTGTGCCCACTAGCTCATAGCAGCCTGGCAGTCATTTGGATAGAGTTGTTCCTCTCGATTACACAAACCTCCCACATTAAATTGCTATGTCTGACATACTGTCCCCTTCTACTCTTGAGGAATTTTTCTGCGGAATTAAATCACACACAGGGGAGAAAATAAGAATGAAATAAGAAATTAAGTATGAAATAATCACACACCAGAGAAAAGAAGTACAGAAATGACCCAGAGTTTTATGGTCTATTAGAATAAAAGAAGAATAAATATCTTAAGCACTTAAAACCATGACAAACAAAAACTGTAGAAGCACATTCCTTCTCCCAAAACAAACAGTAATAATGATAGGCAGCAGCCATGACATATTTAACTTTAGGGGCGAATATTGTTTCACATATGGTTTCTTGGGACGAGGATGCAATTCTATTGAGTAGCAGTCAGTTATTCACTTCTTAATTACTCAAGCTGAATTTTTTCAGAGTTTACCTTTCTGTTATTTCTCTTAATTGTATTTAACTCTCTCCCTCTCTTTTTGACTACTAACCACAGATCAATTAAATAACACTTGTATCCTTTTTAGTGAACATGTGCATGGTAATGGAGGGAAGGGAATTTGAGTAAAGTTAAACTTACTTAGTTCATCTATCATTTCCCAAGTCTAAAAGTTTACCATATTTTCAAGCAGCTCATTTGATAGGTATGCCTAAATCCAGATTCAACTGGTGCTTAATGCCAACTAACACGATTTCTTAAGCACAGATTATGTGAGTTAATATTATTCTACCCCTGAGAGATAAAAGTATATTTTCCACCAATGACAAAAGAACATTGAGAATGCTGCTCCACAGGTAAAAGGGACTTTCCTGTTCAGTGGCTAAGTTTTCAAATAGCATTAGTCTCACAAACAATACATAATACTCCAATAAAAATTAGTAATCATTCTGTCATCATTCTGGAATAAGCAATAGCATTTAAGGCATTCTAGTAAAACGGAAGGTCTAAAGAGATGAATGTTTTGCAATATATGATTTTAAAAGTTGTCTTTTGTGATTTATTTGCCTTCTAGTATTTATTACCAACATTAAGGGCAAATTGTTTTCTATGTGGCTTAGAAATCATTGGCATGCAAATGGAGTATGCTATTCATTTAGCCAAGCAAAACGAGGCTGTGCTCATTAATCACAGTACAATAGATTATGAAAGTTTGGCAAAGTGCTTGAAGTTGGGGAAAGTTCTGGTACTGTGAGAACTTTTAGTATCATATTTTGTTTTAGCCTTTTCCTTAATTAGAAAGAATGCAGGTAGACCTTTATATGACGTTAGCCCATTTATACAGAATAAAAAAATGTTTCTTCTTTCCGCTCTAGTCACTTTCTCTCCTAGTTGTTGACAAAAACACTATGTACCTCAAAGCCTTTCCATTATTGCTCAGTGTTTCTCCTGACACCTACATGGGGGGCCTTTTTCACATCTCTGCTCAGGTACCTGTTTATCAGTCAGAACTTTCCTGAGCACCTTGTATAAAATAATGAGCTCCCTCTTTCGCTACCTGGTCCTTCTAATTTTCTCACATTGCTCTTCTTTATTCCTTGGCCATGCGTCATACTCATTATTCATAAGTACATTTGTCTATTTTTTCTCTTCTTTTGCTTTTCTTGTCTATTACTAAAACAATGGCTTAAAACAGAAAAAAAATGATTATTTTGCTCAAGAATGTGAGCGTTAACTGGGCTTAGCTAGCTAGTCTACATCAGATGTTCTCACAAAGTTACACACGGAGCTGGGACTCGAATTACGGGATGCTTTCCTCCAGACATATCTCACAGCAGATTGACAGGGCTCAGATGTCTGGTAGCTGGAAGAACTGGGATCCCTCAGGCATCCCTCTCTATATGTCTGTGTATTCTCCCATTGCTGCAATGTTAGGGTAGCCAGGAATGGTGTGTAGAGACATAGGATTCTGAAGCAAGTAGGGAGAAAGAGAGGCTATTTTTATTTTTAGGACCTTGCTTTGGACCTCATGCAGCACACAACTCCAGAGGAGATTTATTCATTGGGTGAGTCACAAAGACCTGAGGATTTCAAGCAGAAAGAAAAGACTCAAGATATTGATATGAGTATGGCAAAGTTCTGCAAGAACAGTAAGGCCCAGAAATATTGCTGTGGTTGATTTTGGAAAATAGGTCTCACACCCTCCACCTATAAAGTAAAGCTTATAGAGGCAGTAGATTTGCTCAGATTACTGCTATAGTCCCAAAAGCTAGAATATATCTGGCATTTCTTAGGACTGCAATAAATACTTTTTGAATGAATAGGCAAATGAATGAAGGCAAAAAGTTAAATAGCCCTGGTGAAAAACTGTTGGAATAAAACAATGTTTCTGATATTTTAGTAAGTAAATGTCCATAGCTATGTGCTTAAATTATTTTTTAAAGGAGAATCCTATTTAAAATTTTTTATTTTTATTAATTCAACATAAATTGACCAAATTCAAAGTGAGTTTATTATTAATCATGCATGAAGAGGATATTTAAAATTGACTTTACATATAATTTGAAGACAGAAATAGAGCATCAGAACAGAACTGAGAATCCAGAGATAGACTCACAAATATGCAGTCAATAGATTTTTGACAAAGGTGCTGAGAATATCCACTGAAGAAAAAACAGTTTCTCTAATAAATAATGTTGGGAAAACTGGACATCTTTCTTTCAGAGAATAAAGCTATATGCATGTTTCTCAGCATATACAAAACAAACTCCAAATTCATTAAAGTCTTACATAAAACTTGAAACAATGAAGATATTAAAAGAAAACATAGGACATTAGTACTGTTGAAGAGTTTATGAATAAAACCTCAAAAATACAGGTAATGGTAGCAAAAGTAGACATATAAGATTATATCAAACTAAAAAGCTTCTGCACAGCAAAGGAAACAATAGATTTTAGAGGCAACACACAAAAGTGGAGAAAATAATTACATATTATCTGTCTGACAAGGAGTAAAGAACCAGAATATGCAAGAGAGCAGACAAATCAAATACATTAATCAAGAAGTGGACAAATGATCTGAATAAACAGTTCTCAGAAGACTCACAAATGGACACCAAACATTTAAAACTGCTCAGCATCATTAATCACTGGGGAAATGCATATCAAAACCACCATAAGGTATCATCTCACCCAACTGAGAATGGCTATTAACAAAAAGACAAAAAATAAAAAATCCTGGAGAGGATGCAGAAAAAAGGTCATCTTTTACACTGTTAGTGGGAATGTAAATTATTATAGCCATCATGGAAAATAGCATGACAGTTCCTCAAAAATCTAAAAATAGAACTTCTGAATAATCCAGCAATCCCACTGCTAACTACGTATCAAAAGAAAAATAAATCAACATGTCACAAAAGTATTTGTTCCCCAGTATTTATTGCACCATTATTCATGATAACCAAAATAGGGAAGTAACTTAAGTGTTCATCAACTGAAGAATGCATAAGGAAAATATAATATACACTCAATGGAATAGTATTTGTCCATTAAAAAGAATGTAATCTTGTCATTTGAAGTGAAATGGGTGACCTTTGGGGAATTTATTTTAAGTGAAGTAAGTCAGGCACAGAAAGAGAAGTTACATATTGCTTCCCTCATTTATGGAAATTGAAAAAATGGCTTTATAGAAGTGGAGAAATGAAGAATGACTGCTAGAAGTTGGGAAGATAACATGGGGGAGAGAGAAGGATGTTGATTAACTAATAAAGTTGGAAACAGGAGGAACAATTTCTAGTGTTATTTAAAAAACAGCGAATTGAATATAGATAGTGATAACTTGCTGTGTATTTCAAAGTAACTAAAGAGGAGGAATTTGAATGTTCCCAACATGAGAAATGACAAATTGTTGAGATGTTGGATATTCTAATCAATTACTATAAATGAGCTGTACATTGTATTGTATTATTGTACTGTAAATCATATTGTAGCCTCTCAATTGTGTAGAATTATTACGTATTAAAATTTTAATCTTAATAAAGTCCAAATATAAGCACACACGTACAGACGTACTCAGAATAGACCACAGACAGGATGTGTTCCAACCATTTTTTGCCTCTAGTTCTCTAAATTTTTAAATCTTTTCTTAGCAGGCCCAAGAGGGCTTCATAATCAATTACTGACTAAGAGGTAAGCCATGACATATGCATCTTGACTGTTTTGCCTAATGATGATCTTTTGAGAGTTTAGTACAACCCCAGCATACAAAAGCCTCTTAAAGTATGGTAATGAAGCAAGAGGTAAAAATTATTAGCCAGTTTATAGGTGCAAACTGAAGGAAATTTGAAAATCTTACATTTAATAATGGAACATTTAATTCATAGAGAAATCAGATATACTGCCTAGTTTGTGTTATACTTGCTTATCTAGTAAACCATCTTAAATATTAGCATATTATGATACTATTTTCATTCATCATTATTTGTCAGAAGCTAAAAACAAATTAATTTTTTAAAAAGACATAGAAAAAAATAGTCGACTTAATTGTAGAAAATGTATTATTTGAGAAAAAAGGCATACAGTTGTAGACTACTTTCAGAGTGTGTTGCTGTATAATCCTTTGTTTTTCATTTTGTTTTGTATTTTGCTGTATTATGTTGTCCATATCCTGAAATAGCTTAATTAAATTATTTTCACAAATGCTTTTTATTATAAAATGCATTTTCTTTTGAAGTACTTGTGTTTTTTGTTACTGGCATGTTTTAATCAAGTTGGTTTCTCTCAGTCAGTAAACTGGTAAGTGATATAATCCATCTGAAGTCTAAATATGAACACTAATCAGGATCTGGATGTGTAATGCATTCCTTGAACTGATTGTGTGCTTCATGTATGTTTTGTGAACATCTGGTGAATTAAAAACCTGTCAAAGTCTTAAGGCTTGCTCTTAGACATACCTGCATTTTGCATAGGCAAAAGGTTTAATGTCTCTAACATTCCTTTCAAATGCCAGAGACTAAAATTAGAACAGAAGATTGCAAAAGTACATGAATGCCACTTAGAAAACCATGTCTTATATTATATACTATTTTATTAAGGAGAGTATTAGTTATCCGATGAAAATTTAGCAAAAATATTGTCAAAAAAGAAGACATGTAAACCACACACTCTAGCGTTGTTAGAATAGTATAATCTGAATAATCTAGAGTAATGCATGGAAAGTCACAAAATAAATAAAAACAATAATTCTAGTATATTGAAAATTAGTGAGCAATGTAATGCATTGGGGAACGTTTCCTTACTTGTCCTTCCTTTCCTTTTAATACTATACTTTTCCTTTGACGGTGTGTGTTTGCGTGTGTGTGTGAGAGAGGGAGAGAGAGAGAGAAAGAGAGGGAGAGAGAGAAATCCTAGCATGTATGGCTTATGTGTGTGTGTGTGTGTGTGTGTGTGTGCACAAGTATAGTCTACCAGATATATACTATAGAGTCATAAACAAAACCACAAACATGGAAAATAAGTACTGAAATCTTGGAATATATGTCTTCTAAACTTCTGAGAGTTAATGTGATTAATTTTAGTACAATACTACCTATCAAAATTTCCTCAAAAAGTTACTTTCTGATTTAAAAACAGGGAGAGAGGACTCCTTTAAAAAACAGGAAATTGATTCATTATAAATTTTAAAATAGATATAAAATATCACCTCTAAAGGGATTAGATTACAAAATTTCATATAATCCACTTTTCTCTGATCAAATTTAAAATACATAAATAAATAAATAAAATTGAATAAATAATTCTTCTAAAAAAAAGAAAAACAAAACTGTACCAATTAACTTTTGCATACTTGTTTTTTTGTTTGTTTGTTTTTTTGTTTTGTTTTTTTTTACATTTTAGTTGCAAAATAAAAGAACAAAATGAGTAAAATTCAAATGCCAGGGTGTTTCTTTCCAGTCTCCCCTTTTTCTCCCTTTCCTCCATCCCCCCTTCCTTTCTTAATCTCTTTTCTCAGTCCCAATTATCTTCACAGAGCATGTACTTATATTTGTGTAAACTAAATGGGTGTGCACTAAGACATTGCTATTTCACAAATAAACACCCCACTATAATTACACCATAATTAGGCAAAACAGAATTTAAAGGCTAGTGATGTAGGATATAGATCTGGTGGCTGTAGGGCATCAGAGTCTAACACCCTAAAATGAATTCCAGGCCAGCCTGAAAAAAGGGAGAAATAAAGGAGAAGGTTCTGTAGCTGATCATCCCCTGTGGGGGGTGATTTTTCACTCCCCACCCCTCTTTCTCTCTCTTTTACTATTTCTCTCTGGCAAGGACACACACATTGGCAAAAATAAATAAATAAATAAATAGAATTCCCAATATTTGGTGTTATTTAGAGGAAAAGAACCTATTATTTTATGCTTTCTATTATATTAATTTTGGCCAAATAGAGCCTGAGTATATTGTATAGACATTATTTATGCTGGACTGATTTTAAATGTAGTATCTGTCTTTGTTTTAAAAATGATTCCAACTTGCTGCCCTTCATCCTGTTAATTTTTTTAAACAACTGGCAGTTCAATTTTCTTATGACCTCTGTTAGTAGTTCCAGCAAACTTAACAGGGCAATCAATTAAAATGCCTTTGGCAAGCCAAGTAAGGTTTAAAACCTATTACAGTTGATGGCTTATTTAAAGACCTTTCCTTGACACTTAAAGTATATAATTCAATATAATGTACCAAGTTCAATAATTAGATTAGGTGGTTATCCAGGACAATTGAGTAACAACTTGATTGTTTGGTTTTAACTATAATTGACAATGTGATGAAGTTGGCTACAAGAAAGATACAAACAATCAAAAATTCTTCAGGATATGCATGCAAATAATTGTTAATGGAAGTGATATTTAACATATTTAAGGAGATTTATTTTTTAATAATATTTTTATTACTTATTAGTATTTTCATATGATTAGCTCCCATTGTAGGAGGTATTATTACCATTTATAGATGAGGAAAGTGAGATTGGGGAAAGCTAATACAAAGCTGGAAGTCATACTTTAAGGTGGAAGAGCTGGAGCATAAGCCTACTCTTCTGATGGCAAAACTATGTGCCAATCACTTCTTGGGAAAGATATGAAGATATAATAAAAATAAACATTTGGTTCTTGTTCCCAGTTCCTGGCACAGAGCTTCTAAAACTCTGGGACTCCTGTCCAAGTGGGAACACTTAGACATTATAAGCATGGAAACTGGTTGTAAGGAAGACTGAGTCATGATAAGTTTGGACATTTTAGCTTCATCTCCTGTCCACCTAAGAGGGAAGAGGAGTTGGAGATGGACCAAATTTAATTATCAATCATCAGTGATTTAATAAATCATGCCTATGAAAATCCCTGAGCATAGAATTCAGGAGACCCTGGATATGGAACGCACTAGTCTGTCCTCAAAGAAGGCACAGAAGCTCTGCTTGTGCACCCCTACCAGAATCTTCTCACCAAAATCCACTCCCAGCTTCAGTCAGGCTTAGATCATGGGCACATACATGCGGGAGTACTCCAGGAAGTCTCCAGATGAAAACGGGTCATCTTCTCTAGGGAGTCTGCCCTGCAGAGAACATCATGCTTTATGATCATGCGACTCTCCGGTCCTCATATTATATTTTTATCATATCAAGTGTGGAATCATACTTCTAATTTGTGAATTTTGTTAGACTAGAAGTGCTGAAATTATTAGCAGGAAGGACCATTCCTAAATAATCAGACAATTGCTGTCATGCCTTAGGTCATTTGCTGATTCTGATCGGGGCAGAGAATTGTTCTTAACCTAGGGAGTTGAGCTCACTGGGGTGAAAGCAAACCAGAGCAGCTTTTGACTGTTACACAGGCTTGTGTGATGAAGTAGACTCTAGAGGATACCAAGTACATTAGATTCCTAATGAGACATTTGTTGAATGACCTGTGTGTGCCCAGGGTAGGAGTGTGGAGGTTGCTGGTAGTAGAAGTGATAGTTGTGGATTTGACTTGTAATCATCTGAAAGCTGAAATGAGGGGACCAGATAGTGGTGCAGTGGTAACACAATGCTCTGTGAAGCTAACCCACACAGGACAGTCCCTAGTTCAGTCCTAGAGACCTCCTTGAGCTGATCGGGGGCTGGCTGGGGCTAGGGTAAACAGTGGTTTGAAGACTCTGTTGAGGGATGTTTGTATCTCATCTCTCTTGCTCATGGAAGAAAGAAAGAAACATTAAAAGATTCTATAAAAGCCAGAATAAAATCTCCTGTCATTTATGGACACTTAGAAAACAAAGTCTTACTAAAAGCAAAAGAGGCTTGTTTCAAAATACGTACAATCTCTAGGTCAAGAAATTTCACAGATTTTGAAATTGGGGGAGGGGGAGAAGCTAAAAGCAAAACAATAACCCAGAACCCTCCAATGAGTTACCTATAGCCTTTGAGCCTTCAATCAATTCCCTGGGTCCTAAGTGAAGAACAGGATGAACTAGGTTTGACTAACACTAAGTTGCAAACTATACCTGCCACACAAATCATTCCTTGGTTGAGTTGTGACTATCAATTGATGACCTAATTTACTGAACGGGGCAAAATTAAACCATTTCTAGAAAGAGAAGATGGGAAATATACATCCATAGTCTCCATAATCCTTTTGAATACATCATCTGACAGAACTTAAAAATTAAATTAAAGATACACAAAGAGAGAGGAAAAAGTTCCATATTACTGAAAGGGTGGGAAAGGGTAGATAGAAGGTTATTTAAATAATATAATGTTGTCCCTCAGATCTGTGGGATATTAATTCCAGGAAACCCTCCCCTTGAATGTCAATTCCACAGTTGCTAGAGTTCCTTATATAAAGCAGCAGAATATTTGCATATAACCTATGGACACCTTCCTGTATACTTTAAATCATCTCCATATTATTTATAATGCCTTATAAAATGTAAATACTATGCAAATAGTTTTTATATGGTATTTTCCCATTTGTGTTAGTTTTTTGAGATATTATGTTTTATAAAATTTTTTAAAAAATATTTTGATCCTCAGTTGTTGTCTATGGATGTGGAGTCCACAAACAGAGACTAGCTGTATTGGAATTAACAGACAAGAGCTTTAATATAACGATATGCATATGTCAAAAAAAAAAAGGAAAAGGAAAATAGATGAAACAAACAATGGATATTTTCTATAGAACTGAAGTCTATTCAATTAAAATGGTAGTCCTGGAATTAAAAAAATTATAACATTTGAAATTGAGAACTCAATATTGATTTATGAGCAGAATTAACATAGCAGAAGACAAGATTTATAAATGTGAAGCTAAAACAATAGAAAATCTTGAAACTCAAGCAAAAAGAGAAAACCAATGAAATGAACAAAACTAATTCCTAGAGACATCTGGTGCACAATGTAGTAATAAAGTATACATGAAACTGGAGTCCCAGTTGGAAAGAATGAACAATGGGGTAGAAACAACATTTTTAGAGGTAATACTAGAAAATATATTTAAAAATGAATGAAAGATATCAACACATAGAATAAAGAAAGGCATTGAACTCCAAGCAGTCTAAATTTGTATATAACCACACACTAGAAATGTAATAGCAACTTATATTGTGTTAAAATAAAAAAACAAAACAAAACAAAAAAAAAAACGATGGGACCAGCAGTTAGCATAATGGCTATGTTGTCGGACTACCATGTAGTTGACCATGGTTTGTGTCCCAGACCCAGTGACTTAAAACTCACACTGGGAGTGTGTGCATGCGTGCCCAAGATCCCAAGAGGAGAACGGAGGAGAAGGGATTGTGGCATGGCCATCCCCCCGGGTGGTGATTTCTTGCTTTCTGTCTCTGTCTGTCTGTCTGATGAGCACATGTGCCCTATAGCAAAAACCTCTCAAAAAAAAAAAAAAAAGAAAGAAAGAGCCAGGGGCTCACGCCCCCTGCGCAGCCCGCACCGGGAACGGCCGGGCCCCCGCTCTGGCGGGGCCCCGTGGCCCGGGGAGCACCCCCCCTGCACAGCCGGGGGCTTACGCCCCTGCCCGGCATCCCTGGCCTCTCTGGCGCTGGTAAACAAGGTTGAAGAGCTTGCAACTTGAGAAGATGATGGTTACCAGCCCTGTATTACCTCAGGGGAAAACAAGAACTACTCTGCCATTCTTAAGGAAGCCAGATACCCAAGGAAAATTCACACTGCAGATGCCCACAACACCATTCCTGGTAACTACAAGATGACTGCTGTGCCGCATCAGCTGATAATCATCCCTGCGTACCAGAACTGCTTTCCTGAAACTGCATTCCCTGGAGACTCACCTACACTTGTGGATCTGCAGGAGACCCTCCCTTAATCCAACCCTGAGTGGAGTTTATGCTCCCTATTGCCAAAAACTTTATGAGCTGATGGTTGGAACTCGTGGCCTCTCTCCCTTTACTTGTATGTATCACTTTTTCAGTAACTCTTCTGGAAGACAACTGTATATAGCAGGGATATTGTAATGGGAGAGTGAGACAGGGCAGAGGGACAAACATAGGAAAAAAAAATT